>NC_089535.1:12852566-13182878 GCF_963924715.1 Thunnus thynnus
ACTGGGACTTATTAGCCACTGATCCACAGAAATCTACTGGCTTGGTTATTTTAGCTCAATGAGACTTCTATTTTTTACCAGGATTGAGATCTCTATAACTTTAGGGCAGAACTCAGTTTATACTTTATATCACTATTTCAGCTCCTTGATCTTCAAAGTTATGATACTTGAAAACATGCTTTTGAGTAGTCTGAAGATACATGTCTTAAAAACCTCAGGTCTATGAAGGATTCAAAGACATATTTGTGAGGAAGTCTAATGGAAACTGTGTGCAGCTTTTGAACATTTTCTGAAGATTAACATTCCTTATGCATTTTGTATGAAGTCATTATCATAGTCTGGATATAGTCGAGGTTGGAGACTTTCTGAAGACACTGGTCTGTATACCAGTGAGTAATGATGCCGCAAAAACTACACCATGTTTGTGTCCTTGTCTGCTTTCAAGGATGTAATATTATGTTTGGCCTGTTGGATTCCCTGCCAGCACAAACAGGATGGATTATTGAAATGAGGAACAATGACACATTTTAATGAAGCAATATCCTTCCCTTCAGTCACACACTGGTTTAGAAACCATACAGATTTGAGATCCTTGTTGATGCTGCAGCAAAATAGATTAATTAGCATTATACTCGAGCTAGATACTTACATTGCAAACATTATAGTTATGTAAGAGATTGGTTAAACAACACGTACATTAGGGCTACATCTGGAATGTCAGATTAAGCCTTGAATAAGGACAACAGCTGTTTACGATACAGTATAAATTTCCATTTAAATTAATGATAGCCATTAAGCACTGAACATCCCACAAGCTGGAGCGGGGGTACTTATAGTCAACCTTTAATTGCCATCAGTGTAATTACAGCATGTGATGCAGCTGGATCCCACACCTCCCACACTCTGCCAAGGGTTTTGTAATAAACCCAGACATTGCAACCAGGTCCTAAGGGAAAGCATCTAGATCCTTTACACAGTTACAAGCTGAACTGCTTTATGAGAGTTAAATTGAACACCTCACTTGACTTGTGCCTGCCTTGTTCATAATTTATTTCTGTGCATATGAATACCTTCACTCACATTAATAAAACATAAGACTTAGCCCCCTTTCATTCCACAGTCACTTTAATTTCACCACAGCTGTGCAACTTAAAGGATTTGTAAGTTGTGCTTACAAAAGGTTGGGAAAATCCTGTAGGATGAGGGAAAGTCTAAAGAAGGTGAATAAACAGAGATAGTGCAACACTGTTTGAATAATTTCAGCCCCCAATTATAAGCTTGTTTTACCAAGAGCACACTGACAATTCTTTACACCAGCAGTGTTGATGTGCTATTGCAGCATTGTCCCAGGTGCTGACATGCTGCCAGGTAGTGATATACAGTATTCTCACTTTGAACCTTGCCATCATCTCTCTTGGCTTATTAACCCGACTTCCCCCACCATAGACTGTCATGTGTTTTTTTTGAGTGTTGCGGATTTTCAAAAATATCAAAACATTATGATTGATAGTAGTAAGGACAAAATGTGAAGCATTCTTCTGACGCCAACTCGCTTTAACGAAATTCATGGGTGCGGACTGTCATGTCGTGCCATTCCACACATATGTGTGATGTGTAGCACCTCCATATATCAACAACAAGCCTTGCTGTCCTCTTAACAAAAATGCACTGTATTCTGGTCAAAGTCATTTTCTAATAAGGCACCATTTATAAGTTGTAACTAATGGCTTTATTAATGGCTAACACATCAGATCAATTAAATTCCATTAGTGAGAACACATTCTGGGTTGTCAAGTTGCTAATGCTTTCTATTTGCTAATAATGTTGTTAAAAATGTTGGTAATCCATTAATAAATGCTCATTGGTTTCTCACTTTCTAATACTCATCATTATACATCCAGATGTCATTAATAAAGGATTTTAATCATCAAATCTACAGGTGAAAGTGTTAAAACAAGTTAATAATACTTTAATAATACTTAATTTTGGTCCAGAAAGTAAGTGGTCAAACATCGTAACCAGTCAAAAGAAATTTTCACAACTTGGCATCCTGAAAGTTTTTCTCATTAATGACTTTAGAGTATTAGTAAGTTATTTATTACCCATTAATAAAGCCATTATTTAGAATGCATTAACCCTATATGAAGGCTGTCTTATCAAAAAGGTGGTATCAAATTTTCTTCTGCAAGAAACTATCAGTGTGTAAATGTCAAAATTGTTATCTTCAGCCACCAAAACTTTTTGTTTTAGTAAGGACATTTATTTTACACTGTTATATCTTGCTATCTGGCAAAAGCTACAAATGCACACAGTACACATCATCTTTTACCATTTGCTAACTGAGCTAAAGCCAAGCAACAATAATGGATTGGATCAGACCCCAAGTTGGCTGCCATACTCACTAGCATTATCACCAATCAAACATTAATGTTGTAATGTAATTAAAGTGAAAGCTTTAGTGAGTATTTGAACTTTGATTCCGATGCCAATCCTCTTTGACTGAACAGAAAAAATGTGGCTGGTAGTTTGACCACATTTCTGTTAAAATAAAAGTTATAAAGACATGCAGATGTTGGCAATGAGCTCTGTGAATCTGTATGCGATACACATACTTATAATGATAACACAAGCTCTTGACATGTTAGAACAGCTCAGGGAGATGTATGACAGACACAACACTCATTCTGTGTTGTGCTGAATTACTTCCAATGTCTCATCAACAGACCATTAGATTTTATTGCTCATCAGAAAATAGTGAAAAAAGGAATAAGTTAAGGGGTGGATATGGATGTAGTTAATTTATGTACCCCCAAATTTCACAACACATCTGCTGACACCAGCAGAGTTTAATATGCAGTCAAATGCAAGATGCTTACTAAGAAAAAAAAAGAAGAAGGGAAAGTCCTAGACTCAACAAATACGAGAATTAACTACAGCACCATAAATGAGATTCAAGAGCTCAAACTGAAATACTCTCAAAAAGGATATTGACCGTATAATGAGCTAACCAAGTCTTCAGCTGCAAAACAGATTCCATAAATTATAACAAAACCACTGCAGTCAAATGACCCTTCAGGAGGCTGGATTAGCTATAATGAGCATGAAAGAGCAACATAGTTACTTTTAGGATTAGTTCTGACAAAGCTGATGAAACTGGGGTGTCAACTGAGACCAAAGCTTAAGCTCAAAGTGAATGCCAGCACTGTAAAAACAGGGAATGCACACCTGAGTGAGAAATTCAGAGGTGATGCTGGGCAGTTGGGTGTGGCTCAGCTCTTATACTTTAAAAGACCTTTTGTGGTCAAGAAAGGGGCTAACCTCAACTGCACCTCAGAGTAAATGAATGAGGACTTTTCAAATCAGTGGTGCAAGCAGCATGTTAAAGTGCTGTCAGCGATATAGCAGTCTCCTTATGATGACAGCGAGGAACAGCAGTCTGAATACTTTCAGAAACGAGAAAACATATCAAACATAGACTATTTACCTAGTGGGATTTTTTTTTACTACTCATTGTGTTATTTCAAATGTTCCCTAATGTTATGAATAAGGGGAAAAGAGTGGAGTCTTTAAAAACCTCAGCAACTCTGTGCACCTAGTGATGCTCAAAGCCTTCCTCCCTGACATCTGTGATAATGCCTAACATCCATGATCACGTCTATTAGATAAGACTTTAAGCCCATTCTCGCTAATCCATTCACATGCAAAGTAAGTGTTGAAATTGAGTTGCATGCACCTGGATAAGTTGTGTCAACGGGAAAGGGACTGCTGGCTTCTTTTGCAAGGGTTAGGGCTCTTTTCCTGGAAACTGTGTGTATGCTTAGGAGACTAAATGGGGTTGCATTAAAATTAAAACTTTCAGTGGAAAGCTCCTTTGAAGTATCAGGATAAGTAATGAGACTGAAGTGCATAATCCCTGTGAGTGGGTTAAAGACAGAGAGGGAAAGAGGAGGAACTGAGGAAGACAGGTAATTAAAGGGTGCAAGAGGTTAGAATAGACTTCGTATAGTGGGCATTGAAGTGGCTCAGGAGTTGTACTGTCTATACACCTTTTTAGCCATGATATTGAAATTGCTCTATGGATGGCAATATCAGTGTGTCTGTCGGTCTGTCTGTTCACCAGTTGTTGAAATATCTCAACAAGTATTGAATGGGCCGCTATGAAATGTTTACAGACTTGGCGGCCAGACTATATATTTTGATGACTTTGGAAATTCCCTGACATCAGAAGGTTGAAATATGTGGAGTTTTTTTTTGTTTAGTTTTTTAAATTATAGAGACAGTAGAGAGATGACAGGAAATTAGATGATACAGAGTTGGGGCAACAAAGGTCCGCTGCCAGAATCGAACCTTGGATGTTGCAGTAATGATGCATGCGTCTTCATCAGTGGGCTACCGGGATGCGCCGAAAAATAGTTGGTTTGAGTGAAACTAACTACTGGATGGACTGCAATGAAGTATAGTGCAGACATTCATGTTCATTCAAGATAAATTCTCATAATTTTGGTGATCCCTTTATTTTTCAGACAGACACATCTCCCTCATGCTTTGCACTTCACAATCTGAGATGCTCTGAGTTGTATGTATCCCAATTTAAGCTTTCTCATGTATTATGTTGCCAGATGCCAGAAATATGCCCTGTTATAGGTCTTCAGATGTACGCTGATAATGCAGTCGTCCATGTATTTGGCAAAACTTGTGCTGCTTTAGGGATAATTTTAGATTCTCAGTTAAATTTTAAAAGGATTTCTAAAATGCGTGAGGCTAAACTTTGCTGTTTTAAGATGATATGAAATTGTTTGACATTTGACTATGCCTTGCTGTTACTAAATTCAAAGATATCTGTCCTGTGGTTTAACTACCTGGTCCTAGGCCAACCAGTCAGTAATCAAATCCATGGAGCGTCTTTACAGTCAGGCCTTGAAAATCTTGGACAAAAAGCAAATAACGTACCATCATTGCTGTATTTTAGGTAAATATAATTCAAAGTTTTGCAAACTTGAATGATTTTTATTATGTAAAACTTGTGTTTAAGTGTTTAAATGTTTAAATTGACTTGCTCCTCAGCCTCTCTGCAAATACATCAAAAGACTACAGAGCTGCAGAGGATCCACCAGAGCAGCTTCAAGTAAAGTGTAACTGTTTAGTCTCATTCTACAAAACATATTTTGCTCAGACAGCTTTTTCTTTGAAAGGAGCCAAGTCCTGGAACTCACTACCTGATCACTTGAAATTTGCTGTAAACTCCACCACTTTTAAGAGAGCTACCAAATCCTGGTCAATTCAGCAATAGACCTGTATTAATGTCTAGTTTTCTGTAGCTATATTACTACTAAACGTGTGTTTTGTCATATCTTGCTGTACTTAGTTTACCTTATTTTTTTCTCACTGTTTTAATCTCTTATTTTCACAGAAGCCCTTCTAGGGACGAGCGTTGCAAATTAGCATTTGCTATAAACACTATGATACTTGCATCGGATAGCAGTTTTCAGTTTGTCTATGTACATACACTGTATCCGTCCCCATCAAATAAACCATGAATATATGAATAATGTTCCATGTCAGTGCTACTACAATGCTCAAAGCTGTGCTTAGCATTTAAGTATGAATGCCAGCATAAGCATGGTCATACATTCTGCAGGTTAGTAGCACCAGTTACTGCAGGACTGTGTAACAGCAGTTGAAACAAGCACATAGCTGGAGGTGATGAGTGGCAAACAATAAAAAGTCAGTTATAATGTGGTCAGAATTCAGTGCATTGTGTTTAAACACTGATAACAACAATGTCATTTGAAGTAAATACTGGCATTAAATATGGCTATGCAAGATGAGCAAACTAATGCAAATGTTATCAACAATTTCTTATGTAATGACAACAAACAATAAAATTGGACTTCTGCTTCAGCAACATATGGCAACTTTTTTTTTTAATAATACAATGCAACTAAAGTTAACTTTTGACTCTTTTGTTGTTGATGGAAATGATCAGTAATAAATAATGGATCCATCCAATTAACTTTATTATGTGTGGATGAAGTCCGGTGCTTCTATACAAATTCATGAAATTAAATGACAGGCCTAAAAAAATTCAAACTGTTCAAACAAAAATATGTTAAAGGACCTATAATTTATATATCTATATGTCATACAGATAGTTTTCCTTCTCTCTGAAAGTTATGAATACATGCGGTCTTATTTTTCTCATCTGCAGAGAAACAACAGCTCATCTATGCAAAATTGGACACTGGTCATTTCAGACATATTTAGATGATCTTGATAAGTGTAAAAATTTATGTAATCTAGTGAAATCTTTCAGTCTTTTCACATTAGTAAGGCGACCCAATGCCATTCTCCAAAGAGTGACAAAGCGATCCGCAGTGCACCACAGTGTGCAGAGAGAAGAGAAACTGGTAGAGAGGTCTCCCTTGTCTGTTAGTGGATTATTGGATTTGGATTATCTGTGCAGACAAAATTACCCATTAGAGAAAATTGTAGCATGCTCTTTACAGAGGCGCTGGTGCTCGCAAACACTCTGGATAACACTCACCTCACACAACAGTGTGACCTGAACAGCCTGGCTGGTACATTGTGTACAGTATGGGAGACACTTGAATGACCAGAATCTGTGGCATTCACCAGTTCATAGAAATGCCTTAAGACACAGGGATGGATACACGAGGGAGTGCAGTGGCACATGAAGAGATGATGAATATGTCAGCAAAGCCAAGCAGGATGTGCTCAAGAGCTGCCAATCAACATTCACTAAGGGGTGTGAGGAGGAGGAGGAGGGGGGGTGGGGCTGAGAAAAAAAAAAAAAAAAACAGAGAATGAGGGTGTGGTTGGGGGAGGGGTGAGGGGTGATTTGGACTAAGCTATTTTTATCTGGATTCCATAAAGACAGCTGCCATCCTCCAGAGTGTCTGTGAGACTTTCCATCACTATAAACAGCGGCACAAGAAAGGAGAAAGAAGAGAAATACTGTCACTATTGACTATACTATTGTAATATTTGTGGTATAATAAAACATTAAAAAAACACTCTGCCTTTAATGCTTTCATAAAGGCCAGTTGTGGAGTGGGTGCTGAAAATCTCATAAGCTCATCCGCTTTAGCTGAAAGCATTACAGACTTTGGGCTGTGTAACTGCCCGTGTGCCTCTAATCTGCCAGTGTGTTCGACTGTAATTCTTTACCTGAGACATCAAATATATCTGGTGCTGATGACACATTATTGTGACGATGTCATTACATCTCAGACGGAAACACAAATTAGAAAACATTTTAGTTTCTTGATGAAAAATGCACATATATAATTGGTTCATAGCCATCTATTTTTTTTTGAGATGTGGACACCAAAGCTGATGGTTCCAGTCTGGTGGGAACTGTACTGGGGAATGTGGATTTTAGCATTTTCAGCAGGTGGCTTGTTCAGGTCACATGTTATGACCCTGACATTCCCATGCCACTTCAGAGCAGTCAGGAGCTCTGCCATCCGTTCGGCGCGAGACGTGAGATAAGGGTCAACAGAGTGACAGTGACATGTAGTGACACAGCCATAAGCTGGGAATGTAATTCTGTCGCTGGTGGCCACATGCCACAACATCAAGGCTCTGATACAAGTCATAAATTCCAATCAGCATTCTCCCACAGTCCAATTAAGCTCTATACGCAACTCAATGAATTCCTTATTGAAGATGGAGGAATGAGCTGCATATCAAGAAGGATTTAGCATTAATTAATGGACCATCTAAACATGGCCTAGAGCTAATAGCTATGCTATTCTTCATGCCACCCCACACTCAACTGTGTTTTTAAATTGTGTTGATATTCATAATTCATTCCTCTCTGTATTAAGCAAATACTACACATTTTTTTCCCCAACATGCTGTATGTTGAGATGTTCTACTACTTAGGATGTTTAGTAAGAAGTTTTGCTATTAAAATAATTCAATAAAATGTTATATAATCAAGATAACAACTTCCCACTTTGTTACATATTGATAACTTATCAATATGTAATTATGTGCAGCATTATTTCCAAATTCCCTTATTGAATAAATCATGTTATGATCAGAAAATAATCTGTTTGCCTTTGTGGTCAGTTTTCCCTCAAGAAAAGTATTGATCATTCAAAAAGAATAACCATTATCAGTGGGCCATTCACACAGCTGCATTAACAAACACAGTAAGTAAGTATATGTGATATTGGGAAAATTTACAGTAATACAAAAAGCTGACCATTCTTTTTTTTCCCTAATGAGTATAAAGAAAGATGTATAAATAGCTGGAATAACTTTCAAAATATAAAATTCTATTTAGAGTAGACAAATGTTTAGTTTGAGAAATTCCATTTATTTCCAGTATTTCATGTAAAAATATACAACAGTGGAGTTACTGCAAAAAATCACTCGAAAAAGGAAAATATATATTTTTTCATTTCAAACTACAATTTTTTTTTCCATTATAGTTCAAACTGTTGAATTTTACTACATTCTACACAGGTGTACCTTTTGACAAGTGTGTTAAAGACTGTATTGACAGAACTGGATTGAATTTTAATTTATGGAGCCATGCTGAAAACACCGTTTTACATAATTCCACCAAAGAATATTGAGAATGATAGATTATTGGAATATTGAGAAGTAAAGCTTGATATTGTTTGCACATTTGCATGTGTCAAAGTGCGCAAACAAAAACTTTAAAATGTTGGACACAAAATAAACGTTGAATCAAACATCACCCTGGTGTGTGAATGTTATGAGAGTAAAGAATTAAGTGTGGCAAGACTGTAAACTGCGACTAGGGCTGTGACCAGAACCGCATTACTGCAATATTGAGGTCATGTGATACTGACTGTGGGGTTTTGAGTGGGCTCAGTAAAACACCAAACCACGGGGATGTGTTTCTTTTTCACCACAGTAAGAAATCCATACAGTCACAGACCTAACTGCATCAACGTGCAGCAATGTTAGTAGCTACATTGTCTGATGGTCATGAACCTGTTTACATTCACCACTAACTTTTGCAGTTTATGTTCAGATTCCCGACTGATAATTGCAGCTTTTGCCATAGTGCACATTATTAATTACATTCTCCTCACTCATTTCATTGTAAAACTTTTAGAGACTGGGACACAGCTTCACATCAGCATCGTCTGGGACAATGGAAGATGAAATTAATACATTCTTAAAAAAATCCAATTTAAATCAGTTTTAGTTGCATTATGTGCAGATGAATATGTTATTTCAATGGAATGGACCATTGTTACAGAGATGTCAGGGTGGAAACTACAAAATTTGTTGTTCAAAAAAGTTTCACTGTCAAAAACTGGTGTAATAAAACTCGTTTAGACGTGTGTGAGCCTCGTGTTGTTCAGCTCCAGTAGGCACGATGTGAAGTTGCATTTATCATAGTCTCCAAAATATTTACCGTGAAGTCCATGAGTAAAACCTAAGCATAAATGACAGTGATGATGTAAATACTCTGAAAGTAAGTCTGGACAACAAGAAAAAAAAAAACAGCCCAGAAATTATCCTGCACCCATTCATAACAGCCCATCTTTGGATCAAAAACATAACTGAAAATGGAACTATTCACGTGCATCGAAGGCCCAATACGAGCTTTTCAAAATTCCTCACACCGAGCAGTCTCCTGCATGTATGGATGTCAACACTTCTTAGTGTTTTCTTAATAATAAAACCAGTGAATGCAGCAAATTAAAACCTATAGTTAATATACAGAGAGGGTTTGAACTGCACTGTACAAGTTTCTTAAAACTTGTAATTTCTGTCTTAAATATGCAAAAGTTTTCAACAATGACAATGCATGTAAATTTGGCTTCTACTTCACTTTATTCACCCGTTCAACCCTCGTCCCACTGTGTGGCACAAAGAGCTTGATTGCAGAAAGTACTGTAGCAGTGGCGTCTAGCTCATGACGGTTTAATAAAATTAGCTTCTCCAACCGGCAAATGTTTGAGAACTTGATCTGGAAGAAGAAATAACAGACAAAGCAGAAAGGGAAACATTATTGAAAAAGAGTTTGAACGCTTGAAACAGCATTACTCGTAGTAATATAAAGAAATTGCTTATTTATTTCCTCTACCATGAAGTGGACCTTCTGCAGGGGTTGTGGCTTTGTGGACTCTTATCTGTCAATCAAATTAACAGATTTGTAGAACTTTGCCTAAAATTATATTTTAGGTCTCAAGACTTCCAAATACATCAAATATTTTATACTGAATTACAGGGAAATGTGTATAAAATAATGTACAAGACCTGTAAAATTTTTCATATAATGTAAACGTGCAGTTACTAACGTATTACATATTGGATTTGAATATTTCAGTCAACTTAAGAATGACAGAGCTTCAATAAAGTGTTGAAACAACCAGACATATAATGTTAGTGATAAGGTTAGTGATTTGTTAATTTAAAAGAGGACGATAAGAAGAAATGTGAAATAGAAACACAGTGGAGCTGGATAGACAGCTTCATATTCAAAATGAACACAACATGGGAAAAAAACCCAAAACAAACATATTTACTTTCGTCTTCATAGATTTGATGCCTGGTAATGTGCTGAATGTGTATTGATGAGCGTGTGACTACTGTCATCTAAATCAATGCAATATTTAATTGTGAATGCTTGCAGTGTTCCATGGATATATGTGTGTGTATTCATGTGTGTGTGTGTGTGTGTTTTTTTATCTCTAAGAATATCAGTCATTCTGTGTTTTAGTTTTACAATCCCATCGGGGTTACGCTGAGTTTTGCTGTGATGACTTGTCCGTATTTATTTTACATGGAAAAGGGCAGTAATCAGGTCATAATCCTAAGAATTCCTCTAATTTGACTTATTTTTTGTGCAAAAATACTGCAAGGGTTGAACTAAATTGCAAATAACATTGAGATTGTTTGAATTTTTTTTACTTAAATCCCATGTTTCTTCAAGCATGACGGTATTGGGGCGTTCAAATGGACAGGACATGGATGTATTTTTCCCATTTTGTCTGGTTTCAGTAAAAAAAATTAAAAATTAAAAAAAAAGAAAGAAAGATAAAGGCTTTTTTTTTGCTTATTTACAAGAAAATTAGTGACCAATAATTTAATATTGCTACAATCACAAAAATGGGCACAAGTTAGCAAAGAAACACAACAAGCATAAAGCTGAATATAGGAGGGAGACACAAAAGAAAAAAATGAGTGAGAGAAAAGGATTATTAATAGCATGTGAATGTCTCCAATAAGCTAAGTCTCGTCTCCACACAGTCCTGCACACTTCTGAGTGCATTCCACTGGAACACACCCCGGGGAACACTGGCTGCCATGTGACACACAGCAGCAAACTGAGGGAGAGGAGGCATAAGAGCAGGAGAGGAAGAGAGTGGAATTGAGGGATGAGAGAAAGAAAGGAGAAGCAATAGGATGGGAATGGTAAACTAATCACAAGGGGGCAATTAGTAAAGGAGTGTTACCAGAGCATTAAATCATGCACCGAACCATTTCGGGGACAGCGACTTCCCACAGGGGTAAGAATTATGAGCCATACCATACATTAGTATGTGCATGCAGCATTGTATTTATTATATCATTTATTGAATCTCCCTTCGTAAATATTATTCCATGTATTATTCATTTCTATTTGTGTTTTTTATCCAAGGTTAAGAGTGCCAGACAGAAAAAACATCTCTGTATTTTTATAGTGAAATTGCAAAAAAGCTGAAGTTGACTTTAAATGAATAAAGAAAAGACGGAGAAGTGGAAATATATGAGGGTAGATGTGGTGGTATTAAATCTGAAAGGTTCTACGGGGAGCAGTGCTGTGGAAGAAAAGATGTGTGTTTTTGAACAGTAGTGTTCAAACACACACACCACGGGCACTGCTGCGGGAGGAAGAAATGTGGGTCTGTCTAATTGTCAGTTCATACTCATGGGAAACACAAAAAAGGCTTAAATTAAAATAAAATTTATTGACCACACTTACTGGTTTGCAGCCCCAAAGGTGTTTCCGGGGAATCCTACAAAATGGAAAAAAGATGACATTATTATTACTCAAGCTAATAAGCAGGGTGATTCTAGGAATAAAACACTGACTGCCAGTCTGGCAAAAGATGAAAAAACAATAATCCTAATGCAATGTTGATTTCACAGCATGAGTCATATCTAACTAATAGATCTGTGACTGTGTGTTGTGCACGCAACATGACCCGACTGGCAAAACTTTGCCACCCAGGACTATCAAAGATAGCAGCAGAGAAGGTAAAGAAAGACGAATGGATGAAAACGACACTCAGATGGTCTGATGTACAGCACAGTATGTATATGACTGACAGCAAAGCCATTAAAGGCTGCACAAATACAAGCAAAGAGACAAAAGAGAGAAAAACACAATGATCACACAAAAACAAGTGGGAGGAAGATGGCAAGAGAACTCTGATCTGCTAAACAAATTTGGGTCATGCATGCATATGAACTCAAAAAGTTAAAATTGAGTCAAAGTTGACTCATGTTTGAAATTGCAAATTGATTTTTCTATGGGGAATAACTTCTTGCCAAAAGAGGTAAATGGATGTCTTTTGTGAACCTTCATCTGGTGCACAGTCTACACTGAAAGTCTAATCACTGCACCCAAACAAGTAAATGTTTGGTTGTAAGATTCCTCGCTATTTCTGCGGTACAACTATCATTTTCTCGTCTGAACATTAATTCTGTTTAAAAAAAACTGATTGACGATTTTATTTCAATACTCTTTTAATCATAAAAAATACACAAAATTATCTTTGTACTTGGCATTTTTTTTTAATCTTCTAAAGATCACCAACTAAAAAAATAACAAGTACACACGTTAGATAAATCAATACATAGTGGGTGGGGGGGTTACAATTGTGATTTGTTTATTTGGTATAATCTTATATGATGAAAAGAGACGACTAAAAAGCCAATAGGGTTGGGTACCGTTCACCTATACCTGGAATATTAATTTTTCAGTATTTAACTTTCAAAAAATAAGTCCAAACTTCTCGATTTCAACACTATTATTTATTTAGAACATTTTGTTGTGTGAGGTAAAACAAACAATAACAAGTTAATAACAAACAAAGTAAAATAAGTTGTGTAGGCTACCTGTTGGAGATGTACTGTTTGCCGAAAATGCATCAAGAACCTGTCGTCTGCAGATCTTCATCAGACATCTCACTGTGGCTGTTTCTGCTTGTACTCTTCCTCTCTGCAGTATTTCTAACTGATCCACTGAACACATAACTCCAAATATCTCTAGATCTTGTTGTGTCAACTTGTTTTTATTGAAAAATAGCACTGCTAACAAAGTTCTGCTAACTCAGCGATAAACACATTTCTTTTTCTCTGAGTTCAGGCCTGGAATTAAGTCATTTTGAGGGCAAGGCCACTTTGGCCTTTGATAAATACAAATTCATTGGGGCATCGCGGCCAAAATGTAGGGCACCAAGGCAAAGACTAACGGTGCAATAACAATAAGTGATAATTACTTTGTATGAAGTCAAAACAGTGTACAATCAACAATTAGGAGTCAGTGTATTAAAACTGTGCACTGAATGTTAGACTTTTCCACAAAATGCTATCTGATTGATTTTTTTTTTTAAATGTCAACAATTATATTGTATTATATTAATTATAATTGTCATTGCTATATTATAATGATAAAATAAAGTCTTTAAAGCCTATAAATAGAAGGCGTGGGCATTCACGGCACTGGCCGTTTGGCTGTGGTATAATTCACGCCCTGTAAGTTCTTCACAATAAAAACCTTCCGTTAGTTTGTCAGTGGAAAGGTTTTAATATGAAACAGTGGCAGGAAGTGTTTTCATCAGCAGTAACTTAACACTGCCCTGATATGGCTGAAAGCAGTCAGGAAACAGTAAAGTAAGGCTGATATCTCAAAGTACAAACAGGAACACAGGACAGAAATTTCAGGTGCAAATGTGTCAGTAAACTGGGAGGGATTTTTTGAAAGGCTTATAAGGAAGCTCATCAATGTTTATTTGAATTCACAACACAACCTGCTTTCAAGGTACCAAAATCTGGCATCATCTGATCCAACGTGAACAGGTACTCGGTAGTACCAATGTAAGTCGGTTGGTGCCCTTAAAAGTACAGAGTTTGGTACCCAAGCAGACTTTTTTTGTTGTCATCACTATTAAACTGTACTGATGCTAGAAGAATTGCATACTGATGCTTACAATATTTACTAACTGCTGGTAATCAAGAGGACATTTGAGAATGATGAGAGAAGATAAACATAGCAACTGAAGTAGTAGTCTCACCTCCAGCCTGTGGCTGTTGTCCAAAGCCTGAAAAGCTGCTGGGCTGACTTCCAAAACCAGAGCCCTGCTGGGCCAGGCCTCCAAATGACGGAGCGCTCTGATTGGCTAGAGCACCAAAGGACGGGGCGCTGGGAGGTGAGGCAAAGCTGAAAACGGAAGCAGAAACAGAGGGTGTGATATAACTAAAAGGTTCGACTGACTGACTCAAAATAAATATCTGATACTGAGTGAGGAAACCATTTAACAGGGCTGGTTTAAACACACAATTTATTTTGATAAAGAAAGAAAATATTAAAACGACCAGGATACAGTATACGGTTTGTTTAGCTCCTTCCAAGTAAACATGCCAGCAAGGCAGAAGGTGTCAGATGGTGGTGTGTGTGTGTGGGTACTAGAGGATTGAGAGATGGGGGGTTTAAGTGATAATCCCTTCTACAGGACCCACGCCCATTGACTCCCGAGGGAGAGAAAAGAGAGAATAAGCAAAACAGAGGGAGAGAGAGAGAGAGCAGGCCAGTTTAATCTGCAGGCAGCATGACCCCAGAGTGAGATTATCTGAGGGGAATAATCTTGTTCTGCACAGAACAGAGCTCTATAATTTCAGGCACGTAGCAATGCTCGCTGCCACATGGTGGACACACAAAGGTTGTTAAAGCTAGAGAAATGATTTGTGTGGAAAGGAGGTGAATTAATCCCCTTTTCTGGAGCCTAAAATGAAATCTCAATTGGAAGGAGGCTGACTTGCTGAGGGCTGTGAAGATTCAGTGGTCTACTATATTTAGTATTATAGTAGAATTACAGTCCCTCATACGTCAGAGTAGGGCTGCACAATTATTTATATCAAAATTGTGCTTTCGATTGTCTGCCTTTATGCAACCTTACTCATAAATGACAATGATTCTGCAGCATTTGCATTAGCAGGGAGATCTATTACATCAAACTAAGTGCTCCTAATTCCTCCCCAAATTGTAACAAACTATGTAGAGGAAGAAGGGACAGAAACAAGAGAAATCTTACAAATATGAGATAGTCAAAGTCAGAAAACTAACGCATACGTGATCTGTGAGGGAGAGTGTAGGCAGCTGCATTGGTTAAAATGTTGCATATCTATTGTCCATGACATGGACAAACACGGAGCAAACTCCAACATTCGCTAATAAAGACAGCGATATGTTGATTAGAGCTCCAGACAAAGCAAGTAAATGGACCTTGAGGTAAGATTTTTTGAAAGCCTCTGCCACTTGAGGGGTCTTACCTGTTGGGAGTCAGAAGAAAATACTGTGTGTATATAATGGCAGTGGATTCAACATTGTGAAAGCAGCCTCCTTTAATAAATACACAAGGCTTCAAGGATGCTTCCAAAACATGCTCCATTTGGCTTCCTAGCAAGCCCTGAAATTGGTTTATTTTATTTCGTCATCACTATTAATGTTAACAGAGGGTTTAACAATATGGTGAATGCTGACCTTGAATTACTTTATGTGTTATGCTTGTGTGATGGCGCAGTGAGCGAGAGAGAACACAGATGTTCTGATTTCTAAAAAAGCTGCAGGCAAAATCCTGCTGCTCCGCTCTTGCACACATATCCTGGTGACACTGACATTTGCAAATGTTTACTGACAGTAACATTGTAACAACCAAAAATGAGACAGTTGTTCTAATGCGTTACACTTCTTTTTTTTTTTTAAATCAGATGTTGTGCTGCTTCAAATATTTGTTGCTTTATGCCTTAAATGCTAAAGCAGGCATAGATTTAAACCATTACAGTATACTATACAAGTATACTGTACAGTATATTGCCAATGTAGATGAATAGATGTATTTCTGTGTCTATTTCTATTGAAGTCGACAGTGGATAGCTGGCTGCCTTTGTCACCCTAAAGGTGCCGTCAGACAGTGAGCAGTTTCTGCCATCGCCTCCTTGACAGCAACGAGAGAAAAGGCAGCCACCGCTTTTGTGAACACGTGTAGCTATTTGCTGCTGCCATCTAAGTTGATGAAGGTTCAAGTTTATCAACTTGCCACCATGGCCTGCAGCGTGACCATGGCAACCACAGTAAACTACACACAAATTATACAATTTTACTGGTATCTGAGTCCCTTGCCTCTTCACCAGCAGTGAATGACAAATATATCAATATCAAAACAGTCTTGGAGCAACATCAGCTTAGAAGGCTGTTAGAAGGCTCTCTTTGGCCATTACCACTCTCTGTTTCATGCTATGTAAGCAAGGATCTCATCAACTGGCAATTGAGAAGAGGAAGCAAATCTCAATCTGAGACTGATCCTACAAGATGCTCAAAAAAAAAAAAAAGGTCTATCTATAACTAATTAAAAATTATTTTCATTGCTAATCTTTTTTTCCAAACCTTTAACAGATTTCTTAGTTTTAATCTGAGTGAACTGCACAAGAATTCCAATGTGCATGGACCCTGTGCAAATGGCAAAAAAGTCTCTTGAATCTTGAAAACATGTAAAGTTTCGTACCCAAATCCTCCCATGTTAGCGGCTGCCGTTCCCTCTCCGAACACTTTACCAGCTGAGGAACCCATGGCGTTGTTAAAGGAAGGGCTCGAGCCAAATGATGCTGCGGCGCCAAATGACGGGGAAACACCAAAAGAAGGGGGACTCCCAAACACTGGTGCGCTGCCAAAACTGCCTGCAGGAGGGAAAGTAGATAAAAAAAACACATTGTAAGAGAAGGCAGAAGAAAATATTCAGGGAATTAGATTGTCCAAAGTACCTATACAAAGACAAGATAAAAAAAGAGGAGTTTGTTATGCTGTTTCCATGGCTGTTGAAGGATGGATGCGAGCATTTCTACTGGACAGAAACACATCAGTGTGAAAAGTCCTGCTTTGACTCCTGTGTAAATATTTCTATACATAAATCCCATGTGTCGTCTGAACCAAGGCTGACTCTACCTGAAAGGGTAATAACAGTACACATGTAAACAGATGGAAATGATCATTGCAATATTCAAATTTTGTTTACAAAAATCATGAACATTTTCCTGCATGATTAATACAGTTACTGTATTACTCTTTGTTGTGTGCAGTCCGTTATTGTTTTGGAATAACACAATGTGGCAACTTAATGTTGGGTGACTACTACACAACACCAACTCAAAGCCTCAGATGAAGGAGTAGCAGGGGGCGAAAGGGTGTTCTGAAATTACAGCCTGGCGACCAGCATGCCCCAGTAAATAATTGATTGAGCTAATGTAACAAGATTACATTTCCTGTATAAAGGCCAGTGATAGGGCATTAGTGTGCTGAGTGGTACCAATATCCCAGTGGGGTGGAGGGATAGCTTGGATGGCAACTCCTACTACTACTACTGCTGCTTATTACACAGAAGGGCAAAGAAAAAAAAAATCTAAGAGGGAAGCTCGATTTACACTTTGAAAACAAGCAATCTATTTAGGGAGGGATCAAGTTAATTCTTCATGCTTTTCTACACTTAATTTCATCTGCTCTTGAGCCACTCTAAATGTTTAATTTTCTCAGCAGTCTCATAGCTTGGATTTAGGAGCATTGTAGGCAGTTCAGACCAAGTTTACAAGTTTATTAAGAACAAAATCTCTCACAACTACAATAATAGCTAATAAGCTGAACATGTGTTTGGTATTGCTTCCACTAGCGGCTGTGTTTTATGGCTCTGGCTTCCACAGAAAAAAAATATTTTGTGACCCTGGTAAAGGACTGTTAAGTCCTAAACCATCTTTTGGGCTGAGAGTAAAACTTCTGCCTTCAAGCAAGAAGAAATGCACATTAAACTTTTCCTATTGCCTCTTTCCTTCCTCTACTTGCACCTAATGTTGCTTGTGTCCTGCTCTAAAAATAAATAGTCTCTTCCAATTTTTAAATATTTATTTTATTAACCTCCATTAGCTAATGAAGAATTTTAACAACATGAACAGGCCTGATACAAATATGAAACGGAGCCAAATAAGGATGGATGTCAGTCCTCTTCTAAGTAAACTGCAAATCAATTTTAAAGCAGTGAGACAACCCTATGACTTGACACAGAAACACGTGGATGCTGTTTGTCTGATTAACATTAACTCTTATTCATAAAGTATAGTATGACAAATCAACAAGGACAAAGCATAACATCAGCTCATATCTAGCTGTCTTCACATGTTTTTAACTGTTTATGAAAACCAGATAAAGCTAAACTGTAGCAGAAAAATTGGTATGTTTTCTAACCATGCATGACACCGCATGATTAGCACAAGATGCAGAGAAAGAGATGACAGAGGGAGTCATGTCACGGTTGCAGCCTTTCAACTAAGACCTTTCTATTTTAATGGTGTTATGCTTTTTACACATACTGTACACATGCAAATGCATTTAAATATACATTATTTTACCCTTAACATTGCAGTTCTATTGAATGATAATATTAAAAATACAGATCACCAATATAACTGTGTGGCTAGTATATTGTGGTATTGTTTTGTTGTATGGTTTCTTTGTTTTGAGTCTAGTGTGGACGATTTGTATCCTATACCAGAAAATTTTCAATAAATATAAAAATTACAGTTTTGAAGTAACTGTAGCTTAAATAGGTAATTAAAAGCTGTTCATGTAGCAAATAGATATCTGATACTGAAATAAAAACATAACATCTTTGACTCGTTGCACTGAGATTTAGCAGTGCTGAGAGGTAACGTTGCATCAGCAGTATTGAGGCAGGTAATGATGGAGCATCTGACTGCTCTGCTGGGGTGAGGAGATAAGGGCACTTGCTGTAGCTCAAATGATAAAGGAGAAGGCAATGTCAAGAGTGTGCAGCTGAGTGAAATGGGGAATGTTTGAGTATGCATTCTTAAAAAGGCATCCAAATCACAGCCATCCCACTATTACTGAACCTCACATATTAATAAGCCAGAACCCCCTGAGCCAGATCCGGAAGAAAATGTTCAAGTACAGATAATATCAAAAATCACTAATTCAAGCCCTATCAGCTCAACTATGCATGGAATTATAAAATTCTCCAATTACTTAATAACAGGAACATTTACTCAGCCGTTTTCTCAATTCTAATTAAGAGAATTAATTCATACCCCAAAGAAGTAGGAACAGCACTTCATAAACAAGTCTGGTTTGAGAATGTCAGCAGTATAAATTGTCTGATATACTGTTAACTGCAAAATACAAGCAATCATCATTTCATATAGTGGACAAGAGTATTTCAAGGGTGAGACAGAAAGCACTGAAGCAATATGGGGAAATGTGTACCTGCTTTTGTCGGAGTAGAGAAGGAGCCAAAGCCCTGGGAAGCGACACTTCCTCCACCAGTACTGAAGGTCCCGCTAGGTTTCTGCTCTCCAAAAGAGGACTGTCCGAAACCAAAGGTCTTAGCACCACTATTTCCAAACAGACTGTTGGTACCTTGAGGAGAAACAAATAGATACATGCAACTTTCAAGAACAGCAAAATGAGGATTTGTTTATTTTTGCTCAGTGGTTTAAGTTTGGCTTCTTGTATGGTAAAGCAGATCTAACACTTACTGAACAACATGTGAGCACAGGTAGAATAAAAATAAGAACTCCAGTGTTCTTCATTGTTTTAGCCTACCTGTCTGAGCAGGCTGCCCAAACCCTCCAGGGGACGCAGTGGTCCCGAATGGGTTCTTGTTGGCAGCGTCTTCGCTCGGTTTGCCTCCCAGGCCGCTGAAGAATCCTCCAGCAGTGGATGAGCCTGCTGTATTGGTTGAACTTGAACCAAACAGACTACCGCCCGCCGACGGTTGCTGCTGGGAGAGCAGTGTTAGTTAGGCAATGTGTACAGAAGAACGCGTGAAAGGTTTAAGTTCAAGAAAATTCTATTCATATATTGTAAACTATAAACAATCAGGGGATGATACCTGTCCAAATACACTCCCACTGCTGGGTTGTTGGCCAAAGACAGGGGTGGCGGTGGAGCAGCCAAAACCTGTAATAAAAAGGAAACAAAAAATACAGTCAAGACAGACATTTTTTGTCAACTCTGCATTAGGCTTGCCGCAGTAGTTGGTGTTACCGGTGTTACAGTGTTCAGGCATTAACCCAATACATTTCTTGCCCACCGCCCATACTGTCGTCCTGCTTTTTTTCATAGCAATAAAACCCATTTAGTTCATTTTCGCATATCAGCGCCCACGTTCATCAAATCAAAAAACTCTAATTTGTAAAATACTAAGCGTGTTATCAATACTGACACGCTACAATTATAAACTCAAAGTGTTTGCTCTGTGACCATCCACAGCAGCAGCAGCAGTCGCAGCACAGAGTAGAAGAGCGTGACGTCTGTCCTCCCTCCTGCTCTATGTTGTAGACACACGTATCTGTTAGCGAGCAGCTGCCCTCATTTCTCCCCAAGTCTCAGTGCTTGTTTTCGGCAGAAACTCTCCTGCTTATCTTGTAAAAGGTACGGTGTAACCTGTAACACCGGTGTGGTTACAAGTTTATTAACTAGTGGGAAAAGTTTCTCACCGTGGCAATCCTACTCTGCACTAATAGACATCATGAAGCTGGTGATGCCACACAAACAGCGTCATAAATTTGAATGAGCTTACTCTGCAAAGTCAGACCCTCATAAAGTCTGCAGACAGGAATGAAAAGCTGCTTCTAACTGCTGAGCTGATACATTGACATCAGCTGTCCACAGAGCCTCAGACATTCCCATACTGCATTGGGAATTTAGAGAATCTTTGGGAATGGGACAACTCCCTCATTGCCACTCTCCTTACTCAGATTACTACAACACTCCAAATCTCACAGCCACTGCAACACCTCTGACCCCCTCATGGTGGCAGTACACTACAGACCATATCAGTCTACTCACTGGCAAGCTGATGGCATGTAAAGAGATAGAAGTGACATATTTGGCTTTAATCACCACAATATGTGCAGGCTGGTGAGCTGAACAACTTGATATTTTTGTACTCTTTTGCAGCTCTGATTAGTAAATATAACCACTTTGAATGATCAAAACGTCTCTGGCAGACTTAGTTTTTACAGCTGACTGGTTTGAAATTGAGAACCTTGTATATCCCATTATGTTGGGAGTCTGAAGGTGTCAACTCTCCAATTTTTAAACAGCAACAGACTTACTTCCAGTATAAATTTTGTGAGGTGAAGACGTTGTGCTGAGGTGATGTAATTTATTGCACAGATTAACTTGGGTCAGTCAGGTTGAGTGTAGTACTAGCCACTTAGTGCCACTGAAACTACAATTTACATATGCAACAGCACATAAGGGAAAATTTTAGATTTAGCCCAAATGACAAAGGTGAGAGAGGAAGAAACATCATCGAGGTGATAAAGGCAAAGGACAATAAAGAAGGTGATAAAGAAGATAAGGAAGGTAAAAAAAAAAGTTCTTTCAAAACTTTTCAACACTGTCCACTACAAGCTTTTCAGCTTTTTCATCATTAATGACACTGACATCATAAGACTATTTTTATTTATTTAACGAGTAAGTCTTTTGAGAAAAATTATCTGGTTTACAAGAGAGACCTGGCCAAAATGACAGCGTAAGATAGGTGTCATATAACATCTGTACTTACAAAGTACAGATCTGATCAGGCTTTTAGGAGGCAATTATTCCAGCATTTGTACATCATATTTATATACATTATATTTCCTTACTTAGTGCCAATACATAAAACCATTAACCACAAACTCTTACCTGATGGCTGTCCAAAGCTGAATCCTGTAGATGAGGATGTGGTGGTGTTACTCCCAAACACAGATCCTTGCCCAAATCCAGAGCTCTGCCCAAATGCTGGGGCTGTGCTTTGCTGTGCTCCGAACAGTCCTGTGCCACTGCTGCTGGCTGTGTTGGCACTGCTTGTGCCAAAGGAGAAGGAACTCGCATTGCTTGCAGTAGCAGCACCAAAAAGACCTCCTCCAGTAGTGGCACTGCTAGAACTGGCTCCAAATGCTGACTGTCCAAAAGAAAAGCCACTGGATGTTCCGGTGTTGCTGGCAGGCTGGCCAAAGCCACTTACCTGGCCAAATACTGACTTACCAAAACCAGTTCCAGCTGATGTACCAAACCCAGCTGAGCCAAATCCTGTGGATGCTGGTGGTGTGGGGGCTGAGGAGGCTGAGGAGGCTGGAGGTGCAGCAGGTTGTCCAAACACACTGCTAGCAACAGTAGTTGTTGCACTGTTAGCAGTTGTAGGGGTGGGAGTTGTGGCTGCAGTGGCAACTGTGTTGATTACTGGTGTAACTACAAGAGAACTGCTGTCTGTTGTTGCGGGAGGAGGCTGAGTAAAAATGGAACCTGGCTTTTCAGAAGTGGGCACCTGGAATGCTGCTAGAGCTGCCTGAGAGACAGGCACAACCGCAGGAGTGGCAGCCTCTGAAGTGGGCACAGGATCGGTGGTGGTGGTGGCGGCAGTGGTGGTGGTGGTGGTGGAGTCTGGGATGGCTTCTATTGTGGGAGCAGCGCTGGCTGGTGCTGGAGGGGTTGCTTCAGCTGGAGTGGTGCTGGAGGAGGGAGGGTCTGGGGTGGGGGCAGTTGTGGCCAAAGGGGGTGTTGGTGCTTTAACTGTCGTCGTGGTTTCTGTGGTTTCTGTGGTGGTTGTATCTGTTGCAGGCTCAGGTATTACAGAGGGGCTGACGCTCTCTACAGGGGGTTCAGTAGCAGGTTCCTTTTCAGGAGGTGGTGTGGGTTCTGAAGGTTGCGAGGGAGCTTTTGGTTCCTCTGATGCTTCTGAGGGGGCTGCAAGGAGACTACTGAAAGACGTACGTAAAGCTGAGGCAGTTGAGCTAGACTGGGGAACAGAGAAGGCCAGCTTGGTGTTTGATTCAGGAGGCTTAAACAAGCTGCCCGACACTGCCCCCTTGGACAAGTCTGCTCCTGTAGAATCTTCTGAAGACTTCAGGAGATCTGCACTAAAGCTAAACTGTGCTGCTCCCTTGCCCATACCAAGTCCAGAGTCCCCAAAGGTAAATGAGGCAGCAGTGGGTTTGGCAGAGGAATCTTTAGCTTCTTCTCCTTGACCCACACGCAGTCCAGAGAAACTGCCCAGAGTCTCTCCTCCAATTGTTTTAGGGGGCTGTGGCTCTATCCTGAGGGCAGCTGTGGAGGAAGTGGGTTTGGCTGCTTCTCCTGATGTGTTTGGAGGCAAGGTGGGGGACGCAGTGCCAACAGCAGGGGAGGTCGAGGAGAGTGGCTCCTCTCCAGTCTGACCAAACATTTTGCCATTTCCACCGAATGAAAATTTACTCACATCCTTCACTGGAGAGACATAAGGAGAAAAACAGAAAGTGAGGGAGGAATGTAAGCTTGACATCATCCTACAACTATCTGATACCAAGCTGTTGTTTTGTTTTTACCTTGTGATATTCCAGCTCCTGGTGTAACTGAAGTAAAACTGAAGTTTGTGGACCTGCAAAAGAAATCATTTAATTCAAAATGAAACAACAGTGAGAGCATTGTTAGCTTCTGCGTTGTGACAGATTTCCAAGTGAAACAGCATATATGCCTGGGCAAGGTGTCGCTCTGAGAGGGATTTGATCAGATCGTATGAGTCTTTGGAGAATCACAGAGATGCAGAGCTGGTCGCCTCCAGCTGTGCCTCCCAAACCCAAGTGGTTAGATTAGGAGGTGGGGGCTGAGGGAGAAATTTCTACATTATTTTGGAGTTTTATATGATGTAAGAGGTTAGTTGGTTGTCCAAATCACCTTTGATTGGATATATTTATGTTAACACCTCAAAGTGCAGGATGAGTAATCTATATATATATATATATTCATACATATATTTGGCATATAACAAGGGATAACAACAATTAACTTGATTAGAACTTCATCTTTCTTCTCCATTTCACTGGGTCTTGAAAAAGTAGAATCAGTCATTCTGGAGAAAGATTGTTGATATTTGAACTAAACACCCAAACCCCTCCCTTTGTGCTCCTTCAGGGGCACAACAGTCCACACTACACATTTCTGCGCCTTTGGCTTGATTGGCTGGATTAGTGTTGTGTGGCTCGCTTCGAGCCACTTTGTTTATTTCCCATTTCCAGAGCCAGTGCTGTGTATGAACACCTAATTTTTATTTCAGCGCACACACAGAACGGACAGCTAGTGGACCGTGAGGAGATATTTGCTGAATTTTACAAAAAGTTTATTGAACAATCTTTCTCCAGAATCACTGACTTTACCTTTAAATAAATCAAATATTGCACATTATAAACAATGTAAAGCCCTCTCTTTACTTCAGAATGCTTCTTTAATCTGATTTTTAAAAATTGACTCACGCTGAAGAGAAGGAGAAACCTTTGCTGGTGCTTTGCTCCGCTGAGCTAACAGGAGCCACAGAAACATCTGGTTTGGCCAATTGACCTGAAGGACACAGAAGTGTTTGAAGTCAGTCAAAATCTATCATGAAATTAACAGTGTCACCTTATTTTGATATAAAGCATATGTTAAATGAAATGTCAGGATTTTGCATACCTAAGATTAAGGATCATAGGGAACGTTCTGGATTGCAATGTTGTTTATTAAATGTAACCAAATACGGACAATATCTAAGAGAACTTATGCATGTATATCTAAATGTGCTTACCGAACACGAAGCCCATCTGTGGGAGGCTTGTACTTTCAGTGGACAGTTTCTGGATACCTTGTATAGAATTCTGCAGACAGTTTTAAAAAGGACAGTGGTTATTATGTCTTAATTAGGTAAAACTGTAATGCAGAAATTAACAGTATACATCTGTTGTGCATATGAGATTTAAAAAATTATTATGCAGGTTCCTTTGAACACACCGCTACAGGTTACAGCACAGGTGCAATAAGCTGTAATCTTGAGAGAGATATAGAAAAAAAAGCAAGAGTGTACATGTGGCAGGAGATCATTATGTTCGGGTCAGTCCCATGAAATTGAACCTGGGCCTGAACTGTGTTAATGATTTGTGTGAGGAGTTCCCCCGTCACCCAACTGCAATTTGTAACATCAACATGGGAGGGAGCTGGGACATTTCTCACCCATGCAGTTAATAGTTTGTCTTCACATGCAAAACTGTCAGCAATCTGTGAATTTTCACAAGTTGAATGGTCTTTAAAAGATGTGAGGGGAGGTATATAACATGCTTGCTTGCTTGATTTTGAGCACTTAAGTGATAACATGTAAATGGATACAAAAAATATACTGAAGAAACTTATGTGTGGCTGCATTGTGCAGTTCTACTTGGAAATCTCAACCACCGTAAAAAGTCAGTATTTTCACATTTCTTTGTTGTTTTTAAGAAAAACAGGTTGGGTCTTTTTTTAAAGCATATGTGGAGAGGGTGGCTGATATTTATAAATTATAAATTAAGTATCTTATAAACAATTTAAATTTGAGGATTATGTGTCACCCAAGTGTCAGTAATACAGTGACACAGATGTGTGGGTGAACAAATATGTGAAAAGATGAATGATAGCTGTTGGAGTAAATGATAGCACTCACTCGTTTGGCCTGGTTGGAAGATACCGTTGCGATAACCTGCTGAACCGCCAGAGCTGCTGGATCTGGTACTGATGAGCTGGGGAAGAGAGCAGAACAGGAAGGAGTGAATCTTCTGGTGTTTTTGTTCTTCTGTGCATTAAGAACTAGATATAACAAAACACCTTACAATTTAGTCATGTCTACATACTGTATTTGGACAATCAAAAACCTGGTCTCTCAAAACCTCATTTTGCCTTTGTGTCAGGCCGGACGATAATTCAATATTACTGTTTATGATGACTTCACATCTAAATTACTTATAACTTAAACTTAACCCAAATCTGTGTATTTTTTGTGTAAATTTTAAGATTCTGTTCTTGTAAAGTGTGCGTATTTGTTCTCTATATCAGGCTGGGAATAATTTGAAAAATTGTCTGAACCATTACTGTATGACAGTGGGAAATAGTATCTTGGTGCAGAATTGTTGAAAAGCCCACTTTTGTAATCATCTTACTCTCACAATGCCTTGCATTGCTTATTTGTTATTGTGAGCAGGCTTTAAATGGAAAAAGCCCTAAGGAGGGATGACCTGCCAAAATATCAAGCACAAAAGTGGAGCACAGCCCAGTGAGGCAGAACGAGTAAGGTGCGGGTGAAAAAAGGTAAGTGTGAATCATGGAGTGAATGGAGCCTAAGAGCCAAATGAAAAACATGAATAAAAGGGAAGTGAATGGTATGGAATGATATCATTATACAGTGTGAATACGGTGCAGTTAGTAAGTATTCACACAGTTTCGTTTTGGCTCCATTCTCCAGTATATTGGTGGCTATTAGGTTATAGTGCTGACTTTCAGCTGTACCTTCTTTCACACTCGTATGTACATATTAATGATGAGCACAAAGAGAATATAGAAGATATGCAAGGCTTGTGAAAACAAGCTGGGATGCAAATGTGTGACATCCTCAAAGAATGCTGGCGTCTGCCAGTTGTGTAATGCATACAATGACTAATGCACACAATGCTAATGATTTAATGCCCTAAATATTACATAACATGCTTAATATTAAATCAGCAGACAAACAGATAGAACAGATCAGCTAGGCAAAACAGATAGAGTACTTTATTAATCCCAATGGGATGGAAATCGCAGAAAATGGGAAATTGCAAAGTCCTAATTACCCTTATCTACCATGTCAATTAATATGTGATCTCAAAAAATCAGTTTCATTTCAAAGTCAAATGGATGGATCCCAGTTAAGATCATTCTTAGACAGAAAGTACTTCTCCATACTATCAATCAGTTTCATATATCTCCATATAGAATATCATAAAAGCAATGTTATTGCCTTATCATCCTTCAATGGATAAAACTTGTTTTAGCTCACTGATGCGTAAATGATGGGTTTAAAGCTATTAAACACACCCAAACTTTTGAGAATCAAAAAAATCTATTCTTTTTGTGTTTTACCTTATAACAGTGGAAACTGGCACAGGAGGGCCTCTGTCCTTAAGCTCTTGAACATTGACCACCTGAGGGACAGTCTTCAAAGTGGACTCTGTCAAGGAAGCACTGACGGCAGCTGGAGCACACACACAAATGCCAATGTGAGCAATTCTCACACAGATGTGCATACACACACACACAAACGATAATATAAAAAATAAAGCAGACCAGACAGATGTAATTAAATGAACTGAATAATGTTTCCATGGTAACTTAAGCAAGGTTTGAATTATACTGAAACTAACAACTCAAAAATGATGAGGCATAAAGCTGCCAGTTTCACATGGTTTTGTCTGGAGGTCTTTGTCTCCACCTGGTGGATTAAAGTGGGCATAGCAATGTAATATTAAACAAACAGCTTCTTATACACATAATGTAGCTCAGAATGAATCTTTTTTTTTATTAACCAATTACCATTTAACACAATTGAACACAATTGTTTTCGCTTGCAGTCAAAAGCTGGTGACTGTTACATGTATTTCCTACCTGTCTTCTGATTGGCCATCTGCCTTCGGAGAGCAGCAGTGGCTGCAGCCTGCTGGGCAGAAATGGTGACAGGTACGGTCCTCTCAGTTGGTGGAGCTCCATGTTTTACTGTCTTTGTGGCAAGAGCAGTGCTATCAGCCCCGCTGAGGTTGATCTTATTGGTTGGAACTGAAATGTCAATACAGTGTGCAACATTTATGAAAAGCATGTCTACTAGTGTTTAGCAGAGTTATTCTTGTAAAAAAAATTCGTTTAAAAGCTGATGTTGGTATGATTTACTTACCAGGACTGGCAATAGGGCTGAGTCCAAAGCCCATGCCCTGTACTGGGTGGACTTTGGTTAGAGGGGTGGACTGGATGGCTCCGAAGCCTGGTTGGATAGAGGGGGTCCTCACCACAGTGGGGTGGCGTGGGGTGGACAAAGCTGGAGGTATGACAGTCATGGGAGGGGGCTCTTGCTGAAGTTCCTCCTCCTCCAGCTCCAAGTGAGGCAGGTGAGGCTCCAGGGACTGGGACAGGGAGGAGGTGGAGCTCACATCATCCAAATCCTCATAGTATTTTGGTGAGAGGAAGGCTGAGCGAGACAGGTTGGCTAGAAGAAGAGAACAGATGAAGAACATCAAGATAACCAACGCCTGTGATATAGTTGCATTTTGGTAATATCTTTTACACAACGAGTGCTCAACATAAGGATCTCAACATGAATCTAATTTGCATCATGGAATTCCTCAAATGTTGAATTTTGAGCAGGTATTTGCAGTTTTGGTCAAATCGCAAGTGAACTATTGTATCTCTCAGATCTTTATAGTATCTTCTTTTAAATGCACAGGAAAGGCTTATTTGTTTAAACATTTTTGTATTTGACAATTATTTTAGTCCCCGATTTTACTGAAGAGCTGGGGGTAAAGCTAAAATACATTTGTAACTTTCACACAACCACAAATTTCAGTAAAACAAATTTACAAAAGAAAAATCAACAAAGACTCCAGAAGGTGTGTACCTGGTGCAGTTGAGCGGACAGGAGGCATCTGCCTCTTTGACAGGAAGTTTCGCAGCTGGGACTGCTTAACTGGCGATATCTTGACTGCTGGAGAGATATCTACAAGTTAGTATTTGTTGAAATTAAGAAATGTGCTATCCTTTATATTAACAGTAAGTATTTGGATAGTTACACATTTTTGTTTCTTCAGGCTGTGCTTCAGCACATTCAATTTGAAATAAAGTAACTGATACTACATTACATTAAAATGCCAAGTCTCACCTTTAAAATAAGACTGCTCCTCGGTCTACCAGGTTGTTTATCATTTCCTAGTTTTCCTGTGTGCAACTGCTTTTTTTAAAAAATGCACCTAACTGTTGATTATGGCAAACCAAATACCTTAATATCTCAACTTTGGGTACTATGTGTTAAAAGGGCTATATCCCTCAAAACAGTTCTTTCTATATTGATGTAAACCTACACATATTAAAGCTGAGACTTGGCACTTTAATGTAGTAGCCACTATTTTATTGCAAATTGAATGTGCTGAAACACAGAGCGTGAAGAACAAAAAATGTGTAAATGTCCAAATACTTACTGGACTGTATATCAAAAATACACAAAGATTAAAACCTGGAGATTTGGATTTGGCTTTAGGAGGGGTAGTGTCAAGTCTGGCTTTCAGGAATGCATCCCTTAAACTCTCAAGCTCGCTTTCCAATCTGTCAAAAACAGAGAAACAAGTTGTTTTCAGTTGCAAAGAACGACACGTTTTCTAATAGCTATTTGTGGTGTACTGATGCACATAATTAGGAATGGCATGTAATGAAGGAAATGTAAACACATTCACTGTTTATACCCTGCTACACTGAAAGAAATGTGTGCAATCTTTATTGGTAATTATATAGCCATTATGCCATTCAGTTATGAAAACAAATAACCTGCTAAGTTGAACTTATTCTGTTTTTATTATTAAAAACTATTCTAGATTCAAATTGTAGCCCATTTGAGTGGAATTTAACTTGAAATACGAGGTCTCTAATTACGAAAACCGACTCCACAGAGTCTCCCTTCTTACAGCAACCTCAAATTTACAAAATTAGTCATTTCCCAGAGATTTTCACATTCCTCCACTCCTATTTCTTGTTTTTTGCCAGCTCCTACCCGGCATTTGTTGCTGCAGCAGTGTTGTGGTTTATAGGCGGCGTGGTAGTCTTGTTGTAGAGGTGCAGTGAAGTGAGTTCCTTCACCAGCTGGTCCAACCTGTTCTTCTGCTGGTTGATGATGTACAGGTTGTTAGCCAGTGTATTGAACAGGCCCTCACGCCCTGGCACGACCATGTGTCTGTGAAGAAGAGAATTATTTTACAACAAATGATAAAACAATTAAAGTCAAACTCAACACAAAATGTTTTCAGTATCAAATATTTGTTCAAATAGTGGGGAAGTCATATTTTGAGCTTACTTCTGTTTCTTCTTCTTCTCCAAGTGTTTCTCCCATTCTACATCCAGGACATCATTGACATCCTCTACAGCAAACATGACATACTGGTACAGCCTGCGAATCTCCTGAATTAAGATGAAAAAATGTTGAGTGTGTAGGTGTTTCATTTTAAGGCTTTACAAAAAGTATCTATTCATCTGTACTTTTGCGTCTCACCTTGAGCTGTTCCTCACTGCGCGGATCCAGAGGTTTTTTGTACAACAGCTGTCTGTAATTTCTGTCTTTGCTGAGCTCACTTTGGGCCTTGGCTTCTTCTGCACCAGCAAAGCCCTCCAGTAATGTGGTCTTCAGTGTGCCAATGTCCCCATGGAGAGACTAAGAAACATGATAGTTTTAAAAACAGGTTTGAAGAGGATATGAATGCTATAATAAGCTTTATTTAACAAGAAGACTATCAGCTATTAAAATAAAGTGAAACAACAGCTAAATATGTATGACGGTGCACTTTTGCAGCGGCCTGGTGAATGTGCTTTTGTATACAAGGAGTTGGGTCCACCCAAACACTATCTGTGCATGTTTGGAATTTTTTTAATTATGGTCATACCTCTGTAGTTTCCTTTATCTCCAGAGTGAAAATATGGAGGTCCTCTGACTCCTTCCTCAACTCCTTCATCTCCTCACTGGGGCCGACCTTGAAGTCAGCTCTTGCGCTTCGTGCCTTCAGATCATCTAGCTCCTTCTGGAAGTGTGCGATCTGATGACAAGTCAAAGACACGCTTAGTTGTCATACTTCATAAATTCTTCACTAAAGTGTAAAGTCCTTCCTAAGTTGTTAGTAACTACTAGCTGGTTTCAAACTAGCATTTTACTAAATATAGTTGCACTATTAAAGCTAAGACATGTCTTATGAAGCTAGTAAAGTGTAATGTGTAAATTGGCTGCTAGGAAACATTTGTAGAGTTGTCTAATCAGGTGCAACTGAAGGAACCAAACTTCCTTGACCATAGTTTCTGACGTCCTTTACATGATAATTACAACTGAAATTATGCTTAACTGTATGAAGCATACCTTAATCAAAATACAGACAAAACAAACAGTACAATTACTTGAAAAGATATTTTACAGATTTACACTTTAATTAAGACTGCTGTGTGTAGTCATGACCACAAGCATCTAGCAAGTAACAAATCCCCCTGACAAATATTGTTCAAGCCACAAAGTTCACCAATTAAAAGTGCTACATGGTACTCCAGAGTTGACTGGATGATATGTCTCACCTCCTCTAATATACCAGCCATAATGGGATCAGAGTCTTTCTTTTGCTGTAGCTGCTTCTCCAGGGCCTTCACACTAACAGCTGCCTGTAACAAGAAGCGATAAAGTACATCAAAAAACCTATAATTACAAGTAAAAACGCAAACAAACACAACTCATGTACGCTGACTTAAAAGAAAACTTAGCAAGAATTTGTTATCTGATATCTATACAGTTAACTAACAGTTGGTTTCAGTTGGGTGTTGTGTTGCTCGTGGCAACCACTACCAGCACAGTTTCATAGCAGTTGCAGTTTAACTAAAATTTAGGAGAAATTCAGTGTACTGATGGAGGTTATGTGTAAATATAGTGCATATGTGTGTCTTTTAACATATTTTTGAGCAAAATATCAACAAAACCATGAAAGTCAGGTTAATATGTGTACAGAAAATAAAGGTTTTTCGTAATAAAACAGTTGAGACCTGTGGGGTTTGGACACGGCCCTGGGCAGCAGGAGCAGGTTTCTGCACGACTGTGGGTGGTGTGCTGGTTTGAACTGGACGCACTGGGACTGAGACATAACCAACAGTAATAGGATCACAACCCAAGCCATAGGTGCGTGAGACTTAATTTAATCAAGTATTCATTGAGTAAAATGAAATAACATGCTTGTGCAAAGTGTAACGGTCAAGGTAATTGAGGACTTTCTTACCTAACAAGGCTGGTGTCTTAGTGGCTGCGGCTGCAGGGGCAGCCAAACCACTTGAGTTGGACACAACACTTTTGGGCAGAGAGGAATTAAAGGAGAAAGACTGTGGGGCTGGTGTTGGGGTCTCCAATGCTGAAAATCTTGGGAAAAGAGCAGACAGATTTTTTAAGTCTTTGTATAAATGTATGTGTGTATGTTTACAAACCTCAATGTCTCAATCTAAATACCCTAATATATGGTAGCTCAGAGATAATGATTTACCTCTCATTTAGATTTGATTTCACTGTAAGTGTGGAGGGAGTTGTAATACTCTGGGGTGTTGGAGCTGGAGCTGGAGCTGGAGTTGAAGCTGGAGTAGGAGTTGGAGCTGGAGCTGGAGCTGGAGCTGCCACTGCTGATGGTTTGATGGAAGGAGTGCTGAAAGAAAACGCTGACGGTGCTGAGGGGGTGTCAGAGGGTGGTTTAGAGGCAAAGGAGAAGCTTGAGGATCCTGATCCAACTGATCCAAAAGGTGTGGTTCCCCCAAGGGAGAATACTGAAGGAGCAGAGGTGGCACAGGTAGACGGCACAGAGAAAGTGAAGCCTGATGATGATGATGACACAGGAACTGTGGGAACAAGGCTGAATGGGGCAGCAGAGGAAGAGGCAGCAGGGGCTGGAGGAGTGGAAGCAGCTGCTGACGTAAGACCGAGGTTTGCGAATGCTGCTGGGGCAGATGGGGTGGAGGCAGCAGCTCTGGGTAGTTGGGTTACCAAAGAACCTATGAACAGAAAAGAAACCGGCTTCCACCAAAACTACCAAACTATAGTACAAGAAATGTCCCTTTAGAAACCAGTGGGTGACATTGTCAAATAAAATGTCCATCTTTGTTAACAGCCTATAATATCACCACACCAGGAAATTAAAAATCTGCCAAACATTTTGATATCACTGGCTTTCTCACCTGGCTTGGGCAGTCTTTCCCCCTCCAAGGTGAGGGGGTTGGGGGCTGAGACCAGTTGCTTAACACCAGGATTGAGGTTAAGGAGGGCAAATGGGCAGAGTAATCCTTCCGTGGACAGCATCAGCATAGTGGGCACTGGGGGTACGGTCTTCTCATCAGCTTTGAGAGAATGGAGAGATCGGATACAGAGTGAGACAAAAGACATACAGACAGAGAAAATGCCTACATTACGCTGAACAAAAGACTCAAAAATGTGTTTGCTATAATTACACAGAACATACCGACCACATAACTCTCCAGTCAAACTTACTCAGTCTCTCTCTAAGCCAACTCCCCCATTTCCTCCCCCTTTGATACCCGCAGATCAGAGAGCCAGGGAAAATCTCTATTGCTCTCGGGTAGGAAACTTTATGTAATTTTATATGAAGTCTATTAATTGAGATCCACATGCATGTGTCATGTAGATTGGTCAGTAACAGACGTTTGTGCAAAATGATTTGGCGTTCTGCGCAGCTCTGTGCTTCCATCTTACACCACTGCACAAAGGTGACAATTAAAGGGGACGTATCATGCACATTTTGACTTCCAGGGATGCATTTTTATATACCTTCGCCTCAAGTTTTGGACGTTTGACCATGACATCCGACATCATGACAGTATAAAAATAACAGAAAAATCACAAAAAAACATGATATGTCCCCTTTAAGAGCGAGTGTTGTCTGCACACTATGCCTGCTCTGTTCATGATGACACAATGCTGTCTGTTACTTTAATCATGAAAGGACTGTTGGCATTTGAGCACAAAGACTGTGAGTTAGAGCTGTAGTTATCTCATTGACCTTGGCTAATTTCACCCTCCAGTGGTTAAAATAGGAACCCAGTCCACAGCATTCCTCTTCTCGCCAAACCCCCCCCCCCAATTCTTTCCTGCACTTTACACCCACTTTTCAGCACTTTCCGAAATTTACACAGTACGCTGTGGAAAAAACAAAAAAAACAAAGGCAAATCCAGTCTAAACTAACATTTAATTGATGAAAGTGAGAATTCATTCCTCAAATTTAAAATGTATTTGTCAGAGTCAATACTAGTCATTTCAGATACATCACAAAAGTACACCGAACACTTTGTCCTTATTGTCGTTCTACAGCGGTGTCTCATATCTGAAACTGTTCTTCGAGTATAACTTTAATAGTTATCGAGGATGACGGCAATGTTGCTCTTTCTCAGCAAGTCTCAGTGTTTGATCAATCACCACTGACTCACATCTCAGCCTGTATTTTTCCATTTGTATTCATTCCAGTAGATCAGTATTGTATAGTCTGTATAACTTAACACCCCCATCTACGACAGACAGACACACACACAGAATTACATACAAATATTCAATATATAATTATACAAATAGCAAGCAAACACGGAAAATGTCATGTGTTATGATCCAAGAAACAATGTGATAATGAGTTCTCTACAACATAGACACACTAAGCAGAGAACAAACACAAAAAAAACAGTATGCTTAGTTTAATCTCAGTTATGAAACTAAAGTTTGAAAGATAGTGAGAGGCAAAGAGATAGAGGGTGAAAAAGAAAGTAAACAGAAGGGAGAGGCACACGGTAAACCTCATCAGCATTCTGCAACAGGATTGTCAGAGCTTTGTTGTTTGTTGTGGTCCTCTAGCTTGTCTGTGCCATTTTAATGAGTGCATTTTTACTCTACAGATAACTCACTCGTTACATACCTTTCACTTTCTCTAGTGAAGTGAATGTCTCACTTCAGATAAAGGTTTTGATCAGACTACAATCATGTCAAAATGTTGCTCAAATTGCAGGTTATTTCTTGCTGGGGAGCAAGTTCTTAGAGTGAGCAGGGAGAGATGTGACTAGACAGCAACAGCAGCTCTACGTGAATGTCTGGCAGACTGGGCCAGTTAAGATAAAACAGTGTACTGAGACGGTAGCTTATTACTATTCTTTACACAAGCTGCAATAGAGCACTGCAGAGGATGCTGTATGCACAAAGAAGCCTAAAGGATTTCAGCTTCATCTGATCGTTAGGGGAGTGTTGAACAGAAAATGTTTTGAAGCTTAAACAAAGATAACGGAATGAAGTATAGGAGATAACACTATCTATTATGAAATTACAGTTAACTTAAATACTGCAGTAAAGTCCCTGGTTCTCCATCCATTAGAGAGGATCTTAAATATGCCTACAAAACAACTTTATACCACAAAAATCATTAGTTTGTAGGAATCTGGAGAGACAAACTGAGAAAGCCACGGAGCCTTGAGACTTACATTTTTTAGTGTCAGTATGAAATATTTTAAAATTCATAGCACAAAACATTTGTGTTGATTAAAACAGTCTCATTGGGGTGGGCGGTATCGCTGGTGGCAGATGGTGTACAAACATTCCTAAACTGATTTAATTTTCTCTACTCTGTCCATACAGTCATTCTACTATTTTCTGAAAAACCCAGTGCACTCAGCGAGCAACATGCAACATTTTATGATTAACAAAAGTGATATCAGAAAACCCCCCCCAAATAAATAGGTGTTTCAACTGGGAGGGAATGGATGTAATGTCCTCTAATTCTTGTATGTAGAGGTTGTATTTTCAGTTAGATTATGGCAAATAAGAGAGGCACTCATAAAAAAAATGTAATAAATATAAAAATCTATCACCACATTTATGATCACCACCCCGTTTATATTTCTATTGGGATATAGTCAATTTTCTGAAATTCAATTAATTAATTCACAAATAAATAACCTGATGGTAATGTCTGTGGTTTGGCTTCTAAGGTGACAAATTTAAGTACTTCACCACACTGACACACAAATCCTGTAATTCAAATAATTTTATAAAGCCGTCCAGATAATTGATTTGAAACACTGTCATATCTAAGTCAAAATGGTATAACAAAAGCTCTAAATCAACTTCATTAAAAAAATATATGCACCAATTGACTGTATACTAGGTTAGCAATAAGCCAGCTTCTCTGTTTACTAGTTTTCAGGTGGAGCTTAACTTTCACCAGTATAAGAATAATCCTACCCCAACAATCCTATTTAAAACTGTTTATGTCCCCCTTCAGTCAAAATGTGTTTGACACTAGAAGGCTGTTCTAACATTAATCTGCTGAAGTTAGAAAGTGTCTCTGAACTCACCTTTAATCTTTGTTTAATCTTTGTACAAGCAGGATTTGTGACATCACAACTAGTTTGGTGCCAATTGTGGTCCAGTATGAAAATTACACAAGTGTGATGTAGAAACTTAAAGCCTCCAGTGCACATACACTAGCTTTTTTCAGTGAAGTAGGAGGCATCTTAACTTTTGAAATGAAAAATAGTTGCGTATTCATAGATTCTGGATTTTTCAATGAAGAAGGAGTAGAATCTTTAACTTGTCCAATATTGGTGTTAATTTGCCTACCAACAACCACCTCTGCATCCCAGCTTTCCTATAGGGAAAATACCTTTAACATTCAATGACAAACCTCTGGCTCAGAAACGTAGGTGTTGTCCCATTGTGTAGAAGTGCAAATTGATCTGACAGGTGAAGAGAGGAAGTACACAGAAAGCCAAATTCACTTACTGATGTGGATCTCCTGCTGGCTGGTGTAGTCTATAGCTAAGCCAAGAGGCAGAGTGTCTTCATTCGAGTCAGACACTGGAAGCTCAGCCCTACTGGCATCTTCCAGGATCCAAAGTTCCCAGATCTAAAAAGACAACAATAGTTCATGGTCAGCACAGTCTACAGACATTTGCTCAATTTTTCTCTCACCTTACAGAAAGCATCAAACAAACTGTGAATTAAAGCAAATAAAATGCTGAGAATAAAAGTTTTTATATAAAACAAAAGTGCATCAGAACTTTGTGTAATCAGTTGTAGTTATGATTGAGTCAATTTTAATTCAAGTTTAATAAAGAAAAGAAGTTCTCAGATGCTTAAACCCTTAAGATTAGAGAAAACATGATTTTTTTTAATAGTGGAAACCAAATACAGTCAAAGAATTTCAGCAGCTGACCTAACTGTTATCACGCACGCTGGTTCAAGTATTTGGCATTAGCTTTGTCGACTGTAGACGGGGAGAGCTCTGCTTGCCTAAATTATTTGAAGGGTGTTTTAAGTGCAGAGAACTTTATGGAACAAGTATGTAATTCTCCTTGATACTTCAGATCATCTAAAACACACATAAATACATGTTTTTCTTTCAATTGTATTCTGATGTCAAAGTTTACTTCTCCACTCCAATTTAAGTGGAAATCCATCACAGTGACAGACACATTTAATTTCTATCCATATTCGATCAATGGTCATTTAAACATAAGATTTCTGTAATATCTAAGTGCTAAAAATTCAGCTTTTCACTTAATTACAGTAGGTACCTTGTCATCTTGTCTGGATATGACACTGACTTCGATGGAAGCTGCTGATGCCGCAAAAATAAGGTCCCTGGATGAAATAAACAAGGAAAAGCAAAATAATTTTTACTCCATTTTAACATGACATTAAAATAAAATAAAGTACGTTTCAGGGAATATCAACAGTGAACATGATTTTGGGTTGCTACTGTACCATCCATGCCTATAAATTGTGATAATTCTTACCAGTCCTCTATGTGGCTAAGGAAGTAATGGTGTTGTCGCTCGGTGCAGCAGCCGTACACCGTGTCACTAAAGTTCAGATACTTTGTTTCCACCTTCTCCTCCTTTTTCTGTAAAAAAAAAGAAAGAAAGAAAATCAAACACTGTCACATTAATTTGCTGACGGTACATTAACAAGTTGGAGCAACTGATGAAAGTTCTGTATTGTCAAAGCATATTTTAGCTACTCAATAATTTAGCATTTGACCAGAATAAGAACCCCACTACAAATACTGAGAGATATGCATTATCACGCTGTCCACTGACATCCAACTGCGATTTGCCATCTCAGATTCTGTGACACAGCTGATATAAACAAGTACATGTGTGATAAGCTGCCAACAGGCTCTGCAAAACCAACAAGAGGCAGAATTTTGCCTTCAAAGCTACGGTACATAATCTGGCAAAGCATAAAGTACCACACTTGTTTATTCGCCTTGTTGCTGAGGCCATGTGGAGAAAATGTCCTTGATGAAACAAGTTAAATTAATGTGAATTCCACAAAAAAACATATATGGTAAAATGTATCTACTGAAGCAATGACTAAGCACTGAAGCACCGAAGCCTGGAGGGGTGAAACCTGACAAAAATCCAAATGTGATTAGGTGAAATTGACTACGGATGTAGGGCGTACTCACAGGGAGGGAGATCAACACTAGCTCAGGAGGGGTCTCAGGGGACCCATCTGCAGCAGCATAAACCACTGCAAACACAAAGGTTTTCAGCCAGAGCACATCCAGAACTGTGAGAAAAAGGAAAGAGAGGCATTAGCCAAAATAAGGATTGAAATGAAAGTAAATAAGAATATGTGACATACTGGTGAGAGATAAACCCTGCCATTATATGCCATCAATACTCTGTCAATAAGGAGGATGAACAGCTCAGTATATGGCGTAAATCACAGATCTCACATTGATAGCGCACATTTTACCTTTGACAGGTTCATCGGAGGTGTAGAAGTGTGGACACGGTATCACTTTCTTTTCTTCTAGTCCCTTTTCAACAAAGGAGAAAATCAGTTTTCATCTTCTCAGTCACTGTGTGCTACACCTTTCAAGGTGCAATAAGGGATGTATTTTCAATTACAGTGAGTTAGGTTCACTTACTGGTGTATACTGACTGACTGTGCCGTTCATTTTCCCTGCAGCCACTTGTTTTCCTTTTGGGCTCCAGCAAACTGTGTGAAACAGAGCACATTCAGAGCCATGTGGCAAAATGGAGATGTGCAGTACATGTAAACTCAACAGATAGAATCTCTCATTTATAGAGATAAATATTATGCTCAGTGTCTCACTCACTGCATGTGATGCCATCTGAAGCAGGTAGGCTGGACAGGAGCTTGACACTGTCAGTAACATCCAAAATCATCATACTGCCTTCAGACAGACAGGCAGCCAACATGGATGCTTGAGCAGGACTCCACTTCAGGTCCTGCACTAAGGTACCTGCGGGTACTGCTGGCTGTAGCGATGCAAAAGGTAACTTCTGTCGTCTCGCCTGGAAAGGCAAAGACAAATTAAGTAAAAAAAGTAAAAAAAAAAAATAAAAAAAAAATCAACACATCGAATGTTTAAAGTGATTGAATTTGGCAGATTCAAGGACATTTAATTACTGAATACCTGGCCGTCAAAGTCACGCAAATTAAACTGAAATTGATGGATATGGAAATCTTGCTCCGATTTCCAAAAAATATGTTATTATAAACAACCTTTTCATATCATAACTGTTAGTTACATGCAGAGAATTCTCATCAGCAGTACAGGTTTACAAAGTTTATTTATAAAGGCCGAGATTTTTTAAAAAGTAGAGTAATCGTTTGGAAAGGGCAAAATGGACAAATCTATCTTCAAGTGTCTATGTTTGTTACACAAAACCTGAGACACATGATGTGTGTCTAATACGCAGGCACAATAAGTAAACTGACTAAAGTAGTTACCTTGTTCATGAAGGTGCGGACATCATAGAATGTGAGGGACAAACCCGCCACCTCGGACATGCCACAAACTGACAGAGTAAGTTCATCACAACTGAGAGCCAAGTGGTGCAGAGCCAGCTCCACAGTCACCTCTGCCAATACTGGTATTCCGTCAACTAGAACAAAGAGGAAAGTTTGAGTAAATTGTGAATAAGATATGAATGGAAATGAAGAGAAACATGTGTTTTAAGTAACAGTATGGTCACATTCATACCTATTTCATTGGAGCTGCCATCAGCTTTATCAGCAGCCAGAATGTCTTGTGTTAGGTAAACTTTGAATGTTCTGTCCAGCCCAACAAAAGTTAAACCAAATTTGTTTGAGACGGTAAGCAGACTAGATCTTTCTTTTGGCAAATCTTCAGCAGGCTCAAAAACTCTTGCTTTCTTCATCTGACGAAATTGAAAATCCTGGAAAGAAAGGAGAAGAAAAGCAATGTTTGTGACTAGTGATGGGTTGTAAACATGTGTGGTCCCACTTCGATAACTGCAGACTTAAACTATATCGTATATCACCTTGGAAGAAAATAATACAGCTAAACATGCTTGACAACAAGGCTTGTGTGTTCATAGGATTATCTGACAGCCAGATTTATTAAAGTGAAACCTTAAGTAGCATTACTTGCCTTTTAAACTTTTTACGTATTAGCTCGCTATCGACTAGTTTATTGACAACACACGTAGCCTACGCAACGTTAATGAGTTGTTTTGGTAACATTAAAGCAAAATGTACTGAATGTGACTAGTTTTTGATTATTTAATTTCAGTCACATTAAGTTAGAAATCACCTCTCAAGGAGCACGTTAACATGTTATTAGCTAAGTTACCATGCTAGTAGCTAACGTTAGCTACAAACTGAGGGTGAAAGTTGTTGCGACAGCTTTTTCTTGGGACACTGTTGCACTCTAGCTGTTAATTATGTCTAAGGTTATTTATATGACTGTGTAAATACTTTTGGGTTAGAGTTAACTAAACAGAAAACCTAAACCAATGAAGATGAAGTGACACAGTGCTAGCAAACATTAGCTTACACATGCTAACCTGTCAACACAACTCACGGAGAACAGAGCCTACCTTCATTTCCCTCTCAGGAGGGGAGTCTGTGTCGTCACTCATTTTGAAGGGCAGAAGCTGGTGCTTTTTTCCAGCAGAGCTGCTGTTTTAAACTCTTTCAACTTAGACTGTATCTGAGCGAAATTTCTAGTGTGCCACATTTAGTCTGCCAGGACCAAGCTGAAAACACACCGCGCGATTTCGCAGCGGAAAGAAACGTTATGACGACGTAGGACGTCAAATCGAAACCAGAGCGTCCATCCGGGTATGCTCGCGATTTAGATCGTATAAATCTTTCGTCTTTTACTAAAGATTTCCGTGGAGAGGAACAATATGAGTTCAGTCTAAAAAAATTTTTAAGGGGGGTACAATATCTGTTATATTTTACTCTCAGGTAGATAAAAAAAACACATAAATGACATATTGAAAAACACTTTTCACATAGTCCCATAAACAAAGCCATAACTCCATTTCTCCATCCTAAATCTGACAGAGGAATTTGCAATGAAAGTGTCAGTTTTACGGCATTCAACAAATAGAGTGGTAACACATAGGCCTCATAACCCAAATTAGAAAATTGTGGCTGCTCCCTTGATATATCAATAAAATAAGTGTAAGAAAGTTCTTAATAAATATGGGCTATAGTTTGATAATAGGTCTTTTCAGCAGCCTATATTAATGTCCCTGTTATGTATTTTTTTCTTTTGCAAAAATGACCTTAAATTATTATTGTGGCTTTCCAGAAAATGCAAATGTGTCAAAGACTGATTTACAAACTTCTGTCATGATGAGGTGCGATAACCTTGCTTCTTGACAATGTCCTGCTATGTTTTACATTATTCTGAAAGTAGAGATCCTTAATGAGAAAATAAAACAGTTGCTCATATCACACTCGTGTGTGTTTTGTAGACACATGTAATCATTCACCATTCAGTGAAAAGTCCTTTTAAAAATAAATGCGTACTAAAATAATTTGAATTGATGTGACATCAAGTTAGAAATCTCAATTTTCCATGCATCTTCCCAAAGGTTTTCATACCTCCACTTAAACTGTTTAGTTTGCAGTTTCTGCATGATATATAATAATAAAACTGCCCTGTACTGACAGTATACTGAATGCTCCAATTGGTTTTGAGGGAATTCTAATGAATCCTTCAACAAAATGTGATATAGTTTAAGTCTTTCTCTATACAATAGCACACACAGTTACCAAAATTTTGGACAGCTTTGCATTTCTACAACACATCACAACTACTAAAAATGTCTTAAAGTTTCTTGGGCTGAAATCTTTTCAAATGAGAATCTCTTGTGTAACAGGTATTTGAGAGTGAGCACTGAGCAAATCCCTGAAGGTAGTCATTCCGCTCCCGAAACACAGCTATCACAAATAAATCGCTAGATAATATACAAACAGAGACAAGAGAAAGAGCAGGGCAGTATATGGTGAAGTAAGGACTTTTATTAGAAAGCAGATTTTTCCGTATTGCATTTAAAGAAATCAGGTACTCTTGGACTACACAACTGAAACTGGTGATGGCAAATACCATGATGGGAATGAAAGGTAGATTTTTATGCAACATCAAAAGTGGCAACTTGCATTTCTGTTGTATATATTATTGATGCTCGAGTCAGAAGGCGCATAAACATTTTAACATTTCTCGTTTGAAACATAAAGCAGTATCAACACTGAAATTGTCCCATCCCAGTTAGCCTGGTCCAAGCCCTGTTGATGGTGAAGAACATTTCCATGATCGAAGTGCAGGGTTGCATGATAAGATCCTCTTTTATCGTATGGACTGTTGTCCATCAAGAGGTTACCAATAAGCCTAGACTTAGGACCAAGTCCGGCTCATGTTTACCAGAGCATTACAGATATTGTCCATGTCAATATGGGACAGCTCTGTTCACAAAGCACCAAGGTATCAGTCAAATATCAGTCAGTCCTTGTTGCAGAGACACACACTTATAACCAAGAAGGCTGGAGTTGACATCACTATGTCCCTCCACCCTGGAAAGTAAGCTAGCGAAGACCAAAGCAAGCTGGAGAATGACAAAGCAAATAGCAAGAGCACAGCAATTCATGTCAGATCTCCCATAGTGCACTTTGGGTCTCATCCCTATTCTGATTGTCAGCGCTCTGAACACATGGCTTTAAAAGTTGCGTTTTCCCCTCGCTCACTCCTGGTGTTTTTCTCTTTTCTTTCATTTTTCTAAGTTGCTCTAAAGTGCTGGCATTATGTTCAAGGACAAATACGTACACATACAAACTTTTAGTGCATTTTGTTCTGAGTCTGCTGAAGGTTCAAATGCACACTCAACTGGGTAGTTAGTCTATGTATTCCACTCTTTATCGCTGCTCTGCTGCTGATTATTACAATAGGTTAAACTTTACACAAACATTCATTAAAAGGCCAGGGTGTGTGATAAAAATACAACCCTACCCACTGCAAGACTCCACAGTTTTTGTTTGCTAACTGTGACAAAAGTTATTCAGCATAAAATACATGGTGCATAAAGATCAGAGGTTTCATTGGGTTAGAGTGAGTGTCTGAGTGGCATGCATTTTATGATACAAGCGTCTCTTTGCATATAAATGTATTGTTTTCAGCATAAACCACTCACTGGAACAAAAACTACTGTGCCCATTCGTTTTACAGTAATGGGGGATGAACAGAGCACGATGTAAGGTTTTAGAAAGTGAGTAACAATTTATTCGCAAAGAAAGGTTTGTGAAAATTGGGTCTTTTCAACCAACAGGCCTGTCGTGTCACTTATTTCGTAATTTTCATCCAGGTGAATGACAGATATTGCAAAAGACACATTTCTGTCACATGAAAAGAAAATATTAACTACAGAGTTTGGAGGAGATATTGATTTCAATCAAAGAAACATAACATCATATACATTGCGCAGGATTTTTTTTTTTTTCAGCCACATCAGCGAAAGCTCCCAAGGGTCTAGCCATGACATTCTCTGAGAATTTCCCAGTTAATAGTGCAACATTGTTGTTGTTCAAATTCACCCTGCACAAGCAAGAAAAAAAAAAGAAAAAAAAGAGACCCCAAGTAAAAGAGAAGCAAGCAACATTTTTTCTAAAAAAGGTTGTTTTTTTTTTTTTGGCTGGAACAGAGTCAACAGTGACAAGCTGACTGAAACAAGATGAAACCTGAATGCATAAAGAAAAATACATTAAAAATGTTTATGTATGTGTGACAGTTTTGTGAGGAAGACTAGTCCAAAATGAACAGGTTTGATTACAGTAGATATATATGATTTTATTTCACTTTTTTTGGCTGGTCTGTCAATCTTATAAATAATGTGATGATGATGTCAGTCCAGGAGATCCAATTGTTGTTGATTAGCTGTATCCAAGTTGAGTAAATCGGGCTAGTGATCTTGCACACTGTCTCCTTAAAGAATGAAAAGATGGCAAACATAAAGTAAGTACATAAAATACACTAAGCAAAGGTTCTTGGGAAGCCAATTTTAGTAAAATTATAACTTCAGTAATGGCAAAAAAATGTCAAAGTCTGCGTTCTACCACCACAGGTCCTTTGTCTTGTCCATCTCTGAACATGCAGTTATGGTGCACATTACAACATCCACACCCACACAGTCACAGTCTAAGGCACTGCTCCACACCCCTTAATCACTACACTGGAGTATATCAATACTCCCCACCCAACTGTATTCACTGCTTCATTTAATTTGATTTTATTTCAAATTCTTCTTAGATAAAGTAGTGGCCATGAAAAATTCTGCTTGTTGAAGACAGATTTTAGAATATAATAAAACCCAATGGTAGATTTATTGTGTATGAAAATACACAGAGAGGAAAATAGATTAAATGTAAATGTTATGTATATTTACTGCACAATTTAACAGTGGAGAACATAGGTCTCAATCCTTTTGGGTTGCAAGCAGATTGTGTTGCAAGCTATTTATGTAATTTAAGAATTGTGAATTTGAAAGGTTTAAGACCAGAGTTATATCTGGGAAGGACAAAATCAGAAGTGATTCATTCAATAGTCAAATTTTACAAGTAATGTAGTGGCTCCAATAAACAAACTAATATCTTTATTTTCTTTACAGGAGCAACTTAAGGAGCTAAAGCTTAATAAATTAAAAATGAAATAAAGACATAATTGGCTAAATCTTGTATATTTATACAGTAAACTTCTAGCTCTCTTTGTGAATACATGTCATTTCAACATTAGAGACATACATAATTGTAAGTAGTTTAAAAATGAGGAGCTCGTTGCAATAAAGATAGAATAAATAACAGCGTAATAAACGCCTGTACTTGAACCTCGCTCAGTTTTCTATTTATTAGGGAAATGCTCCTTGTTCACCACATTGGAAGACCTGTTCACAACAGTTTAAAAATCACAAAATCCCTAAAGCTTTTAGGTAGAACATCATCCAGACTCACAGTCAAATTAATGTCATATTATGGCCCATTTTGACAGTATACAACTGATGAAAAAAAGTGAGTCTTATTAAAAAGATTTTCAGTATTTTATCATATTCAAGGCTTGGACCCCCTCGCGAAAGCAGTTTACATTCATCCATGATCTCAGCCATTCTATCACAGCCCTATTTTCTATGACAGATCACATTTCTTCCAAAAGAAAAAAAAAAAAAAAAGATATTGTAAACGTCATTATTATTACCTAGTGCAATTATAACCCTGCGCTCTTTGTGCAGGACCATCTTAAAGCTTCCCCCAAAGAAACAAGATATGTAGAGCACAGTATAGGATAATCTGACCCAACCTTTGAAGTGGCACAGTACTGAAGCATAAACAAAGAGATCAAATATATCAGGGACATATACTGTATTTTTTGCTGTTAGTTTATGCTGTATGCTAATTTCTGCAGAAGAATGAATCTGATTAATTTTACTTTTCAGCCACTTCACAAATCGGTAAGCTTTTCCAAAAATGTTGGTGGCTTACAATAACTTTGGGGCTCATTCCTTCACTCATTCATTCACTAAAACTGATGGTCTGATCTTGTGATTAAATGCAATTTGACGGCTGATCAGGAAAAACCGAGAGAACATACAACAGTATATTTTAAAATCAATGCACAAAAAAAAAAACAAAGAAAGACTGTTTGGACTGCGTCCATGTGTGTGGCAGAAAGCATGAAAACAGACATTAAAAGAAAGAAAATGCGTATGACAAATACAGGTTTAATTCCCTGTTCAATGTTCGCCTCACTCCGTCCCTCTTCCAAAATATAGAAACAGTCATCGTCAGAAAGACCATTTGTTTCTTTCCAAATCCACAATCCCCTAATCAAAGAATTTGTCAGGGTGATATGAAGGAAATTCTCCATCTTTAGTACAGTCACATCTTGCCAAAAAAAATCTTTGTTTCCCACCCTATAGACTTTTTTGAGTGCAAATGCAATAATCCAGCAGAAATTGCTTTTATAAGTTTTATTCAATAATTTACCCCCCCTCCCCCCAGGGAAAAAAAACAGGATGGAAGCAGGACTATGTAGTCTTGGTGCCAATCACACCACCACATCAAGGTAAAAGAGTGCTTCTCTCTGGCATTTTTTCGACTACCACTCAATGTAGTGCACTTCATCTTACTACTCCATATACTCCTCTACCCATGGTGTCAGCACGCTCCGTAGTAAAAAAAAAAAAACAACAAAAAAAAAAACAAAAATCCAATCGATACTGTGTCAAACACAGTCATTCCTGGGTCACACCCAGGTCAGTTCTAACATGTGTCAGACTGAGGTCAGATCCCAGTAAGAAATGGAAAAAAAGTCATTTTGCGTATTAATGGCATATCTCGAGGCAAAACTTGCTGTTTTCTTATTTATTTAGATGCAGGTCTGTGGCTTTGTTGTTGTTTTCTATAATTCTCTGTATCCATTGTTTGTATTCATGCATGCAAGCTTGGATTTAGTGCATGTTCTTGTTCATGTCTCTCTCTCTCTGTATCTCCAAGACAGAATGTTGCAATTTAAAAAAGGATTTTTCAAAGTTAAAAAGAAAGCATTGTTGCATTTTTTTGGACTGTGTTTTTTTAATGCATTGGTGCAGATATTGAAGGCAAGTATCATAAGGTGGTAAATTTGAGCACGTGTGTGTGTGTGTGTGTGTGTATGTGTGTGTGTGTGTGTGTGTGTGTGTGTGTGTGTGTGTGTGTGTGTGTTTGGGAGGGCCGGTCTGGGGCAGACACAGGCATCACATTGACAATCTAATTCAATATGTCATGGCCAAATATGCGTTAAAAAACAACTCCATGTGATACATTTTTGTTAGATTGTGGAGAACTCTTTTTTTTTTTAAATGACGCGCTGACAAGCTTACTGTTTAATGGTGGTAACATACAGTAGTTGACCTTTAATTATTTAAAAAAAACTTTGCCATATATTTATACATATTTAACATACAATAATATGATGTCAAGTGGCCAAACACTGCAAAATAAGCTGCTTTTTCAGGGAGTGTGTTTTTCTGATCTGTTTTTCCCAAGGTTACACGGGTTATTTCAAGATGCAGCTTTCGAAGAAAACCGAATCTTTTTCCAAACCATTATACCACATTCCATAAACTGCCAGCAAAGCAGCTGTTGCTTTTGTATTGCACTGAAATGATGAATCATTACAGCCATTTGTTTTGCTATCAGGCCTTTGTAATATTGCTGCTGGTGCCGAAATACATATACATATATACTAAGGAAACAGTGTAGGGTTGATTTTCTGAATGTAGTAATGCCATGCCTGTGTCTGCTTCTACTATCAGTGATTTATTTCCACTATCAGTAAGTATGCTTGTACACAAGCACATGTGTGCGCATGCATGTGTGACAAATTCTTGTATAGTAAGATCTACGAGCGCAGCTTTTTGTGCTGAATAATTTCTGTTGAGGAAGCACGGAGGAGAAGAAAGAGTGGTGGAGATGTTAGAGTAAGAGAGCAAGCAAAAGAAAATGCAGCGTTAAACAGATTTCACAATGTGAGTGGCCGCCCAAAAGGACATTCACTGTCCATTCACCCTCAGACCTTGTCCAAAACTTTCCACTTCCTGCTCAGGCGGCGTGTCACCACAATCACCCGCCTCAGCCCCTGGGATCAAAGATGGCGCCCCCAGTGATCCATCTACACCCTCTAACCCAGCTTCATCCTCATCCTCCTCCTGTTCCTCCTGGACTACTCCTTCACCTTCACCTTCAGCCTCTGCTCCGGCTGCCCCAGACCCGGGGCTGCCCTCTGTCAGCGGTGGGTGAGTCCTGAGAGGGTCCTTGCGGTCTGGATACAACCTTTGCTCTAGGGTCTTGAAATCAGGCTCAAAGGGGAGGTGTACCCCTGCTTGAGGGCCACCCAGTGCCAGGCCCAGGCCCACAGCAGCACCCATGCCCATTCCCGCACGGTACACTTCCATGCCATCAGGCAGCATGGACTTGATCTTGGGCAACCATCGCTTGCGGACACGTCTTGCATTTGTGCACATGTCAGCAGCAATCACATTCATTTCACTCTCCTTGAAGTTAGGGTTGAAATTTTGACAGTAGACTGTAAAAGAGGGAAAACAGCAAAGTTAATGATACAAATTGTCCTCTTTAAAAAATCCATCACATATACTGGATGTGTCGGACAATCAACTCACGTTTGACAGCGTTGAGGACCCTGCTGTCCAGGGGTTTCCTACTGGGGTCACTAGTAGAAGAACGGATACCTGTCCCACAGCTATTGGCTAAAGTGTTTCTGCAAGGCAACAGAGTCAACACCAGGGGGCAGAGTCAGCAACAGGCACATACTGTACAGTGCATAAACATGAGAACACACATAACCAACCGCACTGCACAACATGGCCACAGATGGAGTGTGAAAGTTGGTTTGTGACAAATAGCGGTAGTGTTGAAGTCATGCACAGAAGTCAAGTCTTACAGTAGGCCCTTACAGACTAATACAAACTGTTCTGCTTTGTCTGACATGTCTTAATACTCACCTATCAAAGAACGTGGCTAGCAGACGCCGGAGCAAGACTTTGTGTTTGATACCAGCACATAGATGACAATTCATCAGCTGGCCTCGAGTCATGAACACCTGTGTACCTGTGTGGCATGAAGAAGAAGGATATTTGCTGTAAGGAATCACATTACAACCCATTTCTTTGTCTTTGAAGAGACTCTCTTCCCCCAATTAGTAGTTCATCTTTTATTCTTTTGTTACATTTAAAATTCATGTTCAAGGAGATCTTAAATGGAGTTTAACAAAGCTTCAGCTGTTCAAAGTGGAATTAAAAATCGGGCGAGGGATCGAAGTTGAAGGACATAAAAACAGAACTATTTAAATGATTTATTTCTTTTCAACGCTATGTCTTTCATATTTATGCATTACATATTTCATTTGTGTCTGTTTTAAACTTAATTCAGTTACATCACAATCTGATTAAATCTGACAATGTGGTAACTTTTTGAACTCATGTTCATCAGGGAGAATCTTAAAACTGTTTCTGCCGTGCTCCATTGTAGGGATGATATTGGCTACGAGTTGAGTGATATCAGTCTCTTTGAAAGTCTCTGGTCTGACTGCCAAGAGCAATATCTGGCAGTCAGACCAAAGAGTTACATTTTTGTCTCATCATACCAAAAAATCTATTTCCTCATGCTCTTGGAGCCCTTTAAGTGCCATTTGGCAAAGTCCTGGCAGGCTGTCATATGTTTTTTCCTCCGGAGTGACTTCTGTCTAGTCACTCTACCATAAAGGCCTGATTGATGAGTACTGCAGAGATGGTTGTCCTTCTCTCACGGTCCTCCATCTCTGCAGAGAAACTCTGCAGCTTTGTTTTATCCCTTTCAGACCAAGCGATGTGGGTCAAACCCCACGATGGCAGTTGATCGGAATGACTCAACACACATCATCTGAAATGGCTTCATGACACTCCTCCTGACCTCAGATGCTTCTTTGGGTGAGCAGACGTTTTAATTAGGGATGACAATTTAATTTAATGTTATTGACACTTAAACATAATTTAACTCAGATGTCTTAATTATATGGCTGAGCACTAATGTATATGAGTTGCAGACTCAAGTCCATCTCAGTGGTGATAACCAGAGATTAATCTCTGACAGCAGCCTCATATTAGTCAAACGTGAGTTGAATACATCTGTATGAAAGGAGCATTAGAGAAGTCACCGGGTTGTTGGTTACCTCCCAAATCAATAGCTTCCTTGACAGATTACCAAGTCTGGCTGGATGGTCAGCTCCAGGAAAAGTTTTAATAATTTTAAAGTTTTTCTATTTCAGTTCTCTAATCTTCTGAATTTATTACTTGAAACTAATTTAATAAGTTAAATTTAATTTAAACTATTGTATTTTAAAGTATCGAAGGGGAAGAGGTGGAGAATACTTTCAAGTACATGTGACAGGATGTATGTGTTTATGCTTACCAGCTACCAATTCCAGCTTCTCCCCAGGGTCGCCCTCAGTGTAGAGCTTTGGGTGGCAGCGGTAGCCTATCTGGCTGATGAGGCTTGCAGGCAGTGCCACCAGGTCCCTGCGGATCAGCACACAGTTGCGGTTCTCCAAGGCCAAGGGCACCGCTGCCATCTCTGGCTTGTCCTGGACTGATGAAAACAAGCACAAAAAAAAGGTCTCAAAATACACCAAAAACCAAAGGGGTTTTGTGTTACACAGCAAAGCAGAAATAGATAAATGTGTATGCATGAATCCATCCATTTACCAGACTATAAACTAGAAAAACAAAGTTAGACTATCACATACACCTCTTGTGCCCCATATTTAAAGAGAGCCTACAAAGTATAATTAGTAAAGTAGTTTAGGGTATTCTCATACAAGTTTGTTGTGTTTCATAAATGTTTTAAAGCATTGCAGATGTATCCCAGATAAGTTGCGATGCTGCATCAGCAACTTGAGTTTTGGAGGGGGACAGATCCGAAGCTGGGTGTTAGGTTCTTACTCACAAAATAGTTTCCCCTAACCTTTGAGAGGACTTGTGAGTGTATGCAGGTGCAAACACATACACACACACACACAGAACAGAAAAAATGAATCCATTAATTGCCACACACACACACATATTCTATACCGAAAAGTGCAGATTAATGCATTTGTATGTGCATACACACTTATGCCTACACACACGCATACACTCACACACAAACAGGAAAGATGCGCATGGTTCTCAAATATCCCACAATGTCACCCTGGGGTGCTCTGACTGATTGCAGATAGAGTGGGTTTCATAAATATCTGAAACTCTAGAATTTGACAAACCTGCGCGATGCCTTTGAGCTGCAGGATGCTAAGAATAATGGAAAGTGTGTGTGCGTACGTGAATGAAAACACGATTGAATATAGCACCTATGCTTGCATGTGTAGTCAAATGCGTACCAGTATGAAAGTGCAGAAGAAAACCATAACCAAAAGCAGTACAGACCAGCTGTTGTAGCTGTGATAAGGAGTCTGTTGTTGGTCACGATGCACTCCAATCATAACTCCATAAAGCTATCTTTATGCTGAGAGAACCCACACACACACTGGAGGCTCAACATCCTGCTTTTTCAAGATGTGCAGGATACATGATTTATGAAAGATTAAATAATGTAACTAGGATGAAATAAATGTGCATCCTTTTTTTTTTTTGCAAAAATACATAAAAAGTCTGGACAAGGAGCAACTATGTTCCCAAAACCCTACATTTATGGTTATATATATTTGCAAGTCATACCAAGTTTTACTTTTATCGGCCTGATATCAAATGTAAATCCTCCATCTGAGCCAAGGGCAATGGAAAATGTAATGCACTTAGTAAGATCTTACATGGATAGAAAGTAAATACGATGATAAAATTGATGCAGGATAGCTTGATAGCATCTGCTCATTTGACCCCTTTTTACTTTAAACCACTTCAATTTGTTTGGAGTTAAGAAATAAATGCTAAAATAGTTTGTGTACTGGAACACAATATAAAATATTAAAAGTTTTTCACTATAGTTTTCAAAGTATGTGAAATGTGAAAAGTATTCGAGAGTAAAGCTTCAATGATGAGTGCTCTCAGCCAAATATAACATTAGTGATTGAAATATCACTAAGCACCGCAACACTTTACAAAGATTATCTAAAAGGATCAATACAACATAATACTCACTCCCGTAGGGGTTAGCTGAACGTCCATAGAGATGACTATAGGCATCCTCTGTGATTCCGTCATATGGCTCTTCTTCAAACTCCTCATCCTCATTCTGGTAGGATGTGGGACTGTCAGTGGTGGGCAGGCTGGACGATCCAGGACTGGACCTTTCAACTCCAGCTCCTCCTCCTGTTCCACCTCCACTGGCCCCTTGTAGGTGGTAAGAAGGCATACCAGGGATGGGGGTCCCTCCAGCCGTTGTGTAGAACAGTGAACTGGCCCTCGCCAGCCGACTCCCCAACTCCGAAGACGAAATCTTGGTTTGTGTCGAGGGTATTGTCAGGGGTGTTGGGTCAGCCCCCTCTAGTTTAATCTTACGGTGCGGCATGATTAGGGATGGAGACCAACCAGGGGTTGCCAAAAGGGCAGCCACCGCTAGACCGTTACCATTATTACAAGGACTCTGCGGCTCGGATCCCGTTTCCTCTAAGGACCCTGCTGTTTGCGAGTCACAGTGAGGTGAGTTCGCTTTGAACATTAGGTCCATGCCTCTTTCAACTATATGCTGGATTTGGAGGTAGCCAGCTGTGTACATGACCACCAGCTGTTCACTAGCTGCCATGGTTAGCTTCCCTGTATAGCAGAAAGTGAGGATCTGCTCAAAGCAAGCAGGTGTGACTGAGGAGGGCAACTCAAATTGGGTCTTGGTGGAGGTGCTGAAGAGGTCACGAAAGTAGAGGCTGCTGGCAGCCAAAACGGCCCGGTGGGCTTTGAACGCCTGACCTGGTTGATAGAAATAACAGAGAACAGAGAGACAAGTTGATATTGACCAAAAATTCAAGTGTTGTTTCAAAGTTATGTCACTGAAATAAAATCTCAAGATTTCCAACAAACCAACCTTTGACCAGGATGGATACATCGCAGTAGTGTCCCAGCAGGCGCTGCTCATTAAGGGAGCCCAGAACTGTGGCTCCAAAGTTCGGGATCTCCACATGGAGCAGCTGGGACATGTTGGACGCAGACGAAGAGGAAGATGTGGTTTCAGATATTCACTGCAGACACTGCCAGCGAGAGAGGCATCTATAAAAAAAGAAGGTATGGAGAACGCATTGGAGAACTTGAGATACAGCGATAAAGAAGGAGTGAATAGAAAATGCGTGAAAGATAAAAAGACATGCCAGAGGGAGGTAGAGAGGCGAGAAAGGGAAGATTGAGCGTACCTTAAAGGAAGCAGAGAGCAAGAATGAAAATAGAGTTGAAATGAAGTGAGAAAATGAATACAGCTGAGGGAGAAGTGAGAGGTGTGTGAAAGAGAGATGGATACGAGGAGATAGTGGGTGAGAGAGTAGAGGCATGAGAGAGAAAGGAGGAGTCAAGTCAGTCCACTAAAGAAAAAAAGAAAAACTAATGCATTGCCGTGCCTACTGTACAGTACATGATAACATTGTGAAATACCTTGAGGCTATGTTGTTTTACATGACTTAAATTCCAAGAACCTTGGACTCATTCCATGTATTGCACTCAATGCATCAACAACAATCCTCTGATGACCTGTAAATCAGCCCTAACAACAACTTTTCCCAGGGATGAAACCACACTGAATTCAACCAGTTTTACATATCACAATCACACTTCTCCCTGATTTTTGCCTTCTCTAGCATTTGTCCTCTTTTAAAACTCATAACAATACAACTAATCTCATACACACAATTCCATATTAACTTTGATAGCTATCTTCACTCCTTCTCAGTAACATTCTCCAGGCATATTTGCACCTTCTCTTCTTCCCTGAACCTTGTGTCATTGTTTTTTTCTTCTCCCCACCAACCCACACACATACACACACACACACATACATATACGCACTAGTTTCATTATTGAGCAATGCTGCAGAACAGTTTCCAGGAATACAAACTGAAAAAAATGTCACCGCCTCTCTCACACTCTCTCTCTCTCTCCCACTTCATGCACTCCATACAAACAGACATGCACTTTGGCTTACTTACATAAAAGTGTGCATGCCTAAACACACGCACACACACACACACGGCACAGGCTTGCATAGGGAAATTATTGTGTACTCTGGCATGCAAGCACTCACCTGGAGAAACCAGCACACAACTTTTCCCCGCTAACAGTCTCTCTCACATGCACAAATGCAGAAAAATGCGCTCACTGTTATCCCAGACACTTCTGACCTGTGTAAGCCAGTCCTCTGGTTGAGACACACCATGGAGCCTTGACACACACAAACACACCACCAGCAAGTCAGGACCGGGACAGAGGAGGAGTAGTTGGAGATGGAAGGAGAGCAGTCTGATGTACTCCGTCTGGTCGACACTCTCTTTCACTTAAAGTGTCATTCCCACTGTCTGAAAAATGATTCTCTCTGCTGTCTGGCCGACTTTTCTCTGTCTGTCTTCCCCAGCATATCTTCTATCTCTATATCTTCCAAAGCCCCATTTTCTCTGCTTGCTGTCTGTTCTAGCGCTGTCTCAAAGCCTCCCTCTGCCTCCCTGTCATTATCTCTTTCTGTTTCTCTCCCCTCTCTCTATTCTCCAAGGGTTGAATTCAACAAGTGCCAGTGTAGAGGGATAGAGAGAGAGTGTGAGAGAGAGAGAGAGAGAGGGGGGGGGGGGGGGGGGGGGGGGGGGGTGGAGGGAGGTGGGGGGATAGGAGAAAGAGAGAGCAGAGCAGTGCAAATCAATGATGAAAGGAGTGGGAGGCTCAGTGTGTGCGTGTGTGTGCATGTGTCTGCGCGCGTGTGTCTGATCAATGCAGTATCTATACGTCGCAGGGAGTGGGAGGGAGAGAAACACACAGGCTACAGTTACAGACAGAGACAGAGACTGGGCAGAGCTAGAGAGAAGCAAAGGAGGGAGGGAGGGAGGGAGGGAGGAGAGAGTTGAGACAGAGAGAAAGTCATTTGAGGACAGTACGAGTAGAGAAAGACAATTAGGTTGAAGCAACTTCTGCCACTTGCCCCTGGACACAGACGCCTATATGGTTTAACAGAAAAAGGAGGAGAATGACTAAGACAAAAGAGAAATGAGAAAAGCTCTCAGAGGTCATAGCCACCATTAATTAATTAGACATCGAATAGTGAAACTTCTGAAATCCCTGTTTGACGCAAGTCAGGAGAGAATGCGTCACATCTTGGTAAAGAAAAGCTTCACCAAACTAGAAGGAAGCTTTAATATACCATAGACAATGCAGTAATCCCCTAATCCTTCCAATTGTAGAATTTAAAAGGTTCATTAAAAACACAACCCGTCATTTGAAGGTATTTCCCGTTTTCTTACAGTCTTTGGAAGACAATAGTTTAAAAAAAGAGGTTTTACCACTGAGCAAGTGTTGTATATTTTCTCTGAATCATGCAAGGACCTCTCTGCCAAACACCTACACACAAGCGGAGAGAAGTACTGTCTTCACGCAAGACTATTTTGTATTTCTGCATGAATTGATAAATTAAATGATTAATTTACGCCTCCGGTTTGGCGGTTCGGCTTATTCAGGTGACATTTCTGTGTTTTCAGTTGTTACTTTTTCTTTGCCCAGAGCATGGAAGTCCTCCCTAAATGTTGTCTTGATGTGGATAAGGGAGGACAGGAGCCAGATGTCGCAGCCTGTGTCAGGCAAGGAAAGACAAAAGACAACGGCTAACAGGGAGGATAACTTCCATAGAGAAGTGTGTGTGGGAGGATATGAATGCAAAATTGCTGTGAATGATGAGTAGGCCTAAGTGCTTTTTTACATTATGTGAACAACATAATATACAAACACATACACATGTAATTGCAGTGTGATTCATGTCAGAGTGAAAACTTCTGTCTGTCTGACTTCTGTGCTGCATTTCGGATGAGGACAGGTGGGTGATTTCAAAATCTCATTCTATCTATTCACCTCACGATACACAATCTGTTTAGAAAAATAAAAAGCTGATGCAGAGCATTTTTATATTTGAGCGTGCCCCCAGAAAGTATACAGACATATTGTGCTTCATTTTTTTTTTTTTTTTTTGCCAAAGAAACCTCAAGTGGAGAAAGTTGTGCTAAACTGAGCAAACTTTTACTCTTCAGTCACAGCGGAAATATGAAAGGGAGGATATCACAAAGCATTCAATGTAGTGAGGCAGACTTTGGTTTAGAGAGCTTTGCCCCAGCAGTGTGATATCTGCACGGCACATATAGGCACACATGAGTGAGCACACACAAAAAGCACAGTCAAATGCAGGAGACACAAATCCACAAACACACTAATACAAACAGACATATACACACTCCCCCCTGTTCTTTCCAACACACAGTCAGGTAATCTCCCTGTGCACACTCAGCAATACACATTCTGTTTGTTTGTCTGTCTGTCCCTCTGTGAACCTGCCAGACTGCTTGTCCATCGGTCCGTCCATCAGTTATTGTGACTATTGTGTCCTTACTCTGCCTCTTCTTGCTTCTCCCCTCTCTCTTTTCTCTCTATCCTTCCCGCCCTGCATACCACGTACCCACTGTCTCTCTGCCAATTAATGCACACAGGGCTGCATTGCAGTGAGGTTGGCGCGTGCCACGGCAGCAAGCACAGTACAGAGTCTACAGACATGCATGTACGTGCCAGCCGGGCAGAGCGAGAGGGGGAGGGAGGGAGGGAGGGAGGGAGGGAAAAGAGGAAGGGGGGGGGGGGGGGGAGAGAAAGAGCAGAGGAGAGTGAACGGAGAATATGTTGAGTCAAGCAGACAGGACGGCAGAGTGCCACACTGCACATATACACAGACACACAGCCGCAGGTTCATGGAAATGTATGCACGAATGAATATGAAACAAATACGCATGTACATTTACATGATGAGGTGCATAGACACGCACATTCACACACGCATAAAAGCGTACCTGTGCACACACACACACCAATACAAACATGAACATGCAAATTGCAACCTCCTCCTGCCTGCATTAAATATAGACTTTGCACATCCCTGATAAAAAATATAAGGCATGAACTCGCTCAACTTGTTAGCCTAATGAGTGATTATATGTGTGCGTATGTGTGCCTCTCTGCTGCTGGTGTCCTCATTTCTTTCTGTGCGTGTTTGCATTTCCATGTCAAAGTTACTCACATACCAAGGCGTGCTTTTATAATCATTGTTATATACCCGGCACTGACTTTTGGCACTGTATGTCAGGTGTGTGTGTGTGTGCCGGTGTCATTTGTAAGTCGAGATAGGAGATTTGAATGCTGTTCTGATTGCTGTTGTCTGCTTTGTTGGAATGTGTTACATTCATTTTAATCAAGGATTCATACCTACGCACAGTGTTATTAACTGTAGCAGCAGGTCCAGGCATATTTGAATAATGTTAAGAAATGAGACGATTCGCCAGATGGCACACACACACACACACACATACACACAGATTTTAATTACTAGTTATACTGTAGCTACCTACCAAATGACAATAGGGTAACATTCAAACATAAAGCCATAAAAGTCTTACACAATTATGATTCATATATTTGCCATTTAGGACTTAATGGAATAGTTCATGTAAGTTCAATCTTGAAGTAAAGTTGGCGTCAACTTTTATTCAAGATACATAAAACAAAAATTTAAAGCTAAACATATATTATGGGGTGAAATGTAGATAAAATTGATGACACAGATTAATATCTCAGTTAAATTACAGCAATCCACGAAAAGAACAGCAAACTGAAAGAAAATTTCAAAGCGAGACAAATAGGGACAGATCCTTCTCATCTTGCTTATGTTGCCTCTATACAATCTCAATATGAACAGTCCCCTCGTTATAAATATTCAGATCCTGCAGTTGTTCTCATGTCTAAAGTGTACCAGACAACAGATTCTATCCACGTTGAGACAGCAACGCTCCCTGGCAACAGTTCTACCAATCGGGACCGAGCGGGTGTCTGCCTGAGTCTGTCTGAGTATCATTATGGGATGTCGAGAGGGAGAGAGAGAGAGTGAGAGAGGCTGCTTATCACTGCTTATAATGCAACATCATTCTCTGTGTATAGCCCCGCTGGGTAAAGTTGTCTGCACATAGTCAGGATCAAAATCATCTTTTCTTTAAAAAAACAAACAAACAAAAAAAAACTGTCTCCCTATGATTCACGCAGTTATGTAACAAACAGACAACTATGAAATGATTTGTTGTGGGCTGAATATTGTCTGGTATCTTTCCATTTGTATTCACTCAATATGCACCAATAATGTAACTTGAGGTCTGACTAGGAGGAAAAAAAAAAGAGGCTGAATTCCAGGTTTAACTAATGGCACAATGTTGTCTGCGATACAAAAATGACAACATGAGTATAAAGTCATGTAGAAATCAAATACTAAAGCTGGACAACATGACCTATGACCTTTGAGGAAAGTAATAAGAAATATTTTTTAACACATCAGTGCCTGATAATTAACTTCTTGTGCTGGTTAAATTCTGATTTGTTTGTCCTTACTTACAGAGTATGAAGACTTTTCTGGACTGTCAGCGGATGGATTCGTTGAACTTCTGGTTATATGTGACAACAAATCTGAAGTCACTGGTTGTCATTTAAAGCAGCTATAATCAATATTTTATAATAACAATTGATCAAAAGAATATGTGTAATAGGAAAAATCATAGCAATGAACCCACAGGGAATTATCACTCGACTCTGCAGTTTCCCTCAGCTCTCTCATTGTTTTGGTTTTCCGGCCTGCGTCTTCGCTGTTTTGGCTCATTCTCACCATTCATATTTGGCTGCGGCAGAGCAGCTGTTTTCAGCAAAAAGGCTCTAATAAACCCTCTGCACACTAACTGCCCAGGACCAAACAGCAGACATATTGGGGAACAAAGTGCTACATTTAGCTGCATTTTTTTTTGTCAAGAGTCAGTGGAGACCAAAACAGAGCTAAAAGGAGGGTGAATGTTGGACTCACATTTGCCATGTGGCCAGAATCATGACTCCAAATGAACATTAATGCTACTCTGCATCTGCTGGATGTGTAAATAGGCGTCTAGATGCTAACACATTAGCCATATCTACTTAAAGGGGACATATTGTGCTTTTTTTGATTTTCTGTTATTTATATACTATAATGATCTTAGATATCTATGCTGAACATGGTCCAATTTCCAAAACTTTAACGTATGTAGAAATGCTCCCTGCAAGTCAAAAAAGCCAAGGCTCCAACCTTCAACTGTAAACAGTCGTCCTGTAGCTTTTGTCGCTAATTTTGTTGATAAGGTTTTTCCGTGTGTTGTTCACGTTGTCCCCTATCACATTTCGGATTGGATTTCGGCTCGAACATGTACAGATGTATTTGAGAAGTTGACATTTCAAAGAAAGAAAAAGTAGTGAAATCCTATTATTATAGTTTGTTGCATGGTTTGTTGACTTAGCCTCAGGAGCCGGCAGAAGACTCCCAAGGGGCAGCCTCCAAGAGCTGGCCAATCAGAGCAGAGTGGGCTCATCAGGATAGGGGCCTTAAAGAGACAGGAGCTAAAACAGCCTGTTTCAGACAACGGCTGAACTGAGGGGCTGTATAAAGTGTCAGTATGAGATACATAAGGAGTTTTTTGAACTGTAAATCATGCGATGTTATACCAGCAAAGTTACAGATTAAATATAGACCTGTAAATGTGCATAATACATCCCCTTTAGAGGATGATCACACATCAGTGTTGTGTTCATAGCTTGCACATTCAAATTTGCAGGTTTTAGTGAGGCAAGGGATGTGCCACAAATAGACTGAACAACATCAATTCCACAATGTACTTCTGGGTTATTAGGTTGGTTGTGTTCAAATGTATTGGAATACTGCAATAGTCCTCAATCGTTTGGTATTTTGAAAAAGTGACAGTTGTTGCAGTTGTTGTAACTATTCTCAATTAAATTATGTAATTCTGACAATTAAATAATTGGATATTGCAGTTTGAGTAAAGTTGGACTCGTAAGAGATTCATAATTTTGTTAATTTTATAAATTTGGTTTATTGCCCAGCTCTATCACATACATACTATCTGCTGCTACTTTACCTTACACTAAATCAAACAGATAAATGCTCAATTGTCATTTGTGATAATGAACAGTAACATCACTGCTAATCCAGCACAGAGACAAGGGGAAAACACGTGTATACACAAATATTTATATCATATAATTGTGCAGCACCTCTGAGGTGGAAGACAGACTAATTGCGCCTAAAACTTCGATGTGTTTGGGGACTGTATCAAACACTAAGTTGTGACACAAAACTCCTGTAATAGTGGGCTACCTGTCAGTGTAACTTGTAGTTGCAATGATGTGTGTGAGCGGAAACCAGACAGAGGGAAAGACAGTGGATGAGCACGTAATCGTGTATGTGTGTGTGTGCGTGTTTGTGTGTGTGCGAGTGATCCTCCTGAGGCAAAGGCATTGCTAATGGACTCCAAGTGGCTGTGGGAGGTAAACAAACAAACAGTAGCAGCGGCTACTATCACACCAAACTCTAGGGCTAGTGGCTAGGACGTCATGAAGGCTGCATACACCCATATACACAAACCTATCATCTTATATACCCTTGAATATACATGATGACCTTTGGACACACAGTTGAGAGCTGAAGAGGTAGAAATAGAGTGGGAGAGAGAGATTGAAGGTACATGAAGGGAGATTAAAATGAGAGAAGTGAAATTAAGGAGTGGAAGAGAGCAGATAGGAGAACAAACGGACAGAGGACAGAGAGAGGGAGTGTGTGCGTGTGACAGATGCAAATAGAAAAGAACAAGAGAGAAGTTGACAAAGCACAGTCACAGGGAAAGTAAGAGAGGAGTAGGAAAATGAGGCAGAGACAGACAAAGGTAAAACTCAGAAAGAGTTGGAGGTGATGAGAGAAACCGTAAGACAAACAGAAAAAGAGCCTCAAAAAGAAAACATGCTAATAGGGTTAAAAAAAAAAAAATCAACAAACTGTTTTAATCACGAGAGATTCCACCTCCACATTACTGACTCTAAAATGTCATCTCCACCAAAAAGGCTTCCCAGACTGTGTTCTGGGAAAGCAAATCTTGCTACATTACAAAGGAGAAGGGAAGAGAAAACAGTATAACATGAAAACAAACAGGGGAAAGTGTTAGAGGATAAGGGCATTTGGATTTTTCAGTAACACTAAGCTCGTATTGCAGAACCACGGGGGCCTACAGGTCGTTCCAGTTTATAGCAACACTTAAGTGTGACGTTAGAGTGGCGAGAAAACTGGGACTCACGCAAGACAGATATTTTGAACAAATACTGACACAAGACTGAAAATTCCCCCATTTTCTAACTTAAAAGGAAGCTACGTAGACTGTACAGGAAGAAAAGGAGGGAAGAGAGAGTGTGCCATTTCCAGAAATGATTCAGCAGGCTTCAACAGAATGAATGTGTCTATGTTAAGCTGCAACATTTGTGTACACAAGGATACAGTATGTGTACTATCATGTGATATGTCTTTTTTTGGGACAGTTTCTAACTAATAAATCATTTGCATGGGCATCTGCACACAGCCACCATGTGACTTAGCGGGTGTCCAAAATATAACACAGAACTGTACATTTCTCCATGCGCCTAAGGGCCCTAATTTCATGCTGCCACGCACTGAACTTCTGCCAGAAAAGTATAAATCTTGATGGGCTCAAGCTGATTTTTTCCCACCTTTGCCTTGTTGGTCATTTTACAGATTGCCATGACATAAAGAAATAGTTCATGGAGGCCAAACTGACAGTGGTATATAATTTTGGTATATATGGCATCTTTAATTGGGAGGGAGGGTCAGAAATGGGTTTAAGTGTAAGAGCCCCTTTAACTTTTTTAGCACATTGATGATTGTTGCATTACTTATTGTTGTTTATGGTATTTCTTATGCACTTGTCTACTTCATGTTGTTTCTTACTTTAATGAAAAAATTATTTAAAAAATATATTTTCTGTCTACTGCTCTTTCTTACTGCACTTGTACCTAGTCAGCTACTTGAGAATTTGTACCATGGCTCCTTTGAGTCACTGTCTTCTAATGCTTGATTGTCTTACCTCACTTTTGTAAGATGCTTTGGATAAAAGTGTTTGCCAAATGACAAAATGTAAATGTAAGATTGATGTTAGTGTGCTGTCCTTAGCATTTAGCTCAAGTAAAGCCTTACAAAGCCACTAGCACAGCTGAAGACTCTAGTCTTGTTTGAAAAGCAATTCATATCAATTTATATCGACTGTGGTAGACTAAATATTAGAGACACCTCTCAGTATAACACAATATTCAACAGTAGCACAGGCTCCAAACTCCAAAATGGACATAAAGTTGAATCCATACCTCTCTAAAACAGTCTCAGATAAAGCTGAATATTATAACCTTCATGAAGGTAAGATTTATTGTAGGGCCGTACAATTAGACTGCATTAGTTTTAGCTAGGTGTACCAAATAAACTGGCTGAGTAACTGAATGTAAAGAATTAAAACAGAGAAATTTATGAGATTTTTATTATGTACAATGTTGTGTTCTGTAAGTGCAAAGATAGCTGTCTATCTCATAGAAAAGTGAACTCCACTTGAAAGAGACATCATTTGCCCTTGGCATCACGCTTGAGGTGTTGTACTCCTGCCTTGTGACTTTGCTTTGACAAGGACACCACTTTACTCTCAGGAGAAGCTTTTGTGACATCTCAAATGTGCTCCTTCATTTCTAAACTGTGATTGTGGCATAGCAGGGAGTGTACCGGTTTAAGAAGGAGCTAATTGGCAGCCGTTCTGTGCCTTTAGAGCACCTTGATAATTTATTCTTGCAAGTACAATTACAAATCAGGTGTGTCACTGCTGCGCTAACACTCCTGGCCAGAAGATATCTGATACTCAAGTGTGTTAAACTCAGTGGATTTGTGCAGTTGATTGCACTCGGATTCACAAGCACAGGGCCCTAAAACTTCATTGATATCCTCTTTAACATGACCTTCATCTGGGGACAACAGGGACCATGAGATGGCCTGCTGAGTGTCACTGACTGTCACACAAGGACTACAATTAGGTTAGATTTCACAGGAGGTCTCTATGTTTGTGAGTGTATGTGTATCAGTGGTGACACACCCTAGGCATTTGTTCCAAACATGATTTAATTTTCATGGTGCATGAGACAGTGAAACATGAAGGAAATAGGGTGAATCAGCATAAAATGAAAGCTTATCGGCTGTGATCCTGCACAGACATATGCTTTACAGAAAAGAGATACCAAGTGAATGGAGTGGTGAGATAACATACAGGTTTTACTTGTTGGTTTACTTTTATCTACATACTGTATGTATTACAATATTAATATATTGAATAGATTGACTTAGAGTTAAAACCATAATAAAAAAAGTTGATGTTTGTTGATGATTTCTTTTCATGAAGTGCTATTTTCCCAGTCCTGCTAAAGGGCAAAGTTCATACAAATTTCCAAGCCCATATTTAAATTCAGGGACTTTTCTGGAATATCTTGGCATGATTTACAGTTAAAAAAGCTCCTTATTTATCTTATACTGGCCCGTTATACAACCTCTCAGTTCAGCCACTGTCTGAAACAGGCTGTTTTCGCTCCTGTCTCTTTAAGGCCCCTCTCCCGATGAGCCCACTCTGTTCGGATTGGCCAGCTTTACAGAAGCTGCCCCTCAGCAGACTTCTGGTGGTTCCGGAGGCTGCGTAAACCAGTCAGATTTCACTTCTTTTTCTCATTCTTTACTCAAAATGGAAACTTCTCAGATACATCCGTACATGGTTGAGTCAGAATACGATCTGAAATATGTGAGTGGACGGCCATTTGTGGGCATGCGTGAACAATCTGAAGAGCAAGTAGAGGTAACATTGCAAATGGAGCATCCAACCAACTGTCAATCAGCTGGATAGTATGAAACCAGCGGACGGAGTGTGTATATCGCATCACCCACGTGCATTTGTGTGAGTCCTCATGCACATGCACAATGCAAACAAAACCTTGCTCTTTAGCACTACTAGTGGTCAAAAACTCTACAGGGTACCTTTAAGGGTGCTACTATATGAGAAACATATTTAATTTTGAGGTGTTTACCGTACCATTAATGTTCTTCTTCCACTCGTCTCTTTCACTTCTAACTATTGCAGTCTTTTATGGTTGATGGTCATTTTGTGCTTCTGTTCTTTATATCAACATTGTGATCTTTGTCTATGAAGATTCAGTTATCCAGGTCAAATAATGATCTAGAAGTCAAAGCAAGCTGGATTTGATGTTTTCCATGACTGATCCAAGGAAATTCATCGGTCCTAGGGGCCAGTGTGGAGTTACCAGGTTTTTAAAAATCTTTGGGTGTCTTTCAGTGACTAATTAACTAAAATCTAACAACTTAAATCAAGTTTCAAGCCAATAACAGTGACAAATAAAATTGTTGAAATGTGGTTTCAGTCAATGAGTGTTAAGTGACAGTGATAAAAAAGCAAAAAAATGATAAGCTATCTTACTTCTTACTTAGCAATTTCACAGCCTCATTGATCTCAGTCCTCTTAATCAGCAAGATTTGAGCCTTCTGAAAACTAAATAACTCTAACACGGATTAATAATTCATGGGCATTCCTCTGGCAAAACTACATACTCTGTCTCACTGTAATGGCTTTCCAGCAAAATATTGAAAAATTAGAGCTAAGATTTTATTACCTTCTGCTCTTGCCCTTATTTAGCTCTAATAATTGACCATTTCAGGACTTCAGGTGTCTAAACTGGTCTAAGTTTATTTCCTGTTGCAGTGTTTTGTAATGTTAGCAGGTGTATAACTACTGGGAATAGGTGACATGTTGCAATTCAATTTCAATGAAAAAGTAAATAGGTATTCATGTGTTGTGACAAGTCAGTGGATTTACATCGAAGAACAATTAAAATAGTGGCATTTGACAATGACATTTCTCTGCATAAGAAAAACCCCAAAATTTTAGATTCTAGCAGGGGTGCCATGATGAAAAAAAAGGAAAAAAAACAACTTGAATGACTGTATATTTAGGTTTCCTGTGCATACAGTGAATAAAGGAGAGTGACACAGAAGTAAAGTGAGGGGGGAGATATGGAGAGCATAAACATGCCATTTTGATCACCCCGCGCTGTTGTTCCTGAGCTGAATGTTCTACAGTGACACATGCGTGACATCAGAGCAGCCCAACATGTCCGCCAGAGGAGCCCAGTGCAATGCAAAAATGAGGACACATCTTTCAGCATCAGTGCCCCACTGTCTACAGACAGGCATACACAAACACACACACACCCACACAGACAAAGACATACAGAGAGAGCGGTGCCCACAACGAGTTCCCCATGTACATTTTTCAATTAGAGCAAAGAGAATGCTGTAATTCATTCTCTTCCATGAAAAAAAAGCAGAGGGGGAACGAAATGCTGTTTGATATCATGATCATGGTAGGTGAATCAAAAGAATGTCTCATGACATGCAGCAAAGATTTCCCTTGATAAAAATCACAATGTTGTCTAGTGTTAAAATGTATCATAAAAGACGGTTTGTTCAAGTGCGCAGCAATACATACACATTTATTTGGAGTGCATGCACTCACTCTGCCCTACCACCACCCACTCACACACACTTTACTGTGACCTACGAATCTTCCAGTCAGCACCAGACTAAGCTAGCATACATGTGCTCAAATAACATGTCACCTTGGATAACCTCATCACACTGGTAAAACACTGAAAGGGCCCTCGCTGGCCTATGTGAGCACAGCTTTTTTATCTCTGTCTCAAGTCAGAGTTGAGTAAACAACACAGAAAAAGGCAGCTCGCTCACACAGCTAAAAAATCTCATGTATTTTTCCATAGATATACGTATGTACTGTATAGATGTTGGTCATACAGTTGGGGATGAGAAAATTATGATTGCTAGTTTCACAAAAATGAACACATACATAAAAGGAGTGCTTACAACACATATTTCTATGTGTTGCAGAAAATGATCAGCTAGCAATATGGAGCAATGCGGCCTGCTCTTTTCATGTCCTAGCTACAAAGGGGCTTTTTATCAATGAAAATATGATTATTTATGTTAAAGCTTAGTTTGATATTTTGGAAAATTCGCTTTCTTGCCAAGAATTACATGAGAAGATCAATACTACTCTTATCTTTATTGTAAATATGAAGCGACAGCCAACAGCTCATTATCTTAGCTTAGCAAAAAGGAAAGCTAGCCTTGCTAGCAGCTTTGAGGATCTACTTAACAGTGCTGCTTTTAGCTAAATGCTCACATCAGCATACTAACATGCTCACATGCATGTTGAAGTTAGTTTAGGACAAACTTAATTTTGGACCTGATCATGGCGCTAGATAAAACCTCATAATTCATCCTCTGGGGACCACACAACAAAAAGTTCAACCTCATGTTGGTGGTGGAGGAAAAGTCAGGGTGTCACCAAAGTTGGTAGAGCTAATGGTCTGCGACCCAAGAATATCTGTACAAAATCTGGTGCCAAAAGGTAGATGTTGAGATATTTCACTGGATTAGTGAAAACTTTGACTACCAACTGTGTTGGTGGCGCTAAAGGAAAAGTCAGAGGATCACCAAAGTTATAAGAATTGATCTTCTAGTGAACTTTAAGATCTGTATAAAATAGTTGTCAAGATATTTCACTCTGAATCACATATGTCAACCTCATGGTGGCACAAGAGGAAAAGTCAGTTCATCCTCTGGGGACCACAAATGTCTGTTTGATGGCAATCCCTACAATTTTATTGAAATATTTCAGTCTAGGCGGTCTATCCAGCACCTCTAATGGTCGCTTATGAACATGTGACTTGATATCTAATTTGTTTAATCTGTACAAAAACCGTGTACAAGTGTAAAAATGACAAGTTGTGGTTTAATGGGAGGTTACGAACTGGGCTATTTCTTGGCCAGGAGCAGTGACTTCCCAGAGTCTTGTTGCCGTGAGGTTGCCAGGAAACCAGCTGGGTTTTTAATTTTTATTTTTTTTTTACGTATGACACAAACACGATATAAACTGTTAATTAGTGAGCTTTGGAGGTGCTGGTGGGTGGATTTCTTTTAACCATCTGTCAGAACCAGCCTAGTTTTTACCCCAATTTCCAGGAAGCTAACTGGCTACTGGCTGTAGCTTTATATTTAATGTAGCGATGTGAGAGTGGTATCAATCTTCTCTCAGCAAGAAAGCAAATACATTTATTTCCAAAATTGTGGAACTTTTCCTTTAATATTGGGAAATACATTTACAAATATGGGGTAGATCAAGGGATTAAAGAATTAAGTGTTGTCATCAGAATAACCACAAAACAAATTAAATTTCCAGAAATAAAACATATTATGAACCTATAAATGTCAAACCAAAGTGTCTTTCACCTTCTGCAGGGAACACAACTGTAATGATGTGCATCAGGTAGGTAGTGCTGTTATTTAGCAGTAATTGCTAACGCATGTTAGCTGTGGAAATGGGAGGGGGGCTGTGTGCTGAAAAACTACCCGCCTCAGATTCCTGTCTTTTTCCACTGGCCCCCACCAACATTCTGCCAGCCTCTCAGTACATGAAGAGCACATACAGGACAGGTCATCGCCACAGAGAGGGGGTCAGCCTATTTCCCTTCCTCACTTATTACCTTAAGCGCTAATTTGCGAGCTTTGTTTACTGGCAGGAGTCTTGAGAGAGGCTTGAAGTTTGCAGCAATTTAATTATGTACAGCATACGGCAAAAGAGCATGGAAAATTGAGGTGGGCTGCAAGGATAAATGCCATCCACAGTGCTCTCTCTCTCTCTCTCTCTCTCTCTCTGTCTACTTCTATGTGAGTGTGTGTGTCTCTGCACGATTCTGCGTGTGTGTTTGTGCGTGTCTGCGTGTGTCATCCCCCCGAATTATACGTTTGACTTTCACAGTAAGCCTCATGTTCCCTCACTATAACTTTGAGGATCTGAGAAAATTGTTCTAAACCTATTTAGGCCACTGTCTTCAGTTACAATGAAGCCATGGCAAAGATAGGAGGAATTAAAAAGTTGATCTAAGCCCACACACTTTCTCAAGAGATATTTACACGAATGCCAGAGATGTTATGATCGTGAGCCCTAATGTACTGTGATTCAAATATACAAAGGGAGTTCAACACAGGTTCCCAGAACTGGAAATCAAGTGCCAGGTAATACTAAGCATGATCACACAAGCAATGAAATAAGCCCTCTATAAGGCTACATAACCTTCATGAATTTTTAATGTGCTGATGCCACAAATACCGTCAAATGAGGCGAAATAGCTTTGACTATGAAGTATCATTAAGTGCAAAATCTAATTCTCCATCCTGTTTGAGAACGCAATCTCATGACTGTATCAGAAACACATCCCCGTCATACTTCTCAGCACTCTATAATTCTCTGCTATGGTTACGTGCTCCTATTCATGCTGAAAATACTTGGAACAATCAAATGTGCACATGCTCCCTTTCTTTTCTTTTTTCTACTCAGGCACAAATGCACAGACATGCACAATCACACACACACACACACACACACACACACACACACATACTCACGCAACACAGGCACGACATTCATGCCATGTGATCTTGCTAGGCATTATGCCAACGGCCAAACATGTCACTTACCAGAAATCTCTGAGACAGAGCGAGAGAGTGAGACAGAGACAGAGAAAGGGGGGAGAGAGAGAGAGACAGAGAGAGTGGATTCTGCACATTTGTCAGTTTGTGAGAGCTCAAGTGTAAGTACAGTACATACACAGGGAACATGAAATTTAGCTGCTACAGTCATCTGCGATGTACTGTGGTGTGGGGGCCGTCAGTTCTGAGAAAAAAAGAGACACGTGATCTTTGAGATCTAATGTGGAATTGTTCTGAGGAACATGCCATGTTTACTGTTCATTGTCTAAATTCTTGGAGGGCTTCCTGAAAAGCACGTAGCGAGCCAAAGCAACACAAATCAGTTACATTTCAAGACTCCTAATAGCTTTTGCTGATCTTCTCTTTCTCTCACTTGCTCCCTTGCTCTTTTTTTTTCCTCCACTTTTCCGTATTTCGACACATACATAGATGGACTGTAGCTGTGTGTTTTGTGGACAGTACATGACAATAAAGCGGCCAAATTTAGATTTTATGGTTTCACAAACTTAGATCCGTAGCTGCTTTATTATCTCTGTGTGTGCTTCGAACCACAATAAGAAATGAGGGTGCAAAATAAACAGAAAGGCAAACATACTGTAAATGCTTATGTTTTTTTATCTTATCCTCAAATGTGTTTTCCTTGAGTGAAGCTGCAAGTAGGAGGCAGCGGCAACAGCATGTAGTACAGTTCCTAGAAAAAGAATTCTGGCACATTAGCTACATATTAAATGAGCAGAGATTCGAGGAATTCGAGGAACTGCCCTACCCTGTTTTGTGGCTTTGGTAATCACCTTTAACGCCTTACACACATGGCCTAAAAACAGTGTGTCTGCTAAGCAACAGAATCTTGTCAGATAAAACAACACGAGAAAGGCTTATCTTGCGGTGCCAACTTCACAGATGAAGTCATACGTGCATTATCAAGACACCTAAACGGCTTATCTGTCTTTTTTTTTTTTTATTATTCTCCTTTTCCTGACCAAAAACTTTCACTGTTGGTTCAGGTGGGCAATGTTAGCCATCCGGGTAGCTTCTGTATATGAGTTAGCAGACAGGCCAGTGGAACATTGGTCATTTGGATGTAATTTAGTTTATCTAAGTAAATTTATCTTTCAGCTGCGTTGCCAAATTAGCCTATTTGGCATTCAATCTGATTTGATGTGACTCCCAACTTAATTTTGGCTTTGATAAGGAAATATGTGGACAAGGGCAGGTCAATGGGGCCTCCAATTTTGTTTGCTATTCATCTGCATTTCATGAGTTCATGAGAATTTATACCCCTATAAACCCACTCATGCAGCTGAGTGGATACTCTCCCTGTTCAGGTAACTGAGTAATATTTGTATCTTACAAACCGTTTGGATGGTGAACAACAAAGTCATCTCAGGTTTACAGAAATATACAGGCGTTTATACCGAACTAGTCTCGCATTGTCAAACCTGAAACTAAGCTTTGGCTGTTCATCAGAGAAAAGAACTACAATACTGTACTTTCCTTTCCTTTAAATTGTTTGTTAGCTTTCTGCAAAAAAAACCATGCCTCAACAGGAAAAACTACTTGACAAAGGGTTTGCGTATTGACCAAATAGAGCCAGTGCCATACAGACCTGGAAATAGTTCAGTATGATTTGCGAGCACATTTTAATTGTTGCCACTTGAAGGAAAAAACAACTTGACACCTACACAAGAAACTACTGTGTGCTGGAGTACAGGCTGACAGATTTGGCAAAAAAAAAAATAAAAGAAAGCAAAAACTAGAACAAGCTTTACCTTAGAAATATTTGTATTTTTGAACAGCTGTGACATTATGTGATCAAGCTATGCTGATGGATATCTACAAACCAAGCTGGTTTAACATACAGTACATTAGAAAGATATTTCTTCACAGTTATCTTAACTGCGTGGATTTCAATTCCATGAACAGCAATCAACAAGCCTCAACACACACAAACACACACGCGCACAACAACAGCAGCAGTGGTCTATCCATCAGGGTTTAACTAGAACAAGCCCCGCGCTACACAGAAAATGCAAGGCGTGTGTATGTATGAGAATATGATGTATGACTGGTGCCCTGTATCGCATACCATCAGCAATGACTCATCACTGTCTCAGGAAGGGAAAATCACACACATATAAACACACTCCCCACACAAGTATACACACATACAGAGAAAAGTGCAGCAAGCATGAGGGCACACACACACACACACACACACACACACACAAGCACACACACAGCAAATGAATTTCTTACTGGCTCTGTGTGACTTGCTCAGAGTAGTCTGGTACTTTTAGGGGGACTTTTTAAAATGTAGTTTTGATCAATATATGTCTTCTAATCACGCAAAACTCTTGCAAAAACAAACCTTTGATTAAGTTTTTATATGACAGTGAGCAGTTTTACTCTTCTTCTGAGTGTGTTTTTGTAAAAACAGTTAGGTTAAAAAAAAACACTTGACACCTTGAGGTCACCTTGAGGTACCTTGAAATCACCTTGAGGGAGTTTTTTTTTTTCCCAACTGCTAGACATGTTTATCAGGTGATGGTTAATGCTATCCCGTATCCCTTGCAAAGCTCTGCGGGATTTTTATAGAGGTTGTAACCCTGTGTGTGAGATAACACCAACTCTTGTTCATTTAACAAGAGATGAGGCAAGTCTCCTCAATGAAGCAAGAATCTCAAAGTCTTTGTTTTTTTTTTTTTGTTTTTTTTTTCCTCCCTCTCTCGCCCGTTCTGTCACCATCCGCATCAGTTATATTTGAAACCGAGCTGTCGTTCTCTCTCCTTGACACTCCCCACTTGCACACAGCCCCGGGCCCCCTTGTGGAATGCTGTATAGTGTGAGGCCTATGGAGGAAGGGCATCCCGGGACACAGCAAGAACACGCACCACACACACACACATGCACACACGAGCAAACACACTCACCAACACACGCAAACACGCACACACAGACAAATACAGCTGTTGGGAGCCATCACAACCCTTTGGCAGACGCCCAAGTCAAAGACGAGTGGTGTTGGAAGGCCTCCGTTTAGAGAGAAAGAGAAAAAAAAAAAAAAAAAAGTCCCATATTTTCCATGTATGTTGTGTTAAACACTGAAGATAGAAACTTGACAGTACAAAGCCACATTACCCCGAACTGATTTCCCCGTAGTGGGGGGCGGGGAGGAATATCATAAACTAGATAAAAGCTTTGTGTTGCCTTAGGGTTGGCAAGCACACCTACAGTATGGATACATACTCATTTAGATATTCAAAAGGAAAGTACAGTTACATTCACTATGATAATTTTGCATGGGAGAAGCAGAAACAGAACAAAAAAACACTCTCATGTGGGATTCAGAATTGTAAAATGGTGAAGGGTGTATTTTTATATAAGCTGTGAACTTCACACTATACTCGAATGATTCATGCGACTCTATAAGAGTCAGCTTTCAGCATCTAACCTGTGTAACATCTGTCTGATGCTAGATATACTGTAAGTTACACACGTAAGCTAGGGGTTGTAACCACATGACAAAGAGAAGATATAGACCATAACAAACTTGCAAATATTTGGGATTTTTTTAAAATAGTCATCTTGAAAGCAAACACACAGCTCGACTAGAAAACAAAAATGAGAGCAAGGTGATGGAAAGAAAGAGCTTGTGCAAGAGGGAGGGAAAGTGACAGGAAATGAAGAAAAATTGCCACAAGCTACACACCGGCTAGCCACACACTTTACATGTACACACAAGGAGGAGGGGGGGGGGGTATTATATGTACTGTATATAGTCAGCTGGCTACAGGGTTCAGGTAAGGTTAACGTCGCCTCAACTGACAAGTCTTGACACCACAGGAGGAAACAGTCAAGTGAATGGATGAAACTTATTTTTCAACTTTTCACATGTATCTTCAATATTGCAACCAATTTCTTACTCTGATGAACTTACAAACATAATGAATCAAAGTGTTTTAATCCCTTTTTTTTGCCCGAAGACAGAATTTAAGTACTAAATAATACATTTATATGACATCTCTTATAACTATGAGGCAAGTTATTAAAGGCAAAATTTAAAGAACTAACCTTGAACTAACAGTGCAATTTTAATGCAGGACAAAAAAATGCTTATGACAGCCAGTAGTATTGAATCATATTAAAAATCCTACACTTGTGAAATAATGGCCCATGACAACAGCAACAACTTAGTTGCTTTGTAAGCAATCATGCAACCTATAGGACTACAATAGATGCATTATGGGTGGAGATTTTTTAAGGGGATTTTGACTTCATCGTGACGCAAGACCGATAATATCATGCCACTTTCTCCACTCATACAGTTGAAACTATGACAACACTATTTCCTGTGGTTTCAAAAGTGCTGCCCAAATTATCATCAAACTACAATCTTGCGAAGAAAAACTACAAATACTACCAGTCTGATTAAATTCTTCTTACTGACGCTGTGGGAATCACCTATCATCCTCCGCGTAAAAAAAAAACAAAAAAAAACCTTCACATTTCGTGATATTACTTGAAAGTTATATTTACTATGAAAGTTTAAGAGTCTAGCTCAAGTTTAAGTGGTAGTTGTTTTTTTTAAATAAAAATGAATGATCATACTGTACTGTCAGCAGATTGCAGGGGTATGCAGATGCCTACTGTACACATAAAGAGGGAGAAGCGAGGGAGTAAATGCATGGTAAAACCTATGCGTCATACATATCAGGCACTGTAAACATCAAACCAAGACAGAGGGGGATATATTTACCCGATTCGTCGCTATTCCATAAACTGCAGCTGCAGATGTGGCACACGCTTTCTCTTCGGATAACCTACAAAGTTTGCGGGGTGTAGAAAAAAAAAAAGCAGGCCCCGGTTTTCCCTCGTCCGCTGGCTCTACTCTATCACTCTCGTCCTATCTTGGCCGCTCGTCCCCCATCTCTCTATCTATCCCACTCTCTCTTTCTCTCTCTGCCCGCTTCTGTCCCTTTGCAGGAAGTGAACGCCGCTCACATGAACAGTATACGGACTGCAAGCAGCCTGACATCATGCACCAGTCGGTAAAGAGTTCTTTTTAAAGACACAGACATTTCGGTAGGACCTGCCAGGTTACTGTAGGTACACTACTCTACTGTAGTCTACGCGGCAAATGGGCTGTCAGCAGTGTGTACGGTCATATCGTGCGCCTTTATGGACACATGAACTCGGTGCACTCTGCAGGCTTAAAGGTGCAGCCTACTGTATTACCAGCCTAGAGGACGAGTTATAGCACATACCAACTCTGGGTGTAATGTTGTATTATTAAAAGGCTAGATGGGCGCATATTCAGTGTACATGGGTTCCTTGTGCTCCTAAGAAAATTTACATGTGTGGTTACCTCACGTGTCCTTATGTGATGACAGTTCAGGCTACATGATGCGCATGTGTGCTGTTCAGCTAAATTATAAGCGCCAACTGCTGGCGGTGTGGGTGTGACCTGAAGTCAACTTTTCTTTACTGCAGGAGGCATGCAATATAATATCACAGTGGCACAGTACACTAAATCACAGCCACATGCTACCGTGGTCAAGCTAAACAGAATCATATATACACACACATATATATATATACATATATATATATATATATATATAAATGTGTGTGTGTGTGTGTATATATATATATATATATATATATATATATATATATATATATATATATATATATATATATATATATATATATGACATTTATCACATTTCTACCTTGTGTTAAATTTTGATTCATCGCTCAGTCTTACACAACTGTGGCAAATGTATCGCCATATTTACATACTCGCCCCAAAAATATTACAATCCATTAGTGATGGAAATATTTTAAATTACATGTAAAGTAAGCAAATTTATCTATTTGTGAAGAATGGCCCTTTAAGAGTGATCAGCTGTTTAGGGGATCAGATTTATTTAGTTTATTATTATTATCTGTGGCTTTCATATTGTTTTATTATTGTTTGGTTCACTTGTATTGCTTTTATTGTTCTTTTTATGACTAACAAGCAAACAAGAAAAGGAAAGAAACATGAATTTACTTGTATTTTTAATGTTTTAAGTCAGTGGGTTGAGCCCTTTTTAGCTTGTGACCTTTGTCAAAGTTTACATATTTTTATGAGGTGTGAGCTGTTCAAGCAAAGATTTATATTTGTTCAGATTGTGAGTATGTCATGGGTCTGGAGAGCTAAAACAACCAATGAAACATTCAAAAAGGTAAGAGAAATGTCATATTTATGACGCAGAAATGTTTTTTTTTCCTAACCTGCTAATCATCTTATGACAAATTGCTCCTGTGACCCCCAGGTTGGGAACCACTGCGGTGGCCCAGGTTAAACTACAGCAATCCATCATATTTGACTATTTCGTTATCTGTTTGGCAAGTGAAATCTTACTCTGAAAAGTAAGTTGCACCTTAAGTCATCAGATAAATGTCGTTTAGTATAATCATACCGAATATAATTGGAAATACTGTTTATTTAAGTATTTAAGTACCATTAAGTACCATTACCCAGAAACTGTACCTCATTAAACTAATTTAGTAAATCTGTTTAGTTACTTCCCGTCTCCACCTGTATAAGACTATCTGTGTAGGCCATATCCCATTGCTGTTCATCTCTTCACTGCACGATGAAACTGAATTATCTTTTTTAAAAATCTCTTATTATTTTTCATTTGTAACTTCTCATGTTGCCTCCTTCCTCTTTGTGTATGAAAGTACTTCATGATACCGATGTTCCTTCAGGGTTAAATAAAGTTCCATGTATTTATCGGTACCATGATGAGATATCAGTCTGATAGTCCTGTGATGTTTCTATTTAAGCTCACAGTGGGTTGATTTAACGCAGTAGTGTCATAGTAAGGGCATTTAATGGAGTTTACAGAGCCCTTATTGTACCTCATGGTATTTTAAAAAGTGTATGGTACCACTATAATATTTCTATAGGGGCTATCATTTGTCTGTAGTACTAACTAGTGAGTTCATAATGATCTCATTATAAACTCACTATTGAGTGCGCTATTAGTACAATTATAGTACATTAGTGCAATGCCATTAGTACGATTATATTGTTATGAATGTTTCATGGAAATTGAAGACTTTTTTATTATGGCTTGTTCAGCTAAACTAGTAAAAACTGTAACTGTAGCCTAATACAATGGCAGCTGATAGTTCCAACTGTAAACTGCAGGCTTCTAATAATACAATATATTAAACTTTACAATTAAAGCTCTGCAACAATGGGATTATACTGAATGCCTGTGTGAATAAAGTTGGTATGAAACACTGAAATCACCTGTTTCTGATTAATTCTGGTGCTCTAGCACACTTACATTTTAGATTTTATGCATAGATTTATGATAGATCATCCTGTTTTCCATGTTTTCATAAACATGACCCTCAAGGGCTCAAAATCTGAGCTGGAATAATATATTCAAACACAGAAGAAGTGTCAACCAATTAACAGGACACACAAAAATTTAACTGTCAAGTCATTCAGATGAAGCAACTTCAGTTTTTTGAATAAAAAAGAAGAAATGAAAATGAATAGGCAATGACTTAATCATTCACCCTACATGCTGACATCACAAGACAATTCATGTCCTTTAGTTCTCCTCTGGTCTAACTGGGCTGTCAGATCGAGCCAGCTCAGAGTATGAGGCATATGATGTGTTGATCCTCAGAACAAAAGCTCATTGTTGCCCCCTGATTATCCATTTACGGCCTGAGGCCATACCAGCCTCAAGCATGTCTCAGTCAGGCCACCAGCCACTGTGTCGAAAGTTCAAATCTAAAGATATAGTTTCCTGCCTGTTTTGCTTGATTGCTTGTGCGAGCTAATGATAAACATAGAAACCTAGGGTGTTACTTGTACATGACAGCAAATGTCAAATGTGCATTGTTCAAAACCTCAAATTTATACCGCGTAAGTGTTAAAAGGCTTATTTCAGTGCTTCAACCTGTTGTGCCCCCATTAGATCCTGTACGCATACTTCATGCCATGTGGAAATGAGGCTATATAAGGTGATTGGGACACAGCCATTTCCATTGTTATGCTTGGCAGAAACAGCAGAGTCTAGTTGTGGTTGGCGTTTGTGTGCCGGGGGAAGCTAAACAGAGAAGTCTGTCAGAGCAGCTCTGAAAACCATGTGAAGAGCGACTGATGGAACACTTGACCCAAAGCCGTTCTCAATTTGAACTGTCACACACTCTTATGACACAGCTCGAGGCATGCCATCATGGGTGTTAGACAACACAGTAAACACATTCACATAGCCACGTATTTCAAAGCCCATTTCATCAACAGAAAATTTATTAAATAACTTTACAAAAAAAGTTGATGTTTGTCACTTGTACAATGCCCCCCCCACCCCTACCCCATTCTGCCCCACCCTTTCCACAAGACAACATTACACACATTGTTGACACTTGTTTTTGGTCACTTCATCCACCATAAGTTACTGTATATCATCTGCATCTGTGTGCGGTTTTACATGACATTGTGTTAAGAGACAACATCATCTCAATAAGGCTTGTCTAAACCTTGGAATGATGGTACAATTTTGCTTTTGGAGTCCCTACTTGTGTTATTTTGGCACAAATGACTGTCTTGCATCATATAACCATGATGCACATCAGTCATATGTTAGGTCACTTTTCCGTGCAACGTTGACTTTTGAGTTTCTACTCAAGATGCCCTTCAACGTGTATGAAAACAGTTTACAAATGGCATGAAAATACAATATAAATGTCAGAGACTTTGACCCTTTTGGTCCTCTGAGTTCAACATGATGACTCAAGTCTGACTCTTATGTTCAGACTGACTTCATAATTTCTGAAAACTGGTTTTAGAGGACTGTCCACACAAATGTTACACAAATTCCTACTGGGTTCTGTCATACCCGACACTAAACCAATAAGGTTTTATGAGTTGACATCAAAAGGGTCTTTTTGACCAGAGCCGAGTGTCATACGGGGCAGTCCTAGAGGACATACTAACGGTGGATGTTGTCCCATAACACCACACAACGCTGAAGTTACAATGTGAAGCATCTACATCACACACTACACTTCCCATGTCGATCACATTGCAGCTACATGTCCACAAACACCATGAAGCACCAGCCGAGCCCCCCCACCAGAAACATGGTGATCTGCATGCTGTAGATGATCAGGTCATTAAGCACCCCAAAGTCCAGGCGCCGATGCCCTAACAAAAGCAGAATGACAGAAAGCTTGTACTGCAGGCGCAGGAGTACACGCACGCTGACATACTGCAGAAAGAAGAGCGTGGAGAGCGCCACCCACAGCAGAGAGGTCAGCAGACTGCAGCCAAAGTAGAGGAGGAAACGGAGGAAGCTGTACATGCAGCGTGAGCGCAGGTAGAGGTCAAAGTTATTGTATTTGGTGCGCACTAGCTTGGTAGCGTGCGTCGACCCACAGGCCGAGTGCATGCAGGTGGTGTGGGGGCCATGGAAGCTGCGCACCCGTCGAGGGATGGGGATCACAGGCATGGGTGGGCTACAGGAGCCCAGCACTGTGCACAGGAGTCCCAGGTACAGGTTGAGTCCTCTGCGAGTGCTGCTTCTGGGGAGGTTGTTCGCATCATTTGGTAGCTGAGCTAAGACGAGCTCTCAGGATTGTGATGTGGCTGCTGGTTGTGTCTCTGGGTGCTCAGAAAGGCTTTCTTCTTCAAATGCAACAAGACTCTGTGGAGAAAGTATATTGTTACTGTGTGTTTTATTGATGCATTTTCAAATTGCACATGCACACATTGTTACCTGAAATGCAGGCATATGCATAATTCATTTTATTAAGCAGAAAGTATATCTAAATGTTAAAGAAAAGGATTAAGCCTAAAAATAATATTATCAACTATATTTGAAATGACAAACACATAGCTAGAACACAGTATATCCTACCAAAAAAATAAATAGGCCTTTCATCCATATGCTAGTCAAGAAATAAGTGATCGTGCAGAATAAATGGCTTTCTTACATGCAACACTACGACGTCTTCCTCCTTACCAACAAAGCCGGTGTTTGAATCTCGGATGACTGGAGCATTTTATCACATTATAAACAACTGGCTGTAACATAAACACACTGCATTTGTTTTCTTTTTCCTCCCCGATGCACAGTTTTTTTTTTTTCCAGCGGAGATGAGGCAGCAGCGACGGCAAGCCGGTGGTTGTACGTCCTGTCGCAAAATTTACGAGTCATCCTGCTGTGACGACAGCTGCCGGAGTTAAAGGGGAAGTGCTCCTCATAAAAGGATGCTCGCATTAGATTTCAGCATGTCTGTTCAGCTGAGTATGCGTAATTATTCCTTCAGGAAACACATATTCAGCACACAGCATGCGAGGATTACGTGTGTGTGTGTGTGTGTGTGTGTGTGTGTGTGTGTGTGTGTGTGTGTGTGTGTGTGTGTGTGTGTGTGTGTATGACTTAAGTTACTTTCAGGGACACAAACCACATTTAAGACCAGTTAATTGGGGATGGCTTGTGCAAATGGGGACTAATTGGGGGTTTTTGGGTCAGTGGTTAAGGTTAGGTTGAGGGTTAGGGTTAGGCAAGTAGTGGTTATGGTTATGGTAAGTCTCCAGGAGATAAATGTAAGTGTGTGTGTGTGTGTGTGTGTGTGTGTGTGTGTGTGTGTATGTGTGTATGTGTATGTGTGTGTGTGTGTGTGTGTGGTCCAGATATTCCTCACGTTGTAGGGATGTAAATCTGTTTACACAGTCATGTTGTGGGGACTCGCCTCCCTTATGGAGACAAAAAGCAAGTCCCCTTAACATAAATCATTAATTTAAGGGTGAAGATTTGGTTTAAAGTTAAGGTTAGTTTAGGGTTGTGTTGAGGTTAGGGTAAGGGTTAGCGATAAGCATATGGTGGTTATGGTTAAGGTTAGTATAAGTCTCCAGGAAATGAATGTAAGTCAATGTAATGTCCTCTAAAGTGATGGAAACACGACTGTGTGTGTGTGTGTGTGTGTGTGTGTGTGTGTTTGCTTTTAGGTTCCAAACTGCACTGGAAAAATCAGTAATGCAAAGGGAAACAGCATACATTACATATGTCACAAGATTTGAGGGACATTCAAATCAACACGACAAAAAGGCCTTTGTTGTAAGGACTAGAACTTCACAGAGATCTTATGAAAAAAATATTTTCCAAGTGACAAAGTCACTTGATCAATTGTTGATTAATTCCAATTATGCATATTTTTTATCACATAATTGTGTTTTTAACCCTCATCCTACCAATATATTGAATATAACGACTACTGACTGGGGTCCCGAATAAACTGCTGTAAGAAACAACCATCATAGCAAAATGTTAACTTATTTCTTCTCAAAACATTATTAGTTGTGTAATCAATGTCATCTGAAAAAAACCTGATTATTATTATTTTAGGAAAGTGATAGTTAATTTGCATATTGTGTAAGATGAAAATATATACTTTTCTTTAATACAAATTGCAGCTTTTATCCCAAGTGCAAAAGCAAAGCCTTCAAAATAAAATGACGGACAGAGTGCCCCTACCCCCCTGACAGTGTGTGATACTTTACATTAGGACCCATGGCAAACATGAACGCAATAAATAGTTCCATCTATCAAAACTGCATGGGTAGACTTGGGTGCTATTGACTGGGGTCCCTCAGGACCCCAATACATTGGTATTTTTTTAAAAAGCACTAATTAAAACAGAAACAGAAAACAATGATATGAAGTCATTAGGAACAAATGGATTGACAAAGTCATGAAAAATTGGAATGATAGAATAGAAAACCTGTAAGATATGAAAAAAAGTAAACCTCTGGGGTCTGCGGGTACCCCATTCGGTAGGATTAAGGTTAATCAGTATTTCTACCATCACCTATCTACCTGCAGGATTATTGCCACACCTGTGACCTGTCTGTACTGTACTTTGCATGTGTGCATTGGTATTCACGTGTCTTTGAACCTCACACAAGGTTGCACAGTGCACGCGCATCTTCAGAAGTGTATGAGCCACATACAGTAAACGTGTTATGGCCTCTCACCATGGTCTCACTCTGTATATCAAGTAACCTTCATTGGGCAGATTTATTGGTTGGCCGAATGATTACATCTCAACTATCTGTCAGCAAGCCAGATGGCAGCAGGTGACCATAAATCATAAATAAAGGTTTTCTTTTGGAAAAAAGAGTTTATTACGGTTGTTAATAGTGCGCTGGATCACTTTGCTGAGAATTTAAAGGTGTATTATGCAAAATTAGAAAAACAAACCTTATAATATTTAATCAAACACATATAAAACTGTCACTGAGTGCTGAATATATTAATCCATGTACTTTGCCTTGATATTATGATTGAGTTTAGTAATGAAATCCATAGCATAATAATTTGAATAGCAGCCAAAATCTGAAGTCAGCTCTCACCATACAAATTAAAATGGCTTTATTTATGAAAATGGAGAGTATTTCCTCAGTCCACAAGAGAGCGCTAACTGTCACTGAATGTCTTCAAGGAACTTTTTAACATAAATTTGTGAAGAGATGTAACGTTTTGGTCCAGTACTTGACAAAGCATCTTTCAATACATCAAAAACTGATATACTAGTAATAAGTTCCCACTTGTTACCCCCTTATCAATAGATTCTAATGTGCTTAAAATTGTCCACAAGATGTCTGAACAGTCATCTTCCACCTCAGTCAAGACTCCAGCATCAAAGTTTTGATAAAAAGTTTGTGGTGACCAGACAGTAAACTGCAGTCTTGAAATCCACTTACACCACTCATATTCAGCTCTTCTAGACAGCATTATTGCATGTTCCATTTACCTATTTAGCTTATTATTCTGAGGCATTTTCCATGAAGGCTTTCTTTTAAAGAGGTTTTCAAGCTCAGGGTCGTGCCAGAGTGTCTGTACATGCACTGACTGAGTTGAATTCATTGGAAGAGCTGCTTTCAGTGTACTTTTATAATGGTCCTATCATGTAATCTTATTGCTTCTCTGTGAATTTGATCTTTGTCTTTTCAATGTCATAACAGTGGCAAAGAGCCAAGGCACTGAAGTCTTGCTTCAGGAAACAAGAAGAGTCTTCACCTTCCATGCTGATAGACAGATGTTACATCAGATTATTCGTCATAGGAAACATTAACTATTGGCCTCAAGGCCTTACCCGTATGTTATTCAGTTAAAGGTGCTTAATCTGATTTTGCAAGCTGAAACTTCATCTATATGTTACTCCTTCAAAGATTATTTATGGACTACAAGTTATCGTACCTAATAGTTCACCTGTAGTCTCAAATGTATGTATGATGTTTAATTTCAAAAGAATGACTTTTAACACTGCAATTTCAAAATCAGTGGATCAATGGATGTGAAAAAGCTCACGAACTACCTTGAAGGCAGAAATTGTTCAACCCTGTAATTGTAAACTCACATATCTCACCAGTTTGTCAGTGACTTGGTTCAGACACTTACTTTCAACAGGAAGAGTTCAGAACTATTTTTGTTCTGAATTGGGTTTGTGATCTTTGGATCACTTTGAGAGCAAACCCTGCTTTGCAGGTCTTTGCACTCCTTGTCCCAGCTGAATTAATTCCATTTGGCAAGAAACCTTCCCGCCTATCTTCCTCTGTAACTCCCTTGAGAGGTGTACCTATAATGGGTTGCACTATTTTCTGGCTAGAAGATAAATGGTGGTCATTTAGGGGAAAAAAATGCCTGGAAAGTTATCCTTGCTTGTCAGGTAGTGAAGAACCAGATTCCTCTCTAAGGGATGAATAAAGTCAGCCTGGACAGAAAGGACACATGTAGACGAGAAGGCGTTAGAATAAGCACCACTGGAGTTCACATTCATGTTGGCAAAGTGATATGCAAACATGAGGACTCAAAACATGCAAACAAGACTTAGTCAATGGGTTCCTTTTAGCAAATTTGTTTTAAAAAAGTCCTAGGCCAGAGGGAAAAGCAAAATATTGGTTGCATTTCACATGCAGTCAATTTGCTAACATTTTGATTGTCTCTTTCATATTGTTAACCATAGACTATAGGACAGGTCCTGTTGTCCATCAGGGATCAGCTGCTTGTTTTCAATTAGTCCTAATCACATGAGCTGACCTATTTACAAGGCTCACCGATCAAACAGAACAAAGCAATGTTTGAATTATGTTATGATGCCAAGTCCCAAATTGGTGTTTTACAACATTAGATCTGATCAATTCTGCACACAAGAACACACGCCTACAACAGGAGAGAAGTTTTTCTAATATATTTATATAAAAGGTGTATCATATTTTCCAAAGCATTTCATTGTATTTTTGTTCATTCATGAGAAACAGCTGATGAGACTTTCCTCTCTGATGTTGGCTTGGAGATAAGCATACAAGAGTAAAAACATTTTGATTTTATACCACTGGAGGGTGCTGTTTATTCAGGTTTCACTGCACAGACCAGTGCTTTCCAAGTCTAGTATGGACCAGCACATTCAAGGGCATGGCACCGGGCTATCTCTCCTCCTTCTTATATAGGCTTATTTGAACAAAATCCAGCTCCTACATTATTGCCCTCTTTGATAAATGGACAGATATGGCACCATTACAGCTGCAAATGCCACTAAATGGTGCCAAGTTTAGATGTTGCCTTTCGCCTGCATCTGGTTAATAACTGCGCCCAAGCTGAGGAAGCTCCTCTCGTACCATTATCAAGAAAAACGATGTCGATAAAGCAGACGCTAGTGATTTAGACATCCAAGTGCCCTTGGAAAGGATGTATACTGGTTCTAATCATGCATTATGGCAATATTATTGACTCATATTTTTCTCTTCCAAAACATGAAGACCTTTAGAGCACTGCCTCAATTTCCTGAAGGTGGAGGTTGGTGAGGAAAAGTGTGTAGGTTTTAAGTTTCTTTCCAAGTTTGAAAGTATCTGAAGAATGGTGCTTTTAAAATGTCATTGCCAAGGCTAGTTGTTCACTCACTGACAAACTGCAGAGACCAAATCTACTCTGTACTTGTAGCCTTGTGAAGTGGCAATTGCAATCCACTACTAAAGCTCTCCACCCCCTGCCCACCCCCAAAAAACCTTTGCCAATACATTGCCATCATGACCCAAAGAGTGTCTAGAGTAAGCAAGATTAAAGGGGCAACATGTCAAAATCCTCTTTGACTCCTCCACACACTTGGGCTAAATCAATTAATTCATTAACTAAGTAGAGGTCACAGCCAGTAGTTGAGCTAAGACAAATTAAATCAATTAGTCGGGCTAATAAGATGAGGGAGACTTTAATTAGTGAAAGTTTAATCAAAGCCGTGTTTGCGCTGTGCTGTGTTATGAAGCAGCTCAATGGATCCCCGATAAAAAGATCCATTAGGCCTGTCGGGCAAAACTTTGGCCACATATTTAAAAAATATGTGTGTGAACTGCTTTTATGTACTTTGAAGTTTCCATCCACTTTTATTTCTTTCTAAGGAATCTAGTGCATGAAGTTTCCAGTCTTTCTCTCAGTCTGATAATGTTCATGAAAAAAATAAAATAAATAAAATTAAAAGATGAGTAAAGGCTCTAACACTGATCCACTTCCAGGACAGTTGGTGTGCAGATGATGCCAAGCCCGGGAGAACAAATTAAGCACCCAATTAAACTAATTAAAATAAAGCATGATGCATGCAGTCGGGTCAGACAGTTGCTTCCAAGTTTCTTTGGTACATAAATTTGAATTATTAAGGAAATAGCCTCAGGGCTGTTCAAACACTTTCAATCCTCCTCAGTGTTTTTTTTTTTTTTTTTGGTTTCATCATCTCATGTGCATCTGTGTTTGTTAAGTGCACGCGTCTGTGTGTCTTTCATAATCCTGTCAAGCCATCTGTTGTCATTAAAACCTGCTCCTGTTGCACCATAGATCCAAAGTATTCATTTGGCCAGATGTTACTTTGAAATATCGTTTCTTAAAGTTTTCCAGTTTGCACGGTCTCCACACAGTCTCAGACAAATATATCAATGTTTGGAAAAAACATAAATTCACATGAGTCAGTAATGCTTTATGTACTACTTTGAGAGGAGTTCAATTCTGGGAAAATGTTATAGAATGTGAACAAGAACAAGATTACTTTTTTCCTGCAAAATTTTCCTGCAAAGTGCAAATTATTGAATGAAATATAGAAAAGTTCAATGGTGTCATTGATGACTGATGGTCTGTCTCTCCTGTCTTCCCTCTGTCCCTGGCCTCATGTGGCAGGATTGGGCTTGACTAGTGTTAATCCTTGGCATAAGGGGGCTAGGCTGGATTATCGGCTGATGTGGAAACATCTGTATGTGCGGATGAGAGGGTTGTGAAGCTTGGACCTAGAAATGGAAGAAGGGGTGTTTAGGGCAGACTGTGACCTGCATGAGGAGCACATTGAGACTCCGGTAGAGGTAAAGCTGCAGTCAAAGTTATAGTGGGAGACAAGAGACATAGTAGCACTGGCACAAAAAAGAAAGGATGAATAAAAAATGTGTGTTGTGTTCAAATATCATGAAAAACATCACCAGATCTTTAGACAGTTGTCCTCTCTCAAATTGCCATGTCAGCACATGACAGCTATACAATAAGCATCCTAAAGAAAGTCATGAAAAACAGTTACTGAGTGCTTAATATACAGTATCTGTTGTAAAATTTGAAAATTTAACTTTTAACAAATAAGGAAACTATTTTGACATTTCACAAATTTTGAACAAGAGGTAATCACTTTGCCAGCACACACAACCACTTAAAAATCTGTCCACTTCCTTTCTCTTCTTGCTCATTACGAGGCTCCGATGAGTCGAAGGCCTGGGTTTTTGTGTTTTGCATATTTTGTATATAGACCCATTTCTATCTGGTAGTGATGCATCGGGCCATTAATATGCAGGGATGATTTAGAGGGCAGGGGAGACTGGGGGGATTAGGCCTGCTTCAGTCCTCACTGGGGGGAGTTTGAGGAAGGAGGAGGTTTACATCAACAAGCCCTGATTTACGTTGGTGAACAGATGGCGGAGAAATTGCTCTGTTTGGAAATGATGTGCAATTTATTTCAGTTGATATTGTGGAGAGAGAGACAGAGAGAGAGAGAGAGAGAGAGAGAGAGAGAGAGAGAGAGAGAGAGAGAGAGAGAGAGAGAGAGAGAGAGAGAGAGAATTGATTGTTGCAGAGAGAAGAAGGATAAGATGTAGTTACTCTAGAACCAGCAAGATGAATGTTGTTCTCACTGTATGGTGAAAGCAGGTAAAACTGGAAGCTTTTCTAAAAGTACTGGCTAAAATCAATTGTGATAGACCAGGTGTGGCGACCCCTGCTGTTTCCTGGTCAGCAGTACTCTTATGATTCACCTCACTTCTTGATTTGGTCCACAGGTGGAGTCATCAGTGCTTACTGGGAACACCTAGGCCTGGTGTTTCCAGTCTATAAAGTTGAGGCTGCTACGAACTCTCCTTCCCTGCAGGCACTCATTTGGTTATGTCGCAGCGTTAGTTCCTCTTATTCCTAAGTCTAAAATTTTGATATAATGTCTATCTCACTTAAAAAATAAATATTTCTATTCTGCCCCTCGGCTTGTAACATCTTTTGCCCTCTGGTTGATTCAGTAGCACATGATAGACTAACAGGTTACAGGTTAAGCCTTTAGCATGTGAAGGACTTAACAAACATATTTTATTTGAATGCAACATTCCCAACTCCCATGCTAAGTAAATACAGTAATTATAAAAGGAAGCTAAAGTTTCACAGTTCTTATGGTCTTATGCGATAGTCTGCTTGCACTCATGTATTCCCTTTTTCTATTCCAATAACTAATAAAAGTACAGCGCTTCCTCTCGTCAACACTGAATCTGACTAAATTGTGTACAATAAAACAGAACAGACAGGTTGCTGACTTGGGATTCAAGTCATAGCTTTAAAATTGAGGGCGAGCCCAGGGTAGTATATCCAAGAAAGAAAAGTAATACATTTAAATCAAGGAACTATCCTATGCATTAGAAAAATTAAAACTCATGACTTCCCCAGTTGGGCGTAGCATGGGCAGCAAAGACGGTGACAGGTTAACCTGCACTTGACCCATGTTAGTGCAGTTTGATTGACATCAAACACAGCCCTGTGATGACAGCATTCCCTGCTTTCTTCACAGCCATTGGTCCTGCAGTGGTTTGACTTTCGAAAACTGTAGCTAATCATGATGCAGGACATCGTCTCAATATATGGAACGCAGGACAAGGGATAAAAATGCTGTCCAGTCCTACATAAAGTGGGACACCTGGTCACCCTGTTCACACACTATCTCCACTTTCATGCACACCCTACACTATTGGCCTCATTGAACCCCACACTTCATGTTCTTTTGTAGTGTTATGTATTCAGTTAATCTAAGTTTGCTTGATAAATTACCTTAACTTCTAAAGAAAAAAGTGTGGCTTCCTCTTTGTCATGGCCTTACAAGCCAGGTTGTGACACCAGGCATATTTCGAGTGACCTATATCAACTCCACCTTTACTTTTATCTTGTATCTTTACTGTTCTAGGTTGAAGCATGCTGTATGTAATTCTTTATAAATTCTTTATAAATGAGTTGTATTACTGTAAAGTAAATAGCACACAATGTGTGGCTAGGTAGGCAACCTCTACTTCCTCCCTCTATTCCTGATTTCATACCCATGTAACAAATAGCAGCCTGTTTTTGGATCCATTCTTCTTTGCTGTTCTAACAGAGCTGTAAGGTCCTTTTACTGGGAAGCATAGAAGAGTTGACATATTCACTAATGTTAGCAACTGACTGCTACGTATTTGTTCAATAAAAATTGGTCTACATTTTGAATAAGACGTTTTCTGACATTTCTTGTTGGGCAATCAGTTTCAAAGGATATGGCTGGCAATTTTCTAGAATTTTCTTATTGTCAGTAAATCTCATGTGAAGAGTCAAACTGATCCTACTATTGTGTGTGTAACCAAAGAGTGATATATATCTGTGCCGTAGACCTCCATTGTTGTCCAAAAACTATTAAAAACATGTCAATGAACCACACAGTTGCACTGGGTGATACGTTCCTTCATTATGAGGAGTCTGAGCAAAGTACTTTTTCTAGAAATGGCTCAGAGGACTAATAACAGCAATCACGTTTTCTGCCTCAGGAGAGTAGTTCTGTGTAAGGCAGACACTCCTGCCCATGTGCAGGAATGCAGCTCTGTTTGCAGTGCTTCACTTGCTCCACGACCTCTTGGCTTTACTGTACATTGTAAATTTCTCAAAGAACTTTAGTACAAAGTCAAGTGGTTGTGATGTAGCACAGGAAGCTGGCAGAGGACTGTAAACAGAACATATCCTTTAAACACTGAAAGGCAAAAAGACAAGAGAACTGGTAAGACAAAGGGGTGCAGGTGAATTTCAGCAGCTATTTTCCTGATATTCCTGTGGCATTATGGTCGTGTTGACACATGCTTGATGCCATGGCCATATGATCAAGGCTGCAATCAAGTTTGACCATGAGCAGAGAGCAGATATCCACCAAGTGAAATCCAGCACATGGTGTCTGGACCAACACCCCTGATGTAAACCTTGTTGTCAATTAAAGATCCATACACTACCATTACATCAAATAAGTGGAAACATGATACAGTTACCACATACTGGATCTGATCAATACAGCTCCCACTGCCACTTCCCATCAACAAACACACACACACACTTCACACACCCAGCCTTCAGAAACAACTCTGACAGTAAGTCAGAAAGTTACTCGTAGTTCCAAAGCAGGTTGAGTCCAGCGAGGCCACTGAGTTATTGTATTATAAAGTGAACTGATCTATGGACTGTTGATTTTAACAAGCATGCACGGAGAGAAAGGTCAATGCTAACGAGAGTCACTCAGTGAAGGGCGTGCCAATACAGACCGTTAAAATTGAGACAGGTTAGAAGCCTAGGGTGAGATAGAGCTGGATGTCAGTCTGTGTTTATGTTTGTGCATGTGTGTGTAGATGTGGATGTAGCTGCACACACAAATAAGGAGTGCAAGTGAAAGGATACAAGTGAGGTAAAGCTCGAACCACTAGTCACCATTAGCCTGATTGGCCTGAGAGGTCAGCAGGGGTCAGTTGATGGGTCAATCACATTGTCGATTTGATGACCCAGCCACATTGGTTTGGCAAATAGAGGGCCGGACGCTGGACGCACTCGTTCTCCCTCCCTTCGTCTGAGTTATTGTGCATTTCATGGCTACGTTACATTAACACAGAAAAATCTATCCGATCACTTATGCTGATTTACGTTTGGACTGCACTGCCCCGTCAACCCTCTTGACCAGCTCAAGAGAACATTTTTAATGCAAGAAGATTTATGCTGCAAATTACTTCACAGTGGTAAAATACGAGTGCATGAGATGTGACATTGGAATGGTGTGTTTGTGCTGGATATTTCTGAATCAAGACTGCACATAAAAATCACAAATGAAATCTGATACGTTGTGTGATATTTTTAAGATCATAAAAATAAAAAGGCTTTTTTAAAACGACATATATCAATATTGTCACTTAACATCTTTTCACTCTTCAATCAAGTACGGCCATTAATTTTAAAAAAGCCAGACCTACATGTTATTTGAACCAAAACGTGGCCTAGATAGCAAACACAAGATAAACGCATCAGTTTTCGAAGCCTGTCTCCTAATCTGTAGCAAAGTGCCAGGGGATCTGAGTATCTTTATCGGTGTCCCATTAATGATACAGCAAGTACAAACGTACCCCAGCTCGGATACCACTCTTCCTTTAACCTGCCAAATCCAGCTCCACCTCAGCCACCAAAAAGAAATACCTCCACACGCTGCATGATGTCAGGGGTCAAGAGGTTATAGGGGTCAAGCAAGCAGGTGACCTAACTTCATTACATCATTGCCACCAACACAGTAAAGAAAGTATTAAAGGGGGGAAACAGTCACTGTGTTTACTGAAATTTCTCCTCCTTTTTGGTTTAGTAATATTCCCTTATGCTTATTTTCTGCCTGCATAGAGAATGGGAATGAAACCGGACATTTGTAATACCGCAAATTACCAAAAACCCAGCCGTGAAACATCACCTTACTCAATAGGATGTTTTTTTAATATATATATTGGACATTTTATGTCTTTACTGGATAGCGACAGTTGAGAGATGACAGGAAACAAGGGGAGAGTGAGACAGAGAATGATGGTCCGCTGCCAGACTTGAACTGCGGACATTGCGGTTTACCCAACAGTCTGTTGGGGCAAGCTGAGTGGCTGTGGCTTCCTCAGAAATGAAAGTAACAGCAGAATAGAGGGAGACTAATGGGGTAAAATGTAGTTCAAATGACATTAGTAAAGAGAGTTGGTTGGTATCATATATATGGAAGAAACCAAGTTATGATGATGAAAGTATGCCCGCTGCACTGGGGTATATTTTCATGGAAGCTTATTTGTATGCTATCAAATTGTTTAATTATGTTAAGCTTGGGGCCAGCACAACAAGCTGTTCACACAACAACATATTATTACTTTATAGAGTCAATATGGCGAATGTTAGCAAACTCTTGCCTATTTAGGCATCCAGCAGATACAGCACAACATTAGCATTCATTTGGAGTCTTGTTTGTGTCCACCTGATGAATGTAAATCAAATATTCAGTTTCCTACTAGCTTCTGTCTGGTCTCCGCTGAATCTTGAGCAAAAATGTCTGGCGCTGTAGCAGTGTGGGGCAAGGTAACTGAAAAATGTAATCATTTACATTTTACTCCTTAAAAAAGTAATTGCATTATTTGACTAATTACAGCAAATACATCACTCATGACTTCACTTTTGTTCAGCCCAGCCCCATCAAAGTTGCCCCTCAAGCAATTTCAAAGCCTCCATAGTCATATGTTCCACCTTCTTTGCTTAGCTGTCCACACTTCTACATTTCCCCTCTCCATCCCTTGCTCCAGACGTCAGCAGGGGGCTTTAAGTATCTGATTGATTGCTCTTGTACCTCATATTTCTTCACTGGCTGACGGGAGATTACCAGTGTCAATTCGTGTTTATGGGTTTCCCGAAATACGCTTAACTACCTGCCCTCTTATTGGAAGAAAGATATTTATTTGCATTTTTCTCCTTTACATTAGCATTTTGAAAAAAAGCAAGTATTACAAAAAATTTTAACATGTTAGCAAATTAAACAAAAATCAGGTTGAGGATTTCAATTGTCCAGGCTGTCGTTTCTTTAACAATAGCTGGGTTCAGCAGTGCTGGAGATCAGGTGTCCAGCTTCACACACGGTGACCCCAGGTTTGCGGTTACCTCAAACTCCTCCAATATTAAACACAGACGTCTATTATCTGCAACTGGTCTCCCTTTACACGAGGACACACGCAGAGACACACATGCACGCACATACACAAGCGTTCACCTTTAAACGTGCACTCATGTTTTCTTTGGTTGTGTTTTGTGCCTGTGTGTCTTAGCATGTGTGTGAACTAAGGACAATGGATGGGCTCATGATGAAATATTTAAGAAAGAGCAGTACATAGCCCGTAAGGTGTTAAAGGTCAGATCGTCAGGAGAAAGAGGAAGAAACAGGTAACAACAAACTTTGTTGTTATGTGCTTAAAACAATGTCAGTTGTTTCCTGCTCCTGTGGACCACCCTGGTGGTAGCTTTAGCTTTTAGCAAAACTGCTTTAACTTGATATTCGTATGCTTATTCTCTCTTAATTTCACATGAGTTCTTTATTTCTTAATATCTTTGTGAGAAATCTTTAGTTGAAGTGCTTTTTGATTTATTGTTTTAAAATAGTGCGTCTAGGAAATCAATTATTGTTTTGCTCGTTTCCTCAGGTTGAGGTATTCAATTATGCTTGTTCTTAAATTCATACCAAATAGATTTATTCCTTGATAAAGCTGCATCTAAGGCATTTCTAAACTCAAGCTCAGTCTCTCTCTCTATTATAAAAGGTCTATGGATTTATTTTCCCCCAAAAGCAGCATTTCCATACCAAGACATGATTCCAACTATGATAATTATTTCCTCCATTAATTCCTAGTATGTAACAACATTTTCAAACTACAAGAGCAGACTTGCTGCAGAGCTTGTGGTGGCTTATCCTGCCCAGGTGGGGTTTCGTCCCAGTCAGCTCTCTACAAAGAGCGTTTAGCCTCTCCTGAATAATCCAATGAGAGCATCCGGCAGATGGGGACCTGGGGTTCGAAACCTGAGAGCGACATCTGACACATACACACAGAGGGGAGCTAGAGACTGGATGACTTTGGGTGGTGGCGGTGTGGCTTCTGGACATGTCACCTAACCCATAGCTCTCTCTGCCCCCTCCTTCTGCTCCCTTGTTGATGCCTAAATGGGGCAGAGTGGGTAGCGGTTGGAATAAACACACTCTCTCACTTGGCCTTGAAGGGAGAGTACATTTGCACCGAAGAGTCTGGTTTGGATGTCTGTCTGTGGCCTGGCTTGAAATTTTTCCTCTTGTGTGCGTCTGCATTTGTATTTGGTTTTTGCAGAGAATAAAGAGATGCTGGAAGAGGAGGTGAATTTCAATTTTATTTTCAATATTTGTGAATTGCTGTTGAGAAAACTAATAAAATATACAATAAATGAATACACACAGGCGTCTGAGAAATGCAATGTTGCACTTTTTTCACACATTTCCCACCAAAGCACGTCATGGTATGGTTCACCCGTCACAGAGGTTCATGTCCCAGCTGTCAAGCAATCACAATTACTGTATATTTGTTGGCCACCTCTACGACTCACCCTGAACGCGTTGCTCAGTAACTTATCGCCCCGTCCCTAACCTTTCTGGGCAGAGGGAGCATCCATCATCTTAAAGTGCGATCTATTCCGGTCCACCTTCAGTCGTTGGGGGTGGGGGGGCACTGAACCTGTGTGTGTGTGTGTGTGTCACCACAACTTATGGGCTGTCAGCACAAAGTGCAGAGCCTTGCCGGAAACTGACAACCACTGAATGACTGACAGTGACATTGCACCATTATGTTCTCTATATATGTGTGTGTGCATGTTTGTGTGTATAATTGTGCACATTAAACCTCCCTTCAGTTATATTTCTCTCTTTGCTCTAAAGGATCTTTCTGGTGAAGCGATGCACAGGATCACCACTTATCACTATGATGGCTTCATCACTGTCACTTCATCACCTGGGAATGTGACTGTCACAAATTAGACAAGCCTTCTTTGCTCATTGCGACAGTAATGGCATTCATCCTTTTGCAAGATTTTTTTTTTTTTTTACATTTTAATGTATCTTCATACATTTTCATACATATTCATTTCCCTCTTGGTGGCACCAAAAACCGTAAACAAGTGAATATTCTGCTGTCATTTTCTTCTGTCTCTTCGCTTCTCTGTGTAGCTCTTATTCTCTGATTTTCTCCTACATGACTCCTCCTCCTTCATTTCTCCTTTTCTGCTCAGTTTTTCTTACTTTCAAATAATCTCCCCTCTTTTTCCACTCCCTCTCTGTACCATGTGATCCCTGCCCCCTGCCTCCCCCGCTCCACCCCTTCCCCGACCCTCCTCTTTCCCATCAGCACCCAGGGGCTGATGAATGCGTGGCCTCCTATTGATCGCGATGGGTGATGGATGATGGCTGGGAGATGAGTGATGGGGTGCAGGCAAAGGTGCCAATAAGGGGGCTACCGGAGGGTGGGGTCTCCCTTACTGGCGCTAATGGGAGAAGACTAGGGGAGACGGCCACTGTGGCAACCGCTCAGCCCCGCCTTTTCAACCTCAACCACGCGTTTCAGCTCTGTTTTGCATTTTCTTCCCTCACGCAGCACCTATGGGTCATGCTTTTATGTCCCATTTGAGATAGCCACTGCATTGCATGTGTGTATTTGTGCATCTATGTTTCCTATGTGTGAGGCTGCAGAAAGTGTTCATGTGTTCATGTATGTATGACCATGAGTGTGGGAGGAAAATGGAGGGTAAGGCTGTGGGTGCATGTGAGTAGGTGGTTGCGGGGTGGTTAGGAGGAGGAGGGGGGGTGCCCAAGTGGTAGTTAGTATGGAAAGATGATGGATGATGGGGCAGGGGGGGAAGACTGCTCCGCAGCTCCAAATTGATATCCCAGCAAATGTTTTTGTCTGCTGTGAAAAATGGTGCCGCAACTCTCATCTCCACTGCCACCCCCCTCCTCCTCCCCTCTCTTCCTCCTCCCTCTCGCCCTCTCGCCTCTCTCTTTGGGCTTCTCTCTCTGCAGTGAATCATGCCCTGCAATCCATTTCTAACACCCCGTGCTTTACTTCCCGCTCCCCGGTATTCTGACAGCATCTGATCACGGCACTGGCCTCCTGGCTTTCTGCTCACATTGTATACCTGGCTCTCATTTCCTTGTTGCCATAGAAACCTGCCCTGGATTCTTTATCCCTTTCTCTGCCATGCCCTTCCTGGCACAGCATTTAGAGAAAACTGCCTATCAGAGTGGACCATCAATTGTTGGCTATTACTGTAGCTGTTGGGGGTGGAGTGGAAGAAAAAGTAAAAGTCTTCCAGGGAGAGGACGGCTGATGCTCTAATTGAGTGGGATGTTGTGGAAGTTTGAGCCACACAGTTTAGAAAGGCAGTTTAGAAAAACTAAAATACTTGACTAAGGGGACTATTCTTTTAGCTTAACCACTGAATTGTCTAATCCAAATATATTGCAAAATATCAAGTGCAAATTGTAATGAAGTATATATAACCACTGCCGAAAATGCAGGAAGTAACAAGTAGACAATAGTCCAATGATCAGGTCATTTATATCATTTAAAGAGCCATACTAGTGCAAGTTTTAGGTCTTTAATTATGTATTCCATACACATTTGTTTTTTGCCATTTTTGACAACAGTTATAGATTTTTAGATGTATTTTTCCCACCATTTCTGGCAGACATTGTCTTCCATTAATATCTGTACAGTATGAAAATCAATTAGCGGACTCATAAAACTTGCTCAAGTTGTGTAATCCATCACAGTGAACATCAAGTCTGCACTACCCCACCACAATAATGTAACTGTGACAAAAATTTCACAGTGATTAAACAAGCATGCATTATGAGTTTGCTGCTTCATTTTCATTTTATAAGTGACTGAATGGAAACCAATGGATATACAGAAAAAATACATTTAGATCAGAAGAATGGTTTACAAAAGGATTAGCTGTGATGTATAGTAAAGTATGCATGATTCATAATAAATTGAATGCAAAACCACTGATATGGTCCTTTGAAATTGTTTGATCTGATGGATGTAAGAAACATAAATCACATTGTGCGTCTTGAATACCAAACAAGCACATGGAGGTTTAGCTTAACTTAACAGCTGTTGGTCCTTGTTTAGAAGAAACAAGACAGAGAAGGACAGAGGACACAGGACAGAGAAGGCATTAAATTGATGTAAACGCACTAAGGAAATGCTATCAGGATTGACATTCATTCCTATAAATATAATCATGATATATCGTGAAATATCTAATATTTAAATATTAAACAGAAATTTCTGGTTTAATACAGCCTGAGTCTTATCTTTGTAGTTTTGGCCATCATTAGTGTGAGTAATAATAACATTGTACTTACCATATTAGTTGCTGAGATCAGGGAACGAGGAGGCATCAAGAGAGAAAACAGTCTGACAGAGCAAGAAAATTACATTTTTAAACTTATTTGGAAGAGAAAACTAAGGGAGTAAAGTAGAACTTGTACAAGTAGAACTTGTAAGACCGACTTCCTTGTTCAACTTTGACCTACTGTAGTGGCCGTAGTTTTGCACAGTTTTCCTGTCCAATGAGATACTATTACTGCCATTTCAGGCATGCCCACTTTCAGTTTATCTCCAAATTAAGTGGTTACTATAATCTGACTTACTGAACTGTCGGATTTTGCTGTAGAGCCCAACAATTAACTTGGTGAGTACAGTGTAGTTATTGCTGATTGTAATGACAAACCCACAAAGATAATACCTAGGCTGTATGCATCCATAATTTTCTTTTAATAGTCTATTTAAGATTTACATGTGTGTTAGATCCCCTGTTATTCCAAGTTTTTGTGGATTTAAAGGAATGCAGGAGGTACAGTAAGGTTGGCACATTCACACTGTTGGATGACATATTTGAAAGCAGTCTTTACTTTATGGTTCTGGGGAAAATCAAGTTTTCGGGATGAGAAATGAGAGAGTAATGCTGGGGGAAAGGGATGAGGGAGTTGAGAGATAACAGGGGGATAACAGGAGAGATAGGGATGAGCTAACTTCTTTTGCTGTGCTTAAGGAGAGAACCATCTGCAGGAGAGATTGTGCCTCAGATTAGGAGTGAGGCGAGGCTCCAGTGGAGAGGATTACAGCTGCGAAACAGAAGCAACACTAATAGAGGACAATCCAGCTGCCTGGACCGACCCACCCAGGACACACAAGCAAAAAAAAAAAAAAAAAAAGAAAGAAAAAGACAGAAAGATACACAGTAGAAAAACACACATACATTAAAATGGATTTGATTAGTATTCTTGGGATCAGCAGCTATGAGCTGAGAGCAAAATTTTGAAGACAAGTGATAAATATTTATCTGTGCAGACATCATAAATCAGACTCATTATTTCTCAGCCAGACTGTTCTGTACCTGGAACACCTTGTTAATTTGTCTTTTATTTTGTGGACATTGTCATAACGCTGTCCTCACTGAACACTGACTTGATTATCAATTAATGTGTGAAATGGTGCTAAAATGTCCCCAAATGCCTTTATACTACAATAGACTTCTGAGATTATATGAAAACTTGTTTATCTATCTTAACAATTTTTTAAAACCAAAGATGTGAAAAATTAACAACAGCAGAAGTTCCCTCATAGTTGCATCTTCTAAATCTGTGGTTAGAATCCGGCCATGTTTGGCTCCAGGATATGGCGTAACTCTAATCCTAGTTCACTAACTGGGCTGCCCAGTGAAGGGGCCAAGAAGCCTACTCCCATAAGACCAATCTCTCTGACATCTGGGCCTCTGCCTTTCTCTGGGCTTCAGACAGATGTTGGATGATTGTTAAGCTCCCAGGGTTCTTAGGGAAGGAGAAGTAAGAGTTGCCCGACAGTAGTTATAAAATAGCTGTGTGTAGTGTCAATCGGGCATGAAAGAATGATAAAATGCTTTCAGGAATAGGATAGGAATGCAACAAATGAGGATGTGTATTGAAAGCCTGCTTATTATGTGGTGAATTTGGTTTTGGATCCTTTTTAAAATTGATGCCTGACTGTTATTCTACAAGGTGCTGAGTTATGGGTTACAGCCTCTAATGAGGGCACTGAGGTTATACTCCGAATTTTCTACTAACAGCAAACTCAAGTTCATTTTAAATTTACCTATGAAAGTTGGTGATGGTTTTTTAAAGGCTGGATGCATGTAACCTACACTGTTAAGACTTTATCTGCCCTATTTTAATGATGTATTGCAACCACAGAAAAGTGATGTGGCTGGTTGGACGGTAATACTGGTTGGTTGGACCACCACTTTGGTCCAGACTGAAATATCTCAACAACTTTTAGATGGATTGCCATGAAATTGTTGGAGATGGAGATGGAGGATGAATCCTAGTGACTTTATACCCCTGATTTTTCATCTAGCACCACCAGCAGGTCAAAGTTTTTTCTTATCTATTGAACTATCTCAAAATCTACTGAATGGATTGGTGCAACTTAATGTTTGTACAGACGTTGTATCCTAATGTCTTTGTCAATCCCCTAACTTCTCCACCATGAAGTTGACTTAAATTTTGTGGTCTGAACAACTGTTTGAATGATACAGTGTCATGACATTAGGTGATGATCTTGTCTTTTCATCTAGAGCCATAATCAGGTCAAATGTTTTATTTGGTTTATTACTAAATACTTGCAAAACTATTCACGTTCTCATCAGTCTCATCCATACTTTGTGTTTAGCAAATGTTAGCATGGTAACACGCTCAGCTAAGTGGTAAACATTATGTTAACATTCCGATTGTGAGCATGTTAGCATGCTGACATTAGCATTTAGCTTAAAGTACCACTGTGTCTAATCACAGAGTCGCTAGCATCTTGTCTCTACAGTGCGGCCTTGGCTGACATCAATCAAAGCCCCAAAAGGCCATTTTTTAGTCAGTTCCTCTAGATAAATCCTATATATATTTATATTTACTCTACCACATGTAGTATTAGCATATTATTTATGGATTTAACCTTTTTAGAATATGATTTTTGTCCTCTGAAGGTCACACATGAGTTTAGGTCAGGATAACCTTCTCTGCTGTGTCACCAGATCCAACTTGACATGAGTCGGCTGCTTTCTAACAACAGAATGACCTACTGTGTAAGACATCTAGTCAATGTAAACGTGCTAAAACTACTATCAGGATCGTTTTCCTGCCTCTGCTAACTCTCCAGATTTACAGTTAAGGGGGTCAGATCCCTTGTTATTCTCAGTCTGTGCAGATTTATGGACTGAAGTCTCTCTGGTCAGCCACTACTGAAAGAATTAACACATCAAACACACACATATCACACTCACCCACACGGGCAATTAATAACAATAAATTGTGCTTATGTAATTAATAAAAATTAAACGGCAGGGTACACACCTATGTGCATGCAGACTACCACACACACAACAAGACATAAATGCAGTAAATATGACTGTTTGTGTAAAAAACATGCATGTGTGCTCAGTCATTAATGAAATTATGCACGTCCAAAAACACTGCAAATGTCACTGTAAAACTAAACTGCACAGTAGCATGACATAGATACTGTCTTTTTACAGTGCTATCATTTCTAATTTAAATACAGTGAGGTGTGCAATCACAGGAGCATTTTGTATTTTACAACTGAAATTATGTACAGTTAACAGCATCTAATACAATTTAAAATCAGCCACAGCACAAGTCTGCAAGTAATAGTAGTAGTAGTACTTTATTAATCCAATTGCTGGGAAACATCTCTGATCACATACCCTCGATGTACAGATCTTATGAAATTTTGATTATAAATTCAACAGTAGTGTATTTCTTTGAGGGGCAAGCTTATAAAGTCGCCAACAGGAAGTTAACGCTCTTGTTTAATTCTTACATTTTACATTACAATTATTACAGTAAATACTCATAGTTCCCTCCTGTGTCTGTTCTTTTACTGTGCGTTTCTTTACTTTTGGCAATATAATGATACCATAGTATGTTTATTGATCATTTTGATTTTTACATGCCACAATCCAGCAAGCCTGGGCAATACTTACTGGCTGCAACTGTACATACTGTGGTAAGCTAAAAGATGCTAAAACGTGAACTTACCCTGTTCACCCCATAATGTCCAGTTGTCTCTCCATAATGGCCATGATATAGTTTGATTGGTGGATTAAACACTTATCCCTCCCCTCAGTCCGCCTTATTGATTTTCCCCCATCCCTCTCCCCACCACCACCACCACCACCTTTCTCAACCCCCCTCTTAAAGGTGAGGTGGACGCACGGCCTGATAAATGGCAGAGGATTGATTCGTATTTAATTAACAATTTGCTGGAGACTCTCTCTCCCTCCCGCTCTACTCCCCATTCCACCCCCTCTCTTCTTCTCTCTATAAGGTCTCCGAAGGCTTGTGAGACACGCAATGAGGAGAGGAGAGGTGATGCATGGGTAATTTATAGTCTGATCGATAAGTCCTAGCCTAACATCCACACCGCCTGGATATGAGGGCCGGAAGGACTGTCAGGGTCCACAAGCGAGGAGGAAGGTGAATGCTGAAAAAGGAAAGAGTGACAGGGAGAGGAAGACTGACAGAGGCAGACAGAGACAGAAGTGGAGACAGACACAACAAGAGAAAAATATGGAAACCGTATTTTCTGAGAATATAGAATGAGACTGAAAAGACACAACATGTTCAAACTATAATAAAGGAGAAAAAAAGATGTATAATGTCATGCAGGACATGTAGCTTAAGTTGTGTCTGGTGTATAAGAATGAGGGATGACTTGAATGCCAAAAGAAGAATGCACCGATCATTACACTATTGAAGAAGAAGGAGGAGAGTACAGGACATGGTCATTAAAGTTCTCTACTCCAAAATATGTTTTTCTTATTGTTACTTCAATTGGATGTTTGAGCTTCACTGTGCAGAATGATGTATGTGCAGAGTTTGACACTAGAAGGCTGATTTCACATTCATCTGCTGAAGGGGAAAGTTTCTCTGTGCTCACCTTAAATCTGAGTTAAAGGCTACGGGCATAATTTGTTTGAACCAATTTGGAGCCAATTGTGGTCCAGAATGCAAGTTACACAAGTGTGATGTTGAAACTTGAAGTAACCTGCGCTCATAAACTGAGAATTGACTGTTCGGACACATCTTGTGTCCAGCAGTTAAACTTTTGACATTAAAAATATTTACATATTCATAGATTCTGGAATTTTTAATGAGGGAGAAGAAGTAGATGTAATTTAAAGTATTTCAACAAGATAATTGAAGTTTTTTTCTGTGAAAAAACTATATCAGACACAAATTATTATATAAAGTAGAGTATTTTATATACATCTTAAAACATGTCTAGAGGGGATCTTTAACCAACCAGTAAAGTGTCTGATTGGGATAATGGTCTTTAACAAAATCATGAATAAGTGAGTGAAAAAGGGGCAGACGTGAGATTAGATTAGCACTAATCTTTGCACATACACCACCAAATGCTTTATGCAATATTTGAACAATTTCCTCTAATACGTGATGTGAAAACTTCTCAGTGGAAAATATTACATGATCAAAATACCAAAAGAAGACACAATTAATCACTGTTGTATGGAAGCTTTCAGGATAAATAAACTACCATCCATGTGGCTGTATAGTAAGTTTGAACACTGAATATTGTTGCTACGTGTTTAAACAAGGTAAAATATCTGTATATTTTTTTACAAAGAGCTTCTAATTCTAACATGCAAAATATGGTAACACTTTAAGTCCCCCTATTCAGCATTCATAACCATTAATAAATGGTTTATAACACGGTATAATGTGGTTATCAGCACATATAAAGACGTTCTTAAGTGTTTATGAATGTACAGTATTTGTCCACAATTCTAAATTTGCCTTTGAAGACTTATTTTGTATTATTACAACTATTACAACTTTCAATATTGTCATTCACGATCTGTTTATACACCAGGAGGAATGAGAGTATATACATTAATAAACACATATATCTGCTTATAAGTACATTATAGAGTGTTATAAACCATGCATTAAATGTTTATGTACTGCTATTTAATGATAATTAAGGGGGCATAGGATAAAGTGTTACTCAAAATGTATAAAACATGATTTCAGTTATGTAACACCTATTATACCTCAGGTTGTGGTGCTGTTATTCTGTGACACATCCATTAGGGGGCAATGCTGAGTTTAAATCCAAATGATTTTCTATGCTCCACACTAACACAGCACTGGAAAAACCCCATGAAAACACCTCCTCAGGCCAACTTGAGGAAGTGATAGATGTATTATCTGTCTGTACAGTAAAATGAAAGCCCCATTATGATAAATATGCCTCACGAGAAAACAGATCCTCATAAAAGTAAAGATGCTCAGCTGTCATCCAGCAGCAAGAAATGTCCACATAAGATAAGAAGTGTTTGCATGGCTTGGGGAAGGGAGCAAATTAATTTGCCCAGTAGAAACCTGGACCAAGGTGAGAACAAAGACAATTAGTCAGTGCTGCTGCCCCCCACTTACTGTAGAATCACCTGATCTGGACACTGGACACCCTCCCCAATTCCACACACACACACACACACACACACACACACACACACGCACACACACACACACACACACACATCCACACAGACAAAATGGGCCGCTGAGTGGGCACAGTGTGGGATGAGACCGGAGCATTTACAGCCCTCCCCATAAAAGTGTTTTATCACATATCATGTAATGCAACACATTAAGGGTTGCTGTTGTTATTTCCAGCAAGGTCATTTTTACTCCCTTCCTCGTCTCGTCTCGCAACCCTGCATCACTGTCTCTCTCTCCCTCTCTCTCAGTTTCTCCTCTTTGCTGTTCTGACACCAAGGCATGATAGTATTATTATACTCATAAAGGTGTGAACACAGGGAAAATATACACATGTAGGAACAGCAGAGGGCTGCATCATGATGAGGTTATTTGTAGCGTCACAGCATCTGCCCCACATTCCCAAGCAAAGGTTTATCTGTGTGTCTGTGTTTGTGTGCTGTCTGCACATACATTTTTTTTTTCTCTTTGGTTCAGCCGATATGCACATTTCTTTGTTGGGGAGCTTATGTGAGATGTGTGGACTAAGTTTCTGTTCAGTGTATGTAATCAAGTGTGTTCGCGCAACCGTCTTCTGTGTCATTGTTGAACTGCTTTTGAGCTTATCTTGGGATTATTATCCTGTGTCAGACCTACTTTTACCTTTTATCAGTATTTTTAGCCCGTCTTTTATTTAGGTTTTTCATTCAGTCATCTCCTTAATGAAAAAATATATGTATTTTTTTATTATTCTTCGTCCCTTCATATTTAAGTCCACAGGCTTTTCTGATAATCCTATCAGTTCGGCCTTACCCCCTAACCCCACAACTCTCCTCCGGCTCCAGCAGTAATAAAAGAAAAGCATAATCCAGTGTTTAGAAATATGAGATTTGCTTGTTGGAATCTGGCGAGCCATGTTGGATTAAGGCTGGCCTAGCCTAGCCCTGAGACGGTGGCTCTGTGCCCCCTGGTGACTATCAGGCCGGGTTTCTGCTGGATGGATGGAAAGACACTTATAGTAAAGTGTGGGAAGCATAAGTTTGGATAGTGTAATAGTTCCAGCCGGTGAAGTCGTACAGACATTAAAATAAAAAGGTTTCTTTAGCTTCAGCAGTGATTAGACTCTGGCAAAAATCACTGCCATTTTGCAAACGATTTGGTTCAGACATACAAATGTGTTTTCGTACGTCACGTAAAAAAAAACGAGAGAGAAAATTACCTGCTTGTGCACAGATGTGTCTGATTTTTTTTTCTGTGCATGCATTGCATGTGTATGTGTGTATAAGGGTGATTGAGAGAGCGTGTGTGTGGGTGTGTGTTTGTGTTATTTATGGCTGCCAGGATTTGAGATGATAGAACAGGAAATTGGGCCGCTTTTTCATTTTTTCCCCTTCCTATTTTACTGCGCCCCGCTCATTTCTTTAATACCCTCTAAAATGTAAATCCGTATGCACACATGCATCCTGGACAATGGCCCCGATGTGAATTTTATGTAAAACGTACCCATAACTCTAGTCGACGATGTAACATATGACTCTATGTAATTTCATTACGTAAAAAGGGTTTTGTGTTTGTTAGAGAGCGAGAGGTATATATATGTGTGTGTGTGTGTGTGTGTGTGTGTGTGGGTACGTGTATATGGTTGGGGGGTTAAGAAGATAGAAGAAGTGATTATTAATAAAGCCTTATGTTTGTGTCATGCCTGTGCGTACTGCGTAGGGTCGAGGGTGAATGTGTGTCAGCATCAAGATCACAGAAATGCAAAGTGGGCAGAGGCATTAAATAAAGAGGAGAGCCTTTCATTGACATTAGAATAATCCGAGCAGTATTTTGTTTGGAGATTTTACCGTGCACTTATGTAGGTAGGCAATCTACATATAAGACTGAATTGAAAAGGTGCAATCCCAATAATTTCTAATATTCTAAGTAATGTGAAACACAGTCTGGTCTCAACTTTATGAGAAACATAAATGAAGTATAGAAATCTGCTTTATTATTTTAAGTATGTTTTATTGTGGGATTTCAAAACAGCACTTCCATATTCCAGGAATCCGATACAATCATACCAGTAAAAAAAAAATTACCATTATACTTTGTCAACACGTTTGTGTATTTTGTTTAACATGATTATGCTGTCTTTCATGAAAATTTAAACCTCATACTATGTATTTTGTATATGATATGTATGTCATAAAGAAAACAAAGATGCAGTATAATGAAGTGGTACTAGTGGTAATAGCAAATACAAAATACAAAGTATAATGTTGTAGGAAATCTTTTTGTAGGAAAATATTCATAATTATATAATAAATATATATAAAAGCATTTTTGCAAGGATTGTTCAGCATTTGCATTATTTCAGCTCAAAACCTAGACGTCACCAGCAATTACAAGTATAAAAAGCTCATTTATTTCATGAATGATTAATGTTTAGCATACATTTTATTCATGATGACTACATATTACAACTTTTTTGAGTAAGTAAATGATTAAGAACGCTAATGATCACCTTAAAATGTAATATATTGTTCATATATGCATAAACATCATGGATGTTTGTATATATGGATCCTCCTTCAGTGATTCAGTGTTAATCTATCTGCCTGTCCTTGTGGGTGCATGATATTCCCTATGCTGCTTTGCTTATGCCATAATTCTCATATATGTGTCCTTTCATTCAATTAGTGTAATTAGAGGCTGAGTTCCATCTTTAACTGCATTGTTTTTTTTACGCATTAACCTTTTTCCCCCACTATCTATGTCTTCCCATCCATGTGTGTGAAGCAGCCCAGCTGTGTTAGGATTGCAAGGAACAGAACGTTTTTTCCTTTTGCGAAGAAATAAAGACCCAGTCAGGGCTTGCATGTTTAACAGGCTGATTTACAAAACCAGATAATCCAGGGAGGACACAAGTTATGTTCTTGTGTCCTTTCTGGATTTTCTTGTGTATTAAGAAAATATCTTCTTAGAGGGTAAAAAAAAAAAAAAGCTTTGTAAAACTTAATCTCAGCGTCTTTCACCTCCTTTCTCTATCTTCATATAACTGTGTGTAAACATCGATGCTCATACACAGATGCACACCTTTCCTTTTATTAAGGGGCTGCCAATCTATAATGTGGAAATCATGCTCTGCTGATATTGATTGTGGGAGGCAGGGGTGGTAGTGGTGTGCTGTGTGGTAGAAAAGGCAGGGAGACTGTGAGTGTATTTGTACATATATATTTGTGTGGTGTGAGTGTGTTTTTATGCGTCTGTGTGTGCGTGTAAGCTGTACCAGACACTCCAGTCTATTGGATTGAGATTCATTCGCTATTTAAGGGTCAGGGTTCGGGCCACGTGTGCGCTGCATGCCTCACTGATCAATACCACCGCCACACACCCTGCCTGACCCCGGCATTTTGTCACCGTAAATCCCAGAGCACCCTTTTTCTCCTGTTCGCCACCCCGTCCTCCTCCTCCTCATCCTCCTCCTTTTTTTTTTTTTTTTTGCTTCTTAAGTCATTTAAAGAAGTGATGGAGTCAAGGGGGAGCACTTTGTAAGATCTAAATACATTTAATGTAGCCGGGGATGGCTGTTTGATGGCTAGTGCTCCCAGATTCAAGTGTTGTCTCAGGAGGGATGTGCTGAGGAAGGGATTTTGAGTTCCTTGTCTGATGATGACTCACTTTGACCGGGTAGAAAGTTGGAAAAGGGTTTTGATGTATAAATAGGCCTAAGTGGGATGATGTGCAGCACAGTATGAGCCTGATCTCAGTGTGTACAAAAAGAATTGTATTTTTTTCAAATGGCATACACAAAAAAAATCTTTTAGACTAAACTGTGACCACAACAATACTCTATAAAGTATGTTGGGCAATTTACTATTACTTTGACCAACATACTTCACACTAACCTTAACCTAAATAATGTAACGTAACATTGAACCCATACAAAATACATGTAACTTCTAACTTTAATTTGATCAAATTCAAATATTTAATATTGTAACAAAAGTTTGACTGTGATTTTACATAGGATATGATCCTAACATTTCTTACTTTTATTTGCATATGTTTGAAATGAAGTTAATGGCAATAGGCTGATGCACAGACCAGTAAAAGCACTGTGTCATTACTGTTTAAGACTTTCCAGGCCTCTTTTTAATCTGTCTTTTTTAAAACCATCAAACGCGCGCACGCACACACACACACACACATTTATGCACATCCACAAGCAGGTACACACACGCAAAAATAAAAACACACAGCACATTTGTCCTTCCACCGTGTCCTTCGCACCTCCTTCAGCTTGCTCCTTATTCCATATAAAATGCAAACATGGTGCCCCTTCACCTCCCATCGCTTCTGCTCTACATACCTCCCTCCACCTCTCCCTCCTTCCTTCCTTCCTTCCATCTCCAGGCAGACCGTGGCACCCGTCACGCCGTGCAGACATGTCTGCCTGTCTGCTTTGATATAGTGGCATAAGGTTTTGCCTGATCACCAAGGTCAGGGACGGACAATCTATTCAATCCACTCATTATTATTAGGGGTATAAATAAATTTGGTTGGGAGACTGCACCTTGAACTTTGAACCTTTATACCCTTAGCTGAAATTTATCTTTTTTTTGCCATTTTTTCCCTGTTGCTTGGTGACAAAAGGTGTGTCTTTCTCAACCTCTCTATCTCTCCCTCTCCCTAGTTCTTGTGGTCCGAGTATGCAACAAATCCATTAACCGAATGAGATGCTGCCACTCTGCATATGCAATATTCAGAGATACAGACTGAAAATATCCTTTTCCACTATAGACTCCACTATACACTATACTATACACTAATGCATGTATGCACTAATATTGTTTTTTGATTGATAAAAAAATGATAAAAATCATTTACATTTATTTTTCTCATTCTTACTCTTGTTCAAATATTATATCCCCCAAAATATCAATATGAATCTTCAAACCTCATAACCTCTCTGGCTCTAGAGGAAGACATTTAAGGTTATTTGTGGTTATTTGCAATTTACAGGATACGTTTTGTGATTTTTATGAAATAAAAAATCGACACAACCAGGTTGCTACTGTGGTAAATCCATGTTCCATCAGCTGAACTGGTTAACATAACACCACAAACACTGGAGAAAAGGTGAGAACAAATAACGCTGTCCTACATCATTAAGGTTTGGTTACAATATGTCAAATGAGATGTTGCTGTGGTTTAAATAGACTTTGGGAGAGATTCCTTTCAGTGCTGATGAAACATGTATGGTAGGATGGTGTCTTTGAAAAGAGTACAGGGAGAAGAGATCAGCTCTGCATGAATTTTTATAGGTGTGTGTTTGTTTGTATGTGTGTGTTACTATCTAATATGTACCCTGTAGAGCACATTATTCTTTTCAAATACAGTATTTAAGCTTAAAAAACACAACATGAAAGTCGTGCTCTGTACTGGATTCTGCTCATGTGAACAATAGTTCAGCATCTCCCTCTTGTCTTTGTCCCTGATCTCTCCCCACCCTCCCTACCCCCAGAAACCAAATTATAAAATCATCGAGAGCATGATGAGATTGCTGCTCGGTTATTAATCTTCAATAAATACATCTTGACCCAGGGATTAAGTGTATGCCCTCTCCACCCCCTTGTCCTCTCCACCCAGCGCCCCCCTCCTACCCCAACACACACACACACACACACACACACACACACACACACAGACACACACACCACCCTCACTCATCAGAGATCCTTTGACATGAATTATGAAAAAAAAAGAAAGAAAACAACAACCAAGGGTTGAGGGAGAGAGGGGCTGGAACAAATGTTCCAACCTGGATTGAGTGTTGGCGGCTGAAGGCAGCGACCTTGGGGGGCCCTCGGGCTGAAGCGGGATTACTTCTTCACTCTGGTGAAGACAAATAGCATGGTTGGAAACACAGTCAAATCGAAACCCAGAGACTCATATGCGGGATAGATACAAGGAATGGATGTACAGACGTGCTGTTTTTTAGATGGTTACAAGATGCTTGTATCTAAAAAAATTTTAAAAATCATATAAAATCTAGAAAAATCTAGAACTTATCATTATATTAGGACCTTATTCAAATAAAGTCTGGGACCACATTGAAAATCTTTAATATTTTCACGCAAACCTGGAAATAATCAGAAAGTTTAAGGATTCAGAAACAGTTATGACATGTAAAATGAAAAAGAAATATTTAAGATTTTGCACTATTTCTAGGTCAGCAATCAAATTTAAACAAATTTGTGGCATTGACCAACTTAACTCCTGTGTACAAAAGGTCAGATTTCCGTCAGTTGTATCCCGTCCATTGAATCATGCGTTCAGGTGACACTCAGGTGGATTTGATCTACTCATCAGAGGGTCGTTCAAGTAACTCAACTTGCAGCCAGTGTTCACCTGTTATAAATATGGCTGTGCCTCAAATTTCCAGCAGATCATTGCTTACTAAGTAGCATTGTGATAGTGGGAAATATGGCATCAGAACTAAGTGAAAGTGTCAGAAGTCAAATTTTTATTCTAAACAAAGAGGGGCTTTCTCAGCATCAAATCAGGGCTAGACTAAAGGTTTCTAAGCGGGCAGTGCATGGAACTCTAAAACGCTTTGCAGAAACTGGATCAGTTGTATCCAAAGCACGATCAGGCGGACCAAAAATAACCACACCATCAGAAGATCAATACATCAAGCTTAGTTCCCTGAGAGATAGAAACGCAACTTCATCACAGATACAGTATTATAGAAGTATCTTGTCTAGTGGTCTCAGACTTTTGGACCCCACTAGATATACAGTACATAGCTATAACTATATTAAAATAGAAACATCATTGTGCTGACCTGTGGTAAACTGTGTATAAATATCTCCCTGTTTTGTCAGGCCTAATGAGAGAAGATGCTTCTGGTCTCATTGATTACCTGTTGCCCCCCAGATGCAGCAATCAACAGGAACAAGCAGGGGGTCATAAAGTGAGCTCACAACTGTGGATAGAGTTAGAGAATGTGAAGCAAATTGAAGTTTTAATTTAGAGAATGCCAAAAAAATAGCATTTTGATTTGGAAAATGTCATAAAAATGCACTTGTTCTACTATGCAAGTTTAAACTGTAATAACATTAAGCATTATACACAATATGGGGTGATATATTATGTTGTATAGGAACTGGAACACAATGGCATGAGTCTGAGTGCCAAAAATCAGAATGCTTTTGCCATTTTCTCAGGATATAGCATTACCTGGAGTGCATTATTGCCAATTTAGCATAGTTTCATTATTAACACTTTTGAGAGGTTTTTCAAGGGGGTCAGTCCTTTGCTGCATGTCAGGCCAAGCAATGCCCCTTAGCTGTAATATAATCACAGTATACCACCACCAGGAGTGACATATTACATTTATAAAATGGTTACCAAAGATTACAGTTTTATTAAATAACAATTACATCACAAGAGTAATTTACAAGAAAGTAGTTCTGGCTGCCTGCGGTTGCTGTACAACGTTAGCTGCTAAACTAACGTTCAAGCTAGTCACGGATCAAACCAGAGTTTATTTATTAACATTAATTTGAACATTCCCATTAATTGTACACCCATGGAAAAACTGTCCAACATCACTGGGGTCACATTGCAAAGTGTTTTCAATAACGTTAGGGCTACTCATTTTGTTAGGAGAAGCATTGCTTAGTGTGACGAGGATGCTGCTCCACCTTCTCCGGATGCCGAGCTTTGGTTGCCAATAGTTCTGGAGAGAACTCTCATATTTGTGCTCATGGACATTATCTCTCTTACTTCAAGGTCCGCATCCAAAAGCTTTTGCACCATGCAGAGACAGTGGTTGGTGTAGCTCTGCGTTGTCTGGATCACATTGCATTTTACTACCCGTTTTATAAGGAGAATTATGTCAGTCTCATATCTTTTAAAATCAGCCTGGTTGCCAGAATAAAACGTTGGCATTGTACGTTTCTGCAAACCACAGAAACGTTGAATATCTACGTTTCAACATGTATAATAGCATATCAACATTTCCAAAATATGTATCATCTCAAAATTTCAACAAAACGTAGCATATCAACATTTCCAAAGTGACGTAGTTCACATACAGTCTATATGAGCTGACTTTCCTATTAGGAGGAGGAGGGGTCTGTGGATGGTTAGGAAGTTTCTTGGCAGTAAGTTGGAAATCAGCAGAACATGTTTCGAGACCACCTCGAAACCAATGCCTGCTTTCCGTTTCAACCGACAGAAGCGGGTGGGTGTTTTTAGCGAGACGTCAGGACATTTGCAGCTGTTTTTATTTTATTTTTTATTTTATTTTAATCCAAACCATGATCTTTCCCTAACCCTAACCAAGTGGTCTTTGTACCTAAACCTAACCAGACCTTAACCACAGCGTTGTCACACCATAAAACATCATTATTGAATGGATAGAAATGTTAATATGCTACATTTGTAGAAATGTTGATATGATACGTATTACACGTGTTGAAACGTATATATTCAACGTTTCTGTGGTTTGCAGAAACGTTCAATGCCAATGTTTTGTTCTAGCAATTTATTGGGTTGTAAATATGAAGCTACAGCCAGTAGCTGATTAGCTTAGCTTAGCATAAGTGTAAAAATTGTGGTTTTACAGGGGAAAATGTTCTCAACTATTTCTTGTCTTATTTTTATACTTAAGTTTATGTACGAATTAAACAAAAGGAATGTAACATGTTAATTAGTAAACTTTAGAGGTGCTGGTGTGTTTTTATGCTAAGCTAAGCTAACTATCTCTTGGCTGTAGCTTAATATTTAACAGTCAAAATGTGTTTGACAGTTGGTTGTCTCCACAGAAAATCATCAGAAGTTAACTCAGAAATTCAGATCCAAATTCAAATGGCAGCTGGTGATAGGTTGCTAGATTACAGGTTTGAAAAGGCACATACAGGTCAGAACAATGATGTTATAACAATACAGTGAATACTGTAATATATCTGAATATATAGATATAAAACAGCCCACTGGAAACATCCTTCTCCACATCCTCAATATCCTCTCTTCCTTCCCTCCTTCCCGTTACAGTATGAAACAATATTCAAATTAAAACACTAACAAGCAAAAATGCAGGGCTTGCCCTCCTGGTCTTTCCTCCCCTCCCTCCATCTCATGCAGGCAACAAACGTTAGCAGTGAGTGCTACAGCTATATCCTCTCTTCCTTTGCCACTTCAACTGCTGGCTTCAAAAACAACAATTATACTAAGTGATTTATTGCCTCCTTCAGCGAGAGATCAGGGCAGACTCATGTAGTACCAAGAGGATCCTCTTTGATGGTCACTGCAGATGCTTTACAGCTGCTTCGCTGTTATGCAGTGTATTGCTATGATTGTGTGTGTGTTCCCTCGAACACTGGAGTCTGTTATTTGAGTTTTTCCAAGTTTTGGATGCAGGAATTCTCTGTCTCTCATCCCTCTCTGGCTCCTTTCTCCTGACTGAGCAGTGACAGCTGAGCAATGGCCTTCCCTGTGCGTGGTGGTAATTGAAAAGCGTGATGGCTGGCTGCTGGTGTAGCGACCATCTGTGAGTCTGAGTGGTTTGGTGAGTGTTGCGTTCGTGGGCGGGGAGGTCGAGGGTTATGTGAGAGCCAGACAGCCTCCCGTGGGGAGCTGTTAACACCTCATAGGTGCCAAAGGCCCCGCGATGGCCCTTTGCAGAGCCAAGAGTCCTAATGAGAAAAAGGGTGATTATCCCACTGTGTGGCAAATATGAGTGTGTGCCGTTATGAATCCTGAGAACCGTAAAAAGGAGGCAAAATCAAGCAGTAACATACATCAGTTTTTAAAAATGATAAAAAAATGACTGCTAGTGCCTGTACAAACACGGGTTTTCCACAACAACTATCATCAACAACATCTACTACACTAGAAAATTTGATTGTGATAAACCAACAGAATTGTGAATGGAAGATTAATTACTTTAAAAAAAATCAATTAATGCAGATATTATGACTCAATTATTCAATGTATCCACGGAAAATTAATTAAATCCAGATTCTTTAATTATTTGTTGTAGTCATTCATCAAATGCTTGTTTCAACTGCAAAAAAGCTGGATGCTTTTCTTTGTTTTCTGTTATTAATTGAATGCTTTTTTCAAATGCTGATCAGAATAAGTGATTTTCATCAGAAGCAGTAAAAGGCCTTTCTATTTTTTGGCATTGCATCCACTCCATACTGAATATTTGTAGAAAGATAGACTGACAATATATTTTTTAAAAAGCATTAATAATTAGAATTGTGTCAACTTTTTGTGCAAACACTGAGTTCACTTACAGCTCAAATAAAACTCTCAGGCACTTGTTAGTACTGACACTCAAACAAACATGCTTGCTGCAAATCAGTATGTTTCTCATGTACACTCTCCCTGCTTAATGCCAATATGAAGTGCTTTGACGATTGCGTAAAAAATGACAAACAATCTAAATGCCAGCAGTGAGAAGAAGAGCTGAGTGATACATAGCCAATACGTTTCTAATATGAATGTTCCTGAATGCATTTCAGTCAAGCGTTGCAGACAGATTACCAGATATTGCATTCCCGTCTGAGAATGAAATGAAGAGATAATTATGCATCCGCCAGGGTAATGGAGAGGTGGAACCGTGATAGATTTGATTAAAGTTGTCAGTGAAAACACATACTAATGACCGTGTTGATTAGTTAGATTGCTTTAATGCTGCCGCCGCTATTAATCTACGGCATAAACAAAAGTATCCTGGTGGTCAGTGCAATGTTTGCAGTTGGGGTGCATCTGTGTGTGCGCCATCATGAAAACACTCTCTAGTACTTTACATTAAGTTTAAACCATTTTTTAATGCTTGGTGTTTTTGTGTTGTTATTTCTAAAGAAGAAAAAATAGTCATATTGCACAAAACCCACATTCTCTTGTCCATATCAGATATGTTTAATGCATGGAAATAAAGTAATTCCTGAGCATTTATTGAAAAAACAAAAAATGCATGTTTTACTGGAAAAAGACTAATCATTCTTCCCTACCAGTTTTCCATATCTACCTTTACTTTCCAGCACTTTTTCCTGTCCCTGTATCTCTGCCTCCACACAACCACAAAGCCCTAACCACTGCAGGATCTTATTCATTAACACTTTGCCTTAATTGATTGATATCTGTACCATGGATAATCCACTGTGCTCCTCCTTTTCCTCTCTCCCCCACATCCCATCATCATTCCCCCCCCTCCAATTGTAACATAGGTCCCAAAATGAAAAAAGAGCACACTGCTACTTCCATGCATCCATGCATACATTTGCAAACACACACACACACACACACACACACACACACACACACACACACACACACACATGCACGCACCAAGCGGCCTCCCCTCCGTTGCTGCTCCATTAGGTCTGAATTGTTGCTGTGATGTATGGGACCCAAGGGAGGTGTTATTGTCAGACCTGATTTACTCAGCACCATCTGACACAGGGCTGGGGGGGCTTGTGTGTGTGTGTGTGTGTGTGTGGGGTTGAGAGAGAGAGAGAGAGAGAGAGAGAGAGAGAGAGAGAGAGAAAGCAACGACGACAACAGGCGTACTGCCAGGCAGAGTCCTTTACAGAAAGAACAATCAAAAGCAACAGTTTAACAGTAGCTGCAAAGCAATAGGCAACCATAACAGTCACTGCAATATGAATTTACTATTATACCTTGTAATTTATATTTTATATTTTTTATTCTGTTGGCACAGGTGACTCTGTGAGGATTTTGTTTTTCTTTTTGTGTTGCAACTTTGATTAGAAACAGAAAAAAAAAAATCATAATTATTTTCCAAACTTTAAATGTCATGAATGCACTCATGTTACAAGTGCTGAATTTTAAATGTCACAGTACCCTTTAAATGCAATAATAAGATATTTATTAGTAACTCAAAATATACACATACTACATCTCATTCCATCCTAAAATATACTATTATATTTAAGCAAAGGTCTTATCTTTAATGCATAAGATATATAATTAGTATAATTAGTTTTAGTAAAATGTCGAGTTATTCACATGTTCTCAAAGGAAAAGTTCACAATTTTTCAAGTCGGTCTTAAGTCAGGTTGTGACCTACAATTATAACGTTCTATCTGACATTTTTGTCAAAAATGTGTTATTCATATAAAACTATTCTTTGACAAGTTATAAACATTATGTGAGGGTTTATTTTTTTGTTTTCTGCATTATTGGCCCTAAATTTTGACAAAAGAAAAGGTTCTATCTCAAAAATCAATTTCAAACTTGGTGCTATAAGGTTTCATCTTCTGCAAAGCACCAATCAGTGCTCAGAAAATAGACAGGAGTACCAATCAGGTTCTGCCTTTTTACCATGTGACCTCACTGCTCTGTGACTGTGGTTAACGGAGCTGAAAAGATCATGAAATGTTGCTCAGTATTAAGTTTTGAAACCTACAAATTGATTATTTTATCAAAATCATTATGAACGACTTTGATACAAAAACCAACTGAGTCAAAGTCAAATTTTTATCTTGTTTGAACTTGGTGAAAAGCAGATTTTTACATTTAGTTACCATGCTAGTCAGCTAGCTTGCTGAGTTTATTTACACAGTTAGCACAGTTGTTAGCAATAATCACTGTTATTACCAGTAACTTAAGTTACTCTGACGACTTTGTGTGTGTTTAATGTTATAACTTGAGTCCTGCAGGTGATACAGTGATGACAATGGCTACGTTCAGAGCTCAGACATTGACAGAGACCCCAGTTTGTCAAAAAGAAAAAAAGAAGAAGAAGTAAATTTGGGAGCAGAAAAAGACAAGAAAGTCCTAAAATGAAGAACAATAGACAGACACACAAGCAAAAACAAACAAAACACAACAAAGTAAAACAAGGAGAGAAAATGTCTGTGTCAGTTTTGTTAACTAGAATGTCAAAAATTTGAACCTCAATATCTCAAAACCCCTCAGAATGCAGATAGAACCTCATAAACCTAAGGTCAAATGAACATTGACACATTTTTCTTGCTGTAATCGTTCCACTTCCACGTTCATACTAACTATTAGAGGATCCTCTTCAAATGCACTTACAATATAAGTGATGGAGGACAAAATCTACATTCCTCATTTTAAAAAAAAAATGCATTTAAAGGTTTATCTGAAGATAATATGAGACTTCAGCTGTCTGAGTTAGTCCAATAAAGTGGATATATTCCAGTTACAGTCTTTTTAGTAAAAAATTCCCTCTTTGTGTCTCGACGGACTGTGTTTCCATGATAAGCTGCAGTGTACTTTAAAAACGATGAAACTATGCTTTAAAGCATTTAGAGTTAAACATTTTAAATTGAAAGGTCTGTCTCTGAAATTGCATGGTATATTTTTTTTTGCTCATCCAATCACACACTTGTTGGACTAATCAAAATCATCTTTCCATCAGAGGCTTTGCTCATATCTCCTGAAAGAGCAGTAATAATGGTATACAAACCTGAAAGTAGTGTTAGTGGTGATATTTGTTTTATGCACTGATGCACCATAGTGAGAGGTTACTGTATGAGACTTTAAATTATGAGATCTTAATAAGATTTTTGTGACAAATTCAGTTGCAGTATAGAATAAGTAATAATAATAAAACTGTGCACAAATTTACACTGCTGAATACAATTTATTTAGTAGCCAGGCACTATGTTCTCATTTTTGTGACAGTTAAAGACTGTTAAAACATCCCAGCAGCACTCCTCAAGGTATGAGACGTAATGGGTCAACTGAATGGTGAGATGTTTGGCCTATTTGTTGAGTGATTTTCGATTTTAGAAAAGACAGCATCATTTCTGGAGTTGGGGAATGGGTGAAAAAAAAGGCCAGAAAGACGATATTCCCTTCATCTATGTGTAAAGTGCCGACAAAATATGAGCAGAACATCAAGATCAATTCAACTGAGGGGTGAGTAAAAGCATATGTGCTTGTGTAAGTGAATTTGTAAATGTTTTTCTGCAAACTGTTTTAATGGATTAGGATTGGAAAAAGTGTTAAATCAATCTGAAAATGACAAACAATTGGTGTGACTTTTACAAATGCCATTTAACAATAATTATGTGCTTCACAACTGAAACTGAGGTCATGTCATTGTAAAGACGTAGGTAACACCTTCCAGGATCCGATCCAGCTTGACTTAATTAAAAGATTATTGATCTGTGTGGGTTTTTTTTTTCTTTTTAAAGAATCCTGTCTCTTCTTTTTACCCAAGATTTGGATATTTTCCACCCAGAATACAACTGGACTACAAACTGGGATGTCAATACTTTCATACTTAAATGAAAAGACTGCTGTTTATAGAAACACACCATACTTGAAGTCAAGAATCATTTGGCCTTCAAATGGCTTTCAAACAAAACTAAACACACACACAACAAGGCCCAGTTATCTTTAACAGCATCTTAGTTTAGAGTGTTTTTCTTTTGATTTGTTCCCTGAACACGAAATAGTCACCAATTACTTTTGCAAATGCCGTTGTATCAGATACAAGAGAAGTGACACCATTGTATCTTGTATCTCTCAGCATCATCATCTTCAGCAGCTTTACACTTCAACAACAGGAATGAGGGTTAACACAGTGGACCTTTGTCTGCCAAAGAATGAGTTTCAATTAACTGTCATCCCAGTCTTGCTTTCACTGACAAGCCCTCAACTTCTGTTTCCCTCAATCTCTGTTTTCCCACCATTTACTTTCTCACCCACATTTATATTATTGACACTAACACCTGACTAAAAACTCTTTTTCCCACCTTCTGCCAGCCTCATACAACTCATCTAACAAATTGCATACCTGACTTAATCTAATTCTTTACTCAGAAAACAGTGGATTTCCAACTCAATCTCAAAGAGTGGATTGGGATAATCCCAGGTATTTGTTTAGAGGAGTTCATCTCATGGTCACCAACATCTCACACCTGCTGTGTGAAGGGGCTATGCTGAAGCTGGGAAGTTAAGGTGAAGGAAGGTATGACCACTCGCAGAGAAATAATTTGTTCACCATGCAGCATTTTAAAAATGCTAATTCAAATTCTTAGAAGTCTACATGCGCATGTAGTTTAAGCACAGGCAAACTGTTGCCGTGCTCTCTTTACCGAGCTAAACAGAACCGTAATGAACAGCTTACTTCTGTGCGAAGTACTCCCTGATTACTCTGAGTCCACGACAAAGCAGCCTGTCTAACCCCAAATACAAACAACCAAGTAAACTGACAAATGTGGCTATCGTATGAGATTAACACAGCCTTTGACACTTCACTCTCACCCCCTTACCGTCGTTGCCAAACACTCTTTGGGTCAGGTTACACACCTGTCGCCTTTTGCAAGGCAACAGTGATACCTGCCACTCAGCTGGAAGGATTCAGCTGAATATCCTGTCTGGTGTTCCTTTTCTTGTTCTGGGAACCCGAGGAGCAGAGCAGGCAGCCATTAATGGCGGAGGAAGTTGGAGGTTGCACTTTGTTCCAAAACAAAGGGTTTGAGGACAGCTGGCGATCACCTTATTGCATGTCATTTACAGATCTGAACACACACTCACAAAGCTGCATACTCACACGTACATATACAAACACAATAGGCACACATTAAACAACCTTCACTGTCCATACAGTATTTACTTAATGCTTCGTCTAAACACATCAATTATTTTGCTCACAATTGTCTGATTATGTATGAATGAAGTGTAGCGTAATTCATTTGACAGTATGATTAGTTATTTTTAGTGGTGGTAAAAATACTACATTTTTTAACTAAGAACCAAGTAATGTATCACTATATCAGCAACATATACCTTAATTATCAAAAGTAAAAAGAGAATAAAACTGCTCAATATAGAACGTGTATAACATGTTGGGTTATTATGTAATATATAATTTGGCTATAATTGTTGGCATGGACTAGGTGGGGCTAATTTGAGTTACTTTACATTGTGCTTGATACTTTAATCTATACCAGTTGATAAAATTGCATTTTTGTGATGCATTTTTGGTTTATCATATGTTCTGTATGTAAAATTTTAAACTGCAAAGTTTAAAAAGTCAGATAAATGTAGTGGTGTAAAAAGTACAATCTCTCCCCCAGAAATGCAGTAAATGTAATGCATAATACTTCAAAACTGTGCTTACGTAATGTACTTGAGTAAATTATCTTTATGATCTACATATTTAAGATGATTCAGCTGAAGTTATTGTACGCTGAGATATGGGGTCCCACAAATACTATTTTTTTTGGTCAAACAGTTACACTCCACAACTTGCTTAGAGATGGTAAAAAATGTCATCTGTAAATAAATGAATAAATATAAATGTGACAAATCATCTAAAGTACAGCTAAGAAAAAAATCTGTATCATTAAGTCACCTACAAACCATGCAGGAGCTTTTGCACACGCACGCACGCACACACACACACACACATACATATCAAGCCATTATAGAAGCAAATACATAAACATGCATTTGCACACACACACATACATGCACACCCGCGCACACTCATGCTGTTTAATCTATTTAATTGAACCTGACTTTGAATAACTAAACAAATGAGGAAATTCACAAGGGGCACCTGATCCCTTCTCGGCTAATGGATTGGAGATTCCTTTCCCATAGGGGCATTTGGGCAAACAAAACCCAGTAATCTCTGAATTGATGAGTTGACTCTCTGTCTGCATCAAATTTCTCCACTAAAGAGCTGTTGAACCCCTGATACAGTGTTGGTAGTTAGCCAGATACTCAATTTGCACATGCGGGCAGAACTATGGGCTTGCTCTGGTTTCACTATCAGTGCTGTGATATGCCATAGATATGCAAGATAAATGTATAGGGTAGATGCTGCATGTAAGATATAAGATACATTGAGTTTGTTGGCTCATGTTTCTCAGCTTTGACAAGAAATTTCCAAAATGTATGAATGACCTGTACAAAAATGTATCTATAACACATTTGGGACAAAAAAATTCTCAAAAATAATCTGAATTTTTGTAGTTCCATGGCTTTAAAATGCATCATAGTTCTTGACTTGGTCAATATTCAAGGAATGTACAAAATTATTTGAAAGATCACTCATTTTGTCTCAAATGAGAGACATTTTTTAAGAACAGAACTCACAAGACAGTGCTTCGTTTTGGTTTAGGTGACAAATTTATTAAAGTCCTGTGTCTTTAATCAGGAATCATCATCATCATCATCATCATTGTCATTACCAGAAGGAATAAATAAGACATAAAACATTTTCCACATAAACAAACATATACATCAGACCCTGGGTGCTACAGCAGTTCCTCCTTGGGGGTCGTTTTCAGTAGAACAAAACGAACGAGATACATCCGAGAACACACAAATGCATAGAAGTAATTGGACCCCTAGGTACCATTTAAGACAACATCTACATTTTTGCCTATATCCCTGTTAAAGAATGTACAAAGTCCTCATATCTGGGTTCTGATTCATGACCAAGAAGGGGTTTTGTATAAAAATAAAGTCTCCACAATGATAAACCATTAGTATATATATATATATATATAGACATTTGGCAACAACCAGACATTTAAAGACTCTTTAAACTTTGAACTGAATTCTGCACCTGAACACACTGTAGATAACAAAAAGCAGTGGGAGGAGATGAGAATAAAGAGGGACGAGAGTCGGTTAAACTCAAAATGAATGGTATCTGAACTTTCTGAGTCTGTGTCTGTGGTCTCTACATTGTTCTGAAAAAGCTAATAGTGGTACCTGAAAACAGAACTTTTTGACATATTCTTTGCTTTACGTCCAGTTTTTACTATTGAAGTACAATTATTAGGCCAAGTGCTTTTAATGAAGTACATTTTCCTCCTTTCTTTTCATCCAGATCAGATATTAAATGGACTTGATAATCAGATGTTGGTGAAATCCAAAGACAGTGTCACAGTAACTGTCCAGTCTGTCCTGTGTGACTATTTCCCAATTTCTAAAAATCCGACAGAAGACACAGAACACAAACAAAGTTTTAAAAAATTAACATGTCCAATTTGTTGTCATTGACCAATCAAAACTGCCCGTGGTCCACTTCATCCAACCAGGAGGCAGGACTGGCAGGGAAGTCTGGGTATCCTCCACTGCTTCCAGTGGAGAGGTCTGAGCTGGGTCCATTGGCTGCCCCCATGGAGACCCTCACGGCAGGGTTGATCCCAGGCCCGCCGCCTTGGGTCATGATAGAAAGGCCGGAGTCTGGGTAGACCAGGCTGGTGATGAGAGGCTGGTGTCTGGGTAGCGCCTGGAGTGAGCCCGGCGACTGCGGAAGGCCATAGGGGCTGTTGGAGCGGATGTCATGGAACTGGTCTTGAGTGGGGAGGACGCCATGCTCCAGAGGGAAGGAGCCATGGTTGTTGCCCCCTTGGCGGCCGCCCATGGCTGGAGAGGACTCACTCAGGCTGCTGTAGATGCCGTTAGTGTGGCCAAGCTCTGACATCGGTGGTTCATCTGTGCAACAAGGACAAGTAGACAGGTGGCATTTGTTATTGTGGTTGGATGGTATTTACTAAAATGACCAAGTAGGGCTGCAACTAACGATTATGTTCATTTTTTATTAAACTGCTGATTATCTTCCCTTCTTTTAATTTATTAGAGCTCACAGTGATGCCATCAAATGTCTTGTTTTGTCTGATCAACAGTCTAAAATCCAAAGATATTCAATTTACTATCATGTATCATGCAAAGAAAAGCTTTAAATCCTCACATATGTGAATCTGCAACCAGCTAATTTTTAGCCTTTTTGCTCAAGGAAAGACTAAAACAATTATTGGATTATCAAAATTGTTTCCAGTTAATTCAGCTTGTCACCAAGCTTCTAATACCTCAGTCAAACATTTTCTCAATTGAATGTCACCACAAGAAACTAAACAAATAATGCAATTTTGAATGAATACCTAATGATAAGCAGGTAAAGATCAACCATTCAGCTGGTATTGTGCGTGGTGGATCATTGTCACAGTGTCAAGCCTTACTGGACTACACTTGAATAACATTGTTAGTAACACCTGTTCTTGTCCTGCTATGCCATGTTGAAATGTATGCCATGACAAAGGCCTATTTGTCTCCTTTTGTGTGCTTGACTCTACCTGTAAAAGACACCTCGGCGTCGCTGTCCATGCCCTCCTCCTGGATGCTGTCCTTGTCCGATTTGGAGCTTCCCCGCGACCTCTTCATGTTGCGAAAGTACTGCCCCCACCTCTGCCGCCCAGCGTCTTTCTTCAGCCTTTTCTCTTTAGCTCGTCTGTTCTGAAACCAAACCTGAAGGAGAAAAAGAAGACATGTTATATTTGGCAATGGTTTTGGTGATTCATTTTAAATAGAGAAAATGTAATCAATAAAAAGCATTTCTAATTACTGAAAAAAAGCCTTGAGTCAGTTGCAGCAAAATTCAACAAAATCCTTTCTAATGCAATTTAATTTAAATTTATTTACACTATTCTATATATTTTAAACAAATAGTATACAGTGTGTTTTAGTCATCATGCATCTCAAAGTCCTCTACATGCAAAGACCACCTTAATGCACATATTATACTCCTAAGCATTAAAACAGAATTAATTTTCAAGGACTGTCTGGACACTGCTTGACTGAAACAGTGACTCTGGACAGTAACCCTGGGACCGGCATCCCCTTACACCCGATTTATCATGCTTTTAATTAACTTTACGACAGCTACAAGTTGTCCTCACCCCAGGGAGCAGACAGGTTAAAATGCCACTGACTTAAATTATTTCAAGTTTTCTATATCCTCTTTTGATCTGATCCATAAATTTTAGGTTGCACTTCAGGAAAACATACATAGATCTCAACTGCCTGTGACTTCACTGCTTGAAAATATCTATGAAATCTGATAGAAAATTAAATTTTCTCATTAATCTGATCTCACACACAGAATTAATCTATTTCTTGCAAGCACAAAAAGCAGTTTTACATGCTTCTTAATGATATTCCGCCCTGGGTGAACCCTCTTCACCTCTTTCCTTTCACTGAATAATGAGGAGCATTTTAGTGGCTTCCGTCTCTACTTTTGTCCTTGCAAATAAAACAATATATATGACCACCACCTAGCAACCGGCGTGAGGCTCCTCAGCAGCAGACAATATGCGAGGGGGCCCTCTTAGCATTGTTAACGAGCTTGCACTTAAACCATGCTGACTTTCATGTGGACTTCATTTTACTCCATCTAGCCGTAAATTCCCCCCAAACTCACACACACACACACACACACACATGTTCGTACAGTAGGCTTGTGCCAGTTCAGCCACAATTGTCCCTTGATAATGAAGTCAGGACACTAATGGAACAGCCCTTAATGGATAATAATATACTTTACCTGCACAACCCGCATATCCAGGCCCGTCTCTGATGATAGCTGCTCCCGGACGTGGCGGGCAGGTTTGGGAGAGTTATTGTATGCGTTCTTCAGCGTTTCCAGTTGTTTAGCCGTGATGGTTGTTCGTGGCCTTTTTGCAGTCGAGTCTGCTTCTGAAAGATGGAACAGACAATACACAATGTGAACCAATGCTGGGACAGAAGCTATTCTGTTGATAAGTGTATATTTTCAAGGTTTCTCAATAAAAATGTGAGTAGATGAATTTTATAATAATGAAATTCACAAGAAATAAGAAATTAGAGGATGTATATAGTAAGTGTATAGCATACAGTAGAAGTCTGATAGTGTTTTCCCCTCTGCCTTTCATTATCCTTGATTCATTTCATTGCTCTCTGATATAAAAATGAATTATGATAAAACAAATATACTATCAACAAGAGAAATCTTTCTGTATAGAGTCTCAGGATAAATTCTTCCTTTGCATACATGAAAATTTTTGATAAAAACACACATTCATAGCACCTAGTAACATAAAGCAGTTTGTATAATATACAACATTCTATTTTAACATGAATGAATAAATTCTCTTCTGCCTATAAAGCAAAATCTGGCATCCTGTGCATAATTGCATCATGTCTGCATAGCTGCTGGCCAGCACAGCAAAACACGGGGCACATCATCCAAATGGATGCCGCCCAAGTAATTGCGCCCTCTCATTAGTAAAATAAACGTGTGTGTTTTTTGTGAAAACTTGCGTTAACTCGTTGCATAAATCAGCACTTGGTGCAGGGCAGTAAATTCAAACAAACAGATGGGGAGATAAAACTTGACCATGTCCAGTCTGCTCGGTGAGGAAACAGTCTGCTGGGATTCCAGTAAAGTAGATGTGGTGTTAGTGGACTCTTTATTGATATAAACTGGGTATCTAATGAAAATGCTTTGGGCTGTTGGCTTTATAGCAGATCAACAGTGTTCAGAGGAAATCTGAAACACTATCAATGATGACAGATGTTAAAGTATATTCACTACAAGCTAACTATATATTTAAAAGCAATACATGTGCACCAACCTATATATAGTGAATATAAATATCTATAGTGATACTCATTGTGTAGTTGTAAAAGTAGATGTGATACATGATACATGTAATAAAAATATCATAAACATAAAGTAGTTAATTTGTAAAAAAAATTGTAAAAATGTAAAGTGTTACATCATTTACAGAAGTATGAATAAAACACTAATTAAATGTCTCTGTAGGAAATTGTCTCTAATACTTTCTGTATAAATAGAAAAAGGATAAATCATTACAGATAACAGATTATAACATTAATTCTCGTTTGATTCATTTTTTAGTTAAAAAAGTTAAAATAATGACTAACCCAGAGGCATGAACATTTTTGTTTTAATGCATTTACATTGTTTGTTTTTTAGTAAATTGAATTGTATTATATGTGACTAGCCTTGAATGTATTTCATGTATTTTGAGTCAGACATATATATCTTTGTGGTCAGAGTTTTTTACTGCTCAGTACCTAATAAACAAAAAGGCTAAATAAATGTGAAACATGTGCTAAAAAACTACCAAAATGTGAATTCATTCCAAATGGCATCAGACAAAACATTTAGACATTTAAATCATTATAGCTGAGCAGCTCTTGTACATCTAATGTAATAAACATAATAATAGTTTCCCCCCCTAACTTATAAATAATATGAATCCCTGCATATAATCACACAAAAATGCACAAGAGTTCTTGGGCTTCTATCTTCTCTCTCTCATACACACAGGTCGACACACACATCTCTCTCTCTCTTTGTGTCTGTGTACACGCACACACGCGCAGCACAATAACAGGAGTTATTGAAAGCTGATTCCCTCAAGTGCAAAGTGCACGTGTAAGCCTCCAGGCCTCCGCTTTACGCAGTTCGCTATCGATTGGGTTGCGGGCAACGATGCAATTAGCGCAGGTGGGTCAGAGTTTATGGGTGACCTCATTGTCACGCCAAACCCACAACTCAAAGCAAGTACTTAAAAACAGGTCTGTGTAAAATCGTAAATAATGTTGTCATCCAAGCCAATAACAGAAATGCTCGGGACGGTCATTTAAAGATGAACCTCACCTCTCTGTTTGGCGGTCTCGTAGTCGGCCTTGCAGACCAGCCTGCTGTCCTCCATCAGATAGTACTCGTCACCTGTGGCCAGTTGCCTTTTGCACACGATGCAGGCAAAACAATGCAGGTGGTAGACAAAGTCCTGCGCTCTCCTCACAACCTGTGTGGGCGGTATCCCCTGCTGACAGGCTGCGCATTTGGTCCCGAATCTCCTTTTGGGAATTTAGAAGGTCGCCATCAATACATAATACCTTTCCATACATTCATTTCTAAATATTAGCAACAAAGAGAGAAAAAAATGTCAAAAATATCCCTGAGACATTTTTTGAAAGCTACTCACTTGAAGAAATCGTCTTTGCAGTAGACGCTGTCGCCCCTGCTGAAGCACTTGTCCGCCAGCTGTGCCTGGCAGTCGCTGCATTTCAGGCACTTGCTGTGCCAGTGGCGATCCAGCACTTTGAGGATGAAGCGGTCCACGATGTGTTGATTGCAGCCTGCACATACTGGGATCTCTGCAGGAGACATAATGCGCAATAACATTTAGTCTAAAACAAACAAACAAACATTGTCCATAAAACAGGCTGGAGGACAACTGAACCTGCTTATTGTAAATACCTGAAAATATGTGCATCCTTGCCACACTTATAACACGATTATATGTTAATGATCGCACCTGTTTAATTATACAAGACTCTCATTGACGGGAAATTTTTCACCGTCAGTGATGTAGCTTATATCTTTCTGATCACGCCATTTCCCCCCATTTTAGCTTTTCTTCCTTTCCTTTCTGGACATTTATTTGGTCGTTTCATTTTTTAAAAAGGATTTTATAAAACAGTCTGTAAAATACTACACCAATTTTATTAGGTGATCAAATTACATTGAGCTGTATTCAACAGAACAGAATTGTCGTATATTTTCTAATCACTACATCATCATCATCACCATCATCATCATCATCATCATCATCATCATCATCACTGCCACCTCCACCATCACTCTTTTTGTATCACACGTCCCGAAAGAAACTTATGAATGTCATTAATCCACGCTTGCACGTAGTATGTAGAAAATGCAACAACACCACAGTTTCCCTAATTGCATAAGCACCACAATGCCATGATGGAGAAGAGGGCATGTTGGTGAAAGAAAGAAAGAAAGAAAGAAAGAAAGAAAGAAAGAAAGAATAAAATTAAATGGTCATGATAGTAGCGTGCACCTATATGAGCCTAGATTGGATCGCGTGTGTAAAAAGGCATGATTAAATAAGCTGGAGGGTAACACTTTACCTTAGATCCTTCTATTTAGCATTTATAAGCAAATATTTAATAAATGCTTTGTAACACACTATAATGTAGTTATAAAGATATATGAAGACATGTAAAGTGTCTATTATTATCACTATTTTTATTTTTATTTTTATTTTTATTTTTATTATTTCTTATTGTTGTTATTATTATAACTTCTCCTATTTTATATAATTACAACTGTGTTTTACTATATTGTCATTCATAATCTGTTTATACACCAGCCTCCACTTCTGGGTACCCACATGAAGAGTTATAGTTGTTGACTTATACATTGATAAACACTTATATCTGTTAATAACTACATAATAGTGTGTGATAAATCATCTATTAAATGTTTGTATACTATTTATAAATGCTAAAATAATAGAGGGACTTAAAGTCACCTGACATCACTCAGTGGTGTCCTCACATTCACTAGTTTTGGTGCAACCTAAAGATTTTGTCAAGCCCATGATATTGAGGACATCAATTTCCAGCAAGTCGGCCTTAGCTTCATGTGATCGAGGAAAACAAAAACAAACATTAGTCCATAGTCCAAGCTCAGTCTCATAATCAAGACAGGCCTCAAATATTTTATGTTATTTTACATTTCGGCTTTCTCATTCATTCACACCTGCATTTAAGTAAAACTATACATAATTAAACGACTCACAATATTTAAAGTGCTTATAAAATATGATATAAATAAATTGATATATGTCCTTATTTATAAACCATGATAAAAAAAAAAGAAAATTCCCACACTTATTCTGCCTATACATTACAATGAAAAATAGCTTGAGAATGCATAGTCTATATGGAAAATCCTGCAGAAAAAAGAGGAACATTTCAAATCCTTATATGGCAGCATCAGCTTAGAATTGATAGCTCATTAACGAATAGTGGTTGGTTGGTTATTATTTTGTCACTTTTAACAAGCTGCAGCCTACATTTACGCAAGGTCGGTTTCAGATACACAGGCCTGCAGAACAACATAAAACCCCATTTGAGGTATTTTAACCGTCCAGCAAACCCCTCAAGCAAAAAAACAACGGAGTAAGACAATAGCTTTCTGTTGCATTTTATTATCAAGCACTAAAAACAGCTAAAGTAGTAATAAGGGCAACTAAAATGCCAAGTAAGACGTTATCTGGCCACTTTATTACTTATTAAAAGAAGCGCAACCACTTCATATTCCATCCGTGCAAGGAATCGCATTCCTATTGTTCTGTTGTGACAATTCATAAAACATTAATGAGCCATTTCTTCTGGCATCACCAGCGAGCCCAGCACAAGTGCGGTGGGAGCCACGTCAAGAACAGGTGTATCCAAGTCATCATTAATTCATCGCGCTCTGTAAAACTAGAAAGCTGCGGCCTATAGTCTCACTGTGCAAACCAATAAGGTGTCCAAGCAATTTGCTCACCTTGTAGGCCCACTTGGAATATTACAATTATAGATCCCAATCGAAATATCTTACGTATCCACAATGTCTGTGTTTGGAGCAGGTGAGATTCGATGCAGCATGATGAAAATTGGACGTTTTCTGGATGTTGGTAAATAAGGCGGAAGCACAACCATTCAACAAAAGTTCATAGAAAAAAAAAACATAGCATCTGTTTGACACTGTATTCTTCCACATGCACAACCTTCTGAATCTTTACAACAGACTCTGGAAATGCGTAAAACCGATCCTCCAAATAAAAACGTTGATAAACTGAGTTACGTCTGATTTATCCTCCAAAACACAGGACTCAGGTGTAGATCTGCCCACGTTAGGCCGTTATATCGACAGTCAAACAACCACTCAAATAAATCAAAGGTTAAAGTCCGGTGCGTAAAAGTTGCAATGCCGAGATCTGATGCAACGAAAATGGCACATTTCCTCTGCCTCAAGTGCTTTAAAACGGCGGGATATTTCTCCAAAATTAAAAAGACTGCAGAGGTGTAGCATCCAATATCCATTTACCAGTTTGAGTATATGAAGTACCATCTCATTGAGCATATTGGAAGCAGTATCAGCAGACCGCAATTACTCCTACAGCCGTACTTTCAGGCCTATTTGAGAGGTTAGGTAAATAAAGACGCTAAAGTCCAGTATGTATGATCACACGCAGGATGTAAACACAAATATGTGTAGTATAAACAGCGCAAAAACGAAAAATTATAATCATATTTTGGCTTGCGGTTACCTTTCCGTAGTTCGTCACTGTGCGACAGCAACGCAAGGAGCATCTCCGTGTTATTTGGTGCCTCTTTTGGAGAGTTGCGCTCACCATGTCCATCCATTGCTCATGATTTACGCTTACATTAATGCAAATCTGTCCTGTGTGTGATCTATCCAGGCAGAGTTTGTCAAATTTGTGAATAGCACGAGCCCCCCCAATGTGAGCACAAGGGCGCTAGTGTGCGGCGGAGTTTTGCTTTTATGCTTCACTGTGTTGAAGCCTGTGCAGGATTACGCTGCGCCGTTTCCTGGGCGACAGGGAGATAGATTAACATCACCCACCTAGTATCTTACCCGGAAGGAGAAAAAAAACAGGAGGTGAGGGGGGTAAAAGCCAATAGAGTTACAGTATTGGGTGGTAACGTTACTCAGAAACGCGTTACAATATTGTATTACTTTCAAAACAAGAAGACAACAAGAAAATAATTTATTTTCTCTACCTCAACTTTTAATTCGAAAAAATTCAAATCCACTTTTCTCTAACTCTGAAATTACTTCGTCCCATGATATTTTATTTCTCTAAGTATTACCACCATTACACTGAACATTAGGATGTTAATAGCTTTTTGGTTGACCAGTTCATTCATAAAAAGGAAAGAAAAAGGCGTGCCAGTGCTATTACAGTGTTGTACGAGGGTTACAAATGCCTTCTTTAAAGAATAACTACAGCAAATATTATGCAACAGATTTTAGCAACAGCTTCTCCATTGTTTTATCAAGTTAGGACATAATAGTGTTCTCTATTTTCTTATCTGTTTTGAATTAGAAGCCAAAGGAAGAGCTTTATTAGATCAACAGATGTTAATGATCCCTGTGTGTGATCAACACAAACTAGATGCACAGCCTCAAATCCAGACACCTGGACATTATTATGTTTTAGATTTATTAAGTAAATCGACCAAAGTAGTTTCTTGCGAGGACACGCCTTGGGAATCCGTTTTTAATTCAGATTCCGGTACTGCTATGCGTAAAAGAAAGATTGGGCCCCCGAGAGAAACCTGCAGTTGAATTTAGACCCCTACATTGGCCTGTTTTTTTCAAGTAATTGATGTATTTTTTCTGCAAAGCATATATGGCTATATTGTTTATTAAAACAACTAAAATAAAAATAGCATTTGCCCAGCAAAATGCAAAATTGCCGTGCTTTTATACAGACAGTTGCAAGTATTTTCACACTTGAAAAAAAAAAAAATTCACTGTATTCTCCTTCTTCTTCTTCTTCTTCTTCTTCTTCTTCTTCTTCTTCTTCTTCTTCTTCTTCTTCTTCTTCTTCTTCTTCCTCTTCTAATTATTATTATTATTATACATAAACAATGCATTTTTTAAAAATGAATTTAACATACTTATTTTAACTTATGGCAATGTGTATCTATTGCTTTGTATTCGATGAGATTTTAAATAAGTGATTTTAAATATCTGATGTAGTCTTACACACACCCACACACACAATCTTCATCTCATGTGCTTTGAGTGCTCAAAGACAAGTGTTTATTTAGGGGAGAGATTGGCTGTTCAATAACATGTTGATCGGGCCAACACCCCAATGAATTTTATTGACACTGATCTTTGGCACAAAAGAGCGCCTGGGGAAATCACGGGTAGTGCCACAGCACGCCCGGGCCGCTGATGAATCTAAAATCAATGTCCTATTTGCCTGCATTTCAGAAGTATATGAAAGACGTTTTGGAGAAAAGGTGTGCGGTTCATGGGTGCCCTTCTTACTTTTAAGCTTTGTAATATTTCTTTATGTCATATTGATCGCTCAGTTTTGAGGGGTGAGTCCGACAGTAATGTGACAACAATGCGATAAAATGGCCATCATAGTAATGGTCAGTCAGTCAGTCAGTCAGAGAAAGCCATAAGGATGATAAAAAAAAATAAATTCCAGTTTTTCGTTTAAGTTTTTTGTGTTAATTTGAAATTTGAAATTGAAGTTGCAGTGGGAAAAAAAACATATAATTTTAAATTTCTCTGTCAAATTGCGTTCACAAACAACCCATTTATGTAGCTAAATACATATATTTTTGCGTTTAATGGCCGTAACTTAGAAAAAATGATGTCTTACTAGAATAAATATTTAAAAAATTAGGGCTCATTCACAGGCCAAACATGCATTTTCAAGTCTTTGGAGGCATTTTGAACAACCCACTAATAATTTAGTTATTGCTGCTGGAAACCTATGAATGCGACCACCACTGCGCTCCACCTCCTTCCCCCAGGCAACCTGAGGTGTCCCACCTGTCAGGGCAGGAATGTGACACCTGTTGAGCACTTTTGAGCCGGTGGGCTGCGGGTGAGAGCAGCTCCGCGTCTGCTGGCAGTCTGTCGTAGCTATACAGCCGCAAAAGGCTGCTGTCGCCACAGTGGGTCCGGTGGTCTCTCCCCTATCCGCTAGATCTGCACCCTGCGCTCCCGTGACAACCGCAGGCGGCGGTGTGAAATGACAGCACGCGCATAACATCTGTTCGTGTGATTCTCCCAACAATGAAGGCTCATTACAGATTCATAACGTCTCCCGCACGCAGTGCAAAAAAAGCGCCTCTAAACAGTCTGTATACAACAACATGGGTCGTTAAATAACGGAGCGTTTTCTGCAACTTTAATATCTTCACTTTTTTGTGCGCATGTCCCATTTGAGTGTATCCAAACCGCAAACTATTTAACATACATCATATTTGAAAACCTTTTTTTTAAGTTAACAGTCTCTTTCATGCTTGTCAGAGTTGACTCAACAATACAAGGACCCTCCCGTCCTGCTGTGCTGATCTCCTGTATTATCCTCCATTTCACGCCTAATTGTGACTCATTAGCGGACCCCAGGACATCAATTAAAACTCAGTACTTCCTGTATTTGATAGATGCTCTTTCCCAAACAACAAAAATACACCGCGTAGCATACTCACAGCGAAAAAAAATTTAAAGTGGCTCTTACCTTGGCCTGCACTATAACGGGAGAAATTTCCGGTGTTCTGACAACTTGACCCCGGGTGTTCAAGCAACATTTTGAAGATGCTTCGACGGTCCGACGGAAGAAAACAGCAGCGCCAAAAGACGCACGCCTGTGATTTTAAAAGAGCCTTATAAGCTTGTGCGTGTGCCCGATGGATTCAAACCCGCACTTTTCCGGCGACTTATCCTCCCAAGAGCGAGTTGAGCTCTGTTCGATGGCAGCTTGGTTTCTGAAAAGTGTTAAAAAGGGCGTCCGTCGACCTTTGTCCTTTCGTCAACCGCCGAGAACGGAAACTGTGAATATTCATCAAGTTGCTCTTTGATTCCGCGTTGATAAGCTCGAGATGAGGTGGAGAAGATGGGGCGGGTGGCAGTGCAGAAGTGTCTGACCATTAGCAGCGTCAGCTGACCTGACTGTGAGCCCGACAGCCTGCGACTTAACTTCAACTAAAGAAAGCGGCGGTCAGCGCTGGCTCTGTCCAGGGTGCTGAAAGGGGGAGTTTCTCTAAACGGGCTGGAGGCGTGTGTGGTGCTCCTATATCCCCCTGGACACACACACACACACACACACACACACACACACACACACACACACACACACACACACACACAAACACAAACACTTGCCCTCCCTTCTCTCTCCTTATCTATGTTGTGTTGTGCACGTGTCTGTCTTTCAAGGCGCACAATGGGGCAATTGGGCATTGCTGAGGACAATTGTTGTCAAGCGTTTCCATCTCTGCGTCTCTCTTTTGTTTGGTTAAAAATAGACTGCTTCACATTAATGATACAAGTGGTCGTCATACCGTTAGGTTAGTTTATATGGTGTTACGGTTACAGACTATACTCAGATTTTAAAAAACAACAACATCAACAAAAAAAACAAACAAAAAACAAAACAAAACAAAACAAACAAACAAACATGCATCATAAGACATGCCCATCCTTACTGTTGGGATTTGGTTAAAATGGTTGACATCTGTATTAATTTTGAAAGAAAACACGAGTTCTGAGAAAAGCAATGATAAGGTTTTTCTCATCTGCAAATGATTCCGTTAATGAGGAATATGGACACTGTAAAGACATAGAATGATTATGAGGAATAAGTGGTTTGAATCTTAAAATACATAGAGGTAACTCCGAATCACTAACATCTTTCTTTCTTTCTTACTAATATGTTAGCTAATTTTATGCTTTCCTGTAAAATTTCAGTTGAAGTAGGCGCTTGCGCAGAGCTGCGCAACTATTTGGCTGAGTGCCATGCCTCATGCTTTTGAGACCGTGCCAATTATCATCATAAACGCACAAAACTACTCTGACGTAGTCCTACAGCTTTGATTCAATTTTACTCGCCCAGCACGCCAGCCCGCAAGTGGTGTAAGCCAATTAGACCTATATGCTCTTCATTAGTCCACTCAGGGCAATTAGCCTCTCAAACTTGGAAAGAAATCAACTGGCTTTTTCCCCCTTTCGTCATTATATCTAAACTACTTTACAACCTTTTTGTGTCCACTCAGCAATTCCACTATACATTCCCAATGTCAAGATTTTTAAAAAAACAAAAACAAAAACAAAAAAACAACACTATCCTGTCAGTGGATGCTTGTTTTCAAGGATGAGAAACAAGTTTTTGTGTTTTTGTGCATGGGCAGTAATCTCTGGTCAACAAGTCGGTCTGGATCTTTATGCAGATTAAGGGAGAACTGTTTGTAAATCTGGAAGGAGCTGTACACAGTAACTAGGATCCTAAAGCCAATGCAGCATCAACAGAGCTTAGACTACAAGCACAACAACAGGACTGCTCTCCTTTCCTTTTCTCCACTGTGAGAAGAGAGCCTTTTCTCAGATTGTCTTTGCTGTTCCCCTGTAACTCTGTGCATGGTGAAGATGTGTAGATACTCATGCGTGTTTTACTAAAAGATCTATGTAATTCAGACCCCAAAAAACCCTCTTACTATTAAAGGTGAATGAATACTCTACGATGCATCATGAGTGAACCATTTTCCTGTATTTATCAAATGTTTTGGTATCCTAAAAACAGAATTGTTGCTAATATTAAGCAATGTATGCTGTTAATGTATGTTTAATGATGCATAGAGTGACAAACTGGAAGGAAACACGGGGCAAAAATCAGAAATAAAAATTATAAATGTATGAAAAACTATGCTGTTACTGACACTTTTCTATAATGACTGTCATTTCTTGCATGAACATTCTGTGTTGTGTGGTACCTTCATCTCCCTTGCGTGACTATTATGTTGAGCCGACAAAACATCTTCAACCATGCAGAGGCTTTTATCCTGTTGTGTTTGTCCTCTGTGAAGCCTATGAGCATCATCACAGAAAATTGGTGAAGTGTTAATACACCTGGGTCCTCCTTGAGAAAGCAGCTGCAATCAGCCCTTAATGGTCCTCCATAAAGACTCGGTCCTTTGCATCTATTAGAACTTGATTTTTGACCTTGAGTATGTGCAGGTTCAACAGGCTCACAAGTACCTCAGGCCCTTAAGGATTATTTCAAAAGAACAAACAATATGCTGCATATGAAACCTCTGTTTGCCTTCAAGTGGGGTCACTTAAAGTACCTGAAAAGAGGCTGAAATAGTTTCATGAATACAAATCTTTACTAAGATCAGTTGTGTTTCATGTATGATAGAAAATTCTCTTAGCTTATATTTGTAGTTTTACAATAAAAAGAACTTTAGTTTGGGCAGAAATATGTACATTTTTACTACAGGTGTAAACAAAAATAAAACATTAGAGTAGATTTGAACTTTATAGTGTCTGATCCAAGCTATATTTCAAGAAAAATGTCCAGAATTTTATTTTATTTTTTTAATTTCCCTGCTGCTAATACTGTATTTAAAACAGTATATTTTTGTCTGTAATATTCTATGACATATGCTTTCATGGATGAAGAATGTATTTTTAAAAAACACTATTTTGATTTGGGATTTGGACACTGCTTCACCAGTGTTTTGCAAAAAAGACAATGTATGCATCAACTGTACCTAAATATCAAATCTGGACAGCTTTCAAAAAATATATTTGTTAAACCAGCCAAAAATCAGGAGCAGTTTTCTAGACGATAAAACTATTTATATAATAATAATTGCCTTAATTTAACTTAATGACAAAAGTATGAATAGAAGAATGAAACATTTTGAGAATAGGCTCCTCTAATCTACTGGCCATTTCTCAAAGGAGATTTCAGAGATTTTCTTAGAAGTTGTGTTTATATGTTGTTTAAATACCAAAACTGACTATTGATGTACTGGCTGTTTTTGCATGCACATATTTGAGCACATGATCTTGCTTTGTTTGTATTTGCCATTTCACATGCTATTGTATGTCCACAATTGTCTCCGCGTGCCATGCTGTGCTGTCCTGAATTGTGTACATACAGTATATGTGCATACATGTCATGTGTTGTATGAAACAGCTGAGTTGGGACACTGAGTGTTACTGTGGGGGGTCCATGTGCACCCATGCCACCCCTCTGACACCAGGCTGCCATTGTGATCCTGTCATGATCAATCATGTCCTCCAAAGGCTGGCCTTGTCCAGGAGGGAGGGGACCAATCACACGCCTCATTACCCAGGCTTGGTTACTCCTAAGCGGAGTAGTCCCAGGACACCTCAGCCTGTTGCTGTCTGGAGAGAAAGAGGAAGAGAGCAAGTGCGTGTGTGAAAGAGAGAGAGATGAGGGTTAAGAGATGAATAGTTAGCAAGATAATGTAAATGTGACTCAGAGTCAAAGCTGAGAGAATGTCATTTGAATGAGAAAAACAAACAGTGGATACACAAAAGAATAGAAAGTCAAAAGAAATTAAATTTAGATAGCTGTGGTTAGTTTAAGATGGAAAAGTCAATTACACCTGGAAAACTTTAAGGAACTCAAAGTTGAGCCAAATAATATTTCTAAATATGGTGAACTCCAGCCACCTTCTCATTTACTGATAAAGGTCCACCCTCTCAGTCCCCTGAACAACCATCATCTAGTTTTCAACCATAGTGAGCAGCTCTCATTGTTTTGAAATGGCTCCATCTGGCAAGGTTTCACTGACCAGGCCAGCCGTGGCTCGCTCCCCCAGCAGCTGGCTAAACTGCCCAACCGCTTTTCCGCTTGGCCCTCGGAGTAACCGACACTCTTTGGTGGCTTTGCCTCTCAAACACACACGCACACAATAACACACGAGGCTAACTGTCCCCCGGCCTGCCAGTCTTGGGGTCAGCTGGCTGGAGTCGAGGAAGGGGAGGGATGGAGGGGTGGTGTGGGGCAGAATGGGTGACACCATTTAGCCCTTTGTTATTCACCCCAAGACATCCCGAGGATAGCTAACTGGAGAAATAGGTCAGAAGTGTTTCATGCCTACTGTAAAATATATTTATTTTTATGATCTTTCAAAATTTGGACGAAAGCTCCTAGTTGTGACTCAAAGTCAGCTTCACTTTTAAATCAGTTATGATTCATCACACTTCTTATCATTATGGGCTTAACTCAACAGCTGGCCCTTAAGAGTTCAATGCAGGTTGCATTATTTGTGCATGAGGGTCTACTCTAGGCTAAAAAGGCTGCCACCTCTGCCCGGCATCAGCCCCTTTGAATATTGATATGCTAATGATGAACAACACAGGGAACAAAGCCTGACTGCTACCACTGGAAACCAATACAATGGCCCTTCAGTCAGGCCTGACACTTTTACCACCCAACATGTGTCCTCAGTTTCATGCTCAGACAAAAAAGGCCAACAACTGTCCATCCATTTATATGGGTGATGCTGTTACTCTGTTCCGACGCACCGTCTGGGGACCTGGCTGGTTACGTTGTGTTTCGCTTGTCTTTGTCCAGGGTGGGAAATATCAGCTTTTTAGAGCAATGATAAGCCACCCAGAGGCCGACATAATGCCTGGGAGGTCAGAGTTCAAACCTTTCAGGCAAAGCTGAGGCTTGACCTAGCTTGTCATTACAGATGTTGGTCTGCTGTGGGGTCTCTCTGGCTTGCATGTGGTGTATTTTGATAGGAAAACTAAAAAGAGAAGATAGGAAATTCTGAAGAGCTTAGCGGTGATCTGAACTTTACATCTTTCAACTGGTTTAAAGTAAGTTAATCAGCTTTGGAAGTTTTAATAGGATTTTCTTATTGTGTTGCACAGTGACATGTTTTGATCAAAAAGAGGCATCCATGCAGCCATGGATGGATGTCCATGGCTCAGGGTATGTGGTAGATCATTTAATAGAAACAATATTTAACAGAATATAATACATAAGGATCGATGCATTATTTAGAGATTTATTATACGTCTGTGATGACTAAATGTTGTTCTATTTCAGAAAAAAATATGATTTTTAGCCGTTTTTAAAATGCCAGCCAACACAAATGGCCAACTGAACTTTTCCACAAGTAATACTGCTGCCGTGTGTCTTAATGACATTCTTTATATGCTTGTGGTGTAGCTCTACTGCCTTTCTGTCAGTCAGTCTGCAACTTTGGTCCAGACTGAAATATCTCAACAATTATTGGGTGGATTCCCAAGAAATTTTGCACAGACGTTCCTGGTCTGCAGATGACGCATACTACTGACTTAAAGGACCAGTGTGTGAGATGTAGGGGGATCAATTGGCAGAAACGAAATATAATATTCATAAGTATGTTTTAATTAGTGAATGATCACCTGATAATAAGAATCATGTTTACATTACCCTAGAATTAGCCCTTTATATCTACACAGGGACCAGGTCCTCTTCCACAGAGCCCACCATGTTGCATGTTTCTACAGTAGCCAGAACGGACAAACCAAACACTGGCTCTAGAGAGGGCCTTTCGTGTTTTTCACGTGTTTTGCAGCTACGATAGGTTATCTTACATGCTTGGAGGGGAAAGGGTGAGGAATTCAGTTGGTTGCAATTTGCAACCTTACTGATAGATGCCACTAAATCCTACACACCGATCCTTTAACTTTTCATCTTGTGTCACCATGCACTTGATATTTTTGTTTTTTTTAACAAAAAACTTTCCATAATTACTGTATGGATTGTCATGAAATATAGTTTAGCCTGAAAAACCAATGACATTCTGATCAGCCTCAGCTGTATTTAGTGCTTATTAGCAAATGTTAGTATGCTAACATGCAAAACTAAAATGGTGAACATGGTTAATATTATACTGCTTAAACATTAGCATGTTAGCATTTCACTGTGAGCATGTCAGCATGTTGACACTAGCATTTAGGTCAAAGCACCACTATGCCTACCCTCACAGGGCTGCTAACGTAGCTGTAGACTCTTATTAATTGAACAGAATACTTCTGTTCAGGACCATTAAGACCCAGCTGGTGTGCTTTTAGTATCATGATATTAATATCCACAATGTCCAACATCATTTCTGAATAGCAATTAGTCCACAGCTTAACAAGCTGATATGACTTGTCACAGCTGGAGAAGCACAGGTGTATCTAATTACATTGATGATGACTCTGGTCCATTTAGGTGTGTCAGTAATCCTCAGCAGTCAGCTTACATAATACTATGGCCCTGGCATTCAGACATTATCAATATTATTAGTATGTTTTACAAGTCAAAACCCAAATTCAAAAGACATAAATCAGTAGTCCTATTAGTCCCATAGTCCTACAGACCTACTGCCCTATACTGGATGGAAAATGGATGAAAAACAAGTTATTATTTTTAAAAAGCACACTTTTACACTTTTCAAGCATGTCCATAAGTTTGTACTCTTTAGAGGACCCTGAGATTATAAGATATATTGCCTGTGGTCCCAAATGACAGAAATGTAAGGAAAGAAGAAAAAAGAGGGCATGGCACAATATCTTGAAAATGCTGTCAAAATAATATTTTTCATGTAACTTTCTGTTTATTATCATGTCATGATGTGATTTTGTAAATACATCCTTTTATTTATGTAATGTTTATCCCTTCATAAGGCCTAAAAATTAACTGCTAGTACGACAAAATACTAAATCATGTGAAAAAGAAACAGTGGCTCAATTTAATGCTGTGTTAGTGAAGATTTTTAAGGAGGTCATGTGTGGCAGTGACCGCTTATAATTGAACTCTAATTGAAATCTCTGTTGCACCTCTCTCTCTCTCTAATGAGCCCTCCCAGAGACAGCTATAGTCCCGCAATCTGGTCCAAAACAATAAGATGTTCAGATTATAGTTCCCTCTTTGCAACATGAAACAGCCATAGCTCTAAAACACAACAAACACTTACACCCCATCTTTCGTTTTACTTTCTGTACACCTTTCACACTGTCACTCCTTCATGTATCCCTTTCTTTCACCATTAGTAGGTGGAAAGCAGAGAGAGGACCACTGATTAGCGAGTGCACAAGGCATCAGTGACCTCGAGTGATGGATGTAATCCTTCTGCTGCAAAATGAACGTATTTATTATTAGTAATTTATTTGCGGATTAATCATACTCGATGTCAGAGCATATCAGACAACCAGCCTGCCATTAGTATCACCGGGGTCAGCTGTTTAAAACCCAACATTTATCATTGTGTCGCTATTAGATGTCATTATTGCTGAGCTGGCCAGGATTCAGTGAATTAGAAAGCAATTCATTGGGAACGTTGTGCAAATCACACATCCCAGGCTGACATGCCAACAGTTTTTTAATGTTTGTTTAATTTTACACTAATAATACAATGTTATTTGCTTTGAATATGTACTTCCATGACTTTTAAGAAGTTGAGCAGATGCAATATAATGTACTTTTTTTCAATCAATTTGTTTTTTTCTTCTTTACATGAGCTGACAATGGTTGCATTGGGAGTCATCTCTGAGTTGTCTTAGACTAACAAACTAAAGATGGATGTTTGTGTACCCGTGGGTGGTGGAGGGTGTGTGTGTGTTTTTTTTCCTTTCTTTACCATTGAGGGGAGGGTGGGTCTAAACATTACGGATAAGAGGTTGCCCGGCACACGCCTGCCTGACGGTCGTAATCCCACAGTCTCAGACTCATGACCCACTTTCTTGGAGAAGCGTGATGGAGCAGCGGCCTCTTACCCAGGAGGAGCCTCCAGACGCAGGGTGGAGGGGAGGAGGGACACCCCCCCCCCCAACACACACACACACACACACACACACACACACACACACACACACACACACACACACACACAAGACAAAGGAAAAGACAGACTCTTGCAGAAGACTCCAGAAAGCCAAATAAGAGGTTCAGGAACACTAATACCTCAACCTGATGCTCTTATCATTCTAATAAATAATTCAGAGAACATGCCACTTTGTTCTTGGCTCAAGACAATTATTAGTTGGAGCCCTCCTTCATTCTTGATTTCACCTGTTGTTGTGTTTGAGATTCTTAATAAAGGATATAAAGTGCCATTTTATGCAGACGATGTTCTATTTTATTGGAAGATTTAAACTGAGAAAAGATATTAAAGAGGAGAAGCCTTCAGTGGAACAAAGTGGCAAATATGCTTGGCCATCATATCAGATGGATCATGATCTTCTTGGGATGCTTCTGAGCATCTTGTGCCAGTGTAATGCAAAGACTGAATTAAGCAGAGATCAGCCACTAATACAAAGGAAATCAAAAGAACAGCTTCTCTATTATTGTGTCTTATCCCTTGAAAACATACTGACCGACATCATGGCACGAGCCAAAGCCAAATAGGTCAACAAATGCTGCACTGATGCATTAGATCATATCACCACCATGCATCTTATTTTTTTATTAACCACCACCGCCACCCGCCCCTCCTCTTCCTTTTTTGTGTTGTTGAAAACATCTCCCCACGCACACCACAATACACGCCGCTCTTACTTCTCTCTTTATCTTAATCCCTGGCAGACTTTAAGTGTCTGGCATCGGGGCAAAATCCCAAACTGGAGAGGAGCGTGTTTGGAGACCTAATCCCCTTACCCATAGACTCGAGTTGCCCTCAATTCACCTCTCCCAAAGTAGGCCAAGAACAAGGAGCCACAACAGAGAGGCAAGCGGCTTCACGAGGCTCAGCATTATCATGCTGCCAGACAGACAGACAGAATGAAGCACACGTTGGCACAGACACACACACATACACACAGACGGACGCATGGACAGATGATGTATAAGCTGATGTACGGTATAGTACAGTATAGGCACACATGCGACAAGCTGATATCCAGACACACCCAGATGCTAACCTGAAAATCATAATCACGCTTTTGCTTCCATGGTTTCCTCTCCAAGGCTGAGTGACACTCTTCTCCTACATCACTTGCCTTTAACCTTCAACCTTTCCTGTCCTTCAACAGTCACCTTTTAATGTTTCAGTCAACCAGTGGAAGGTGAAACTGATCAGCTCCTCTTCAGTGTGTACAGTCTCCATTTCTCCTGATTAGATAATAACTTTCTATTAACATACAGAGGCTCAGTCAGAGATAACACCCTGTTAACAGTATGACAGGAGGTGCTGAATATAAGCTGTGAACACAAATCAATATTTTTTCTAAATCACATCCCCATATGCTGTTTTCAGCAACTTGTAAGCTTGTGCAGATGATTAAAAATATGTTGCAGGCTGCAGGAAATGCCATCTTTAAAAGGCTTGGTGAAGGTGAAGTTTCCATGGAAACTTATGCTGATAGCACTTACCTTAATGACAAGTGTAACTAATGACATGTCAGCCTTGGACAGTATTGATGAAGTCTTTCTTGATGTAAACATGTTCATGGTGGTCCGCTCAATGATAAATATAGACACTCATACACCACCTAAAACAACCCCTCACTTTAAATCAAATCAAATGGTCAATTGTGGTAACATCTTTCCAAACATTCTTAAATTCTTTATCAATCAAACACTTGCATACAAGCAAATATGGTATTATTTTCAACTGCATACCTATTTGTGACAGGTTGCTTAGCATGTAATGCATAAACTGAAGTACAAAATCTCCGTAACTCAGTGGCTTATACATTACTAGTTGTTAATATCAAATCCACATGATTTTCTATTAAATTCTATGCAACCATTTCCTTTGCATATGCTCTGTTAATGTACTTTACACTCACACAATCTTCACCTCAGCAACAAGTCTGTCTTGAGTAAACCCAAGTGAGAGAGAAGTAAACAACACTGCCACCCTTTGGCTGTCAGGAGGAAATCTACCCTTTCATGTTGAGTTTACAATATGTTGAAAAAAATATATATACCATATGTCCCTATAGACAGTATGACAATATGACAAAAATCTACAATTTACAGTAAAAATTTAAAAAGCAAACAAGACAAATTAACATTATATTGTTAAATTATGTGATTATAAATTTGTAATCTGTCAATCTGTATTTACTGTATTTCACAGACACAGTATACATGTAGCACATGGTAAAGGTACAGTAAATAATCACATGATTTGTTGGAAATCCCATTCAGAAACATGTCCGCATAACATTATGGGAAACTGAGGCAAACAACGCTTCTATATTAAGGGGGATTGTTGGAGGCCAAAGCATTGTCTTGGGGATTGCTGCAAGATAACAGGTTTAAGAGGTTTAAGGATAGGGCTAAGAGACTTCAGCTCCAGTTGGACTCTCAGATTTAAAGGCTCATCCATTGCTTTCCCCCCTTCCCTTCCTTCACTCATCTTCTCTCGCAGCTCCCAGGCTGAGTTCTGGAGAAGATTATGTCTGATTTTTCCATTATGCAAATTGTTTTCTCCGTCCAAGCCCTCTGTCATCATTTAGGTTTGTTGAGAGATTGCTTTCTCATTTGTACCAAACCCAACAGAAAATAGCCAGGTTTTAATGTAGTGCATTACAACAAGCTACAAAGGCCCATTGTCCTGCTTTCAGAAACCAGAAAGCTCAGATGTTTAATAGGTATTGTACTGTAGAGAGAAACAACACAGGATCCGTTATTGTAATGGATTTATCAGGTAATCTTGCACTTACTGTGCTGATTTTAAAATCCTAAAAGTTAAGTGAATGTTTTGATCACAAGTTTGACCACATTTCTGTCATTGCTTGCCAAAAATAATCATGGATTTGTAGCCTGATTGGATTGGTAATGTATATTTGAAATGACGTAATACAGTATGTCATTAAAGAACGTTCTCTTTGGCTCTATGGGTTCCCCAGAATGGTATGTTGCTATTGCTATTACATATTTTAATAAAATATCACATATTTTGCATTTTATTTTTTGACAATGCCTGGATGGATGAATGTGATAAAATTAACTGTACACTCAATACAGTACAGTACAGTATGACTTTGATCTCAAATTCAGTAGAATGTGACACATTTTGAGGCTGACTACATACATGGTTTTGCATATGTGGAATACAAAATGTAAAACAATAATCATTTAATAAATCTGGAAATTAACATAAAGTTCAAAACGTGCTAAATCCCTCTGATTAAATCAGCAAGGGCACAGATTGAAGGTAATCATCAGAATGCCTCACACAAGAGGTCAAGTGGTCTTAAACAGGCTTAATCTATGTATGTACCATATGATAAGCTCAAGCTTTACATATTAAGCAGGCTGCACAGTTTCAGTTTGAAGGGCCTACTGTACACCTACTGCAAGTAAACTACACTTAATTCTTTGCGTTCATGTTGCACCTTTTTAAAATAAGCTGTCTGGTCTGCAGGATCAGAGACAAATGATGATGTTGGTATTGTTTTAACATTATGCAGTCATAAATTTCTTACAACTTGTTTACAATCACCATTTATCTTCCTCTGTCTATTTAACCTGCCTTTCACCCACTGTCCTACATCCATCCATCCATTTTCTTTCATATCCTCTAGAGGTTCACGAAGGAGCTGGAGCCAATCTCAGCTGACATTGGGCGAGAGACGGACAGGTCACCAGTCAATCACAGGGCTGACATATAGTATAGAGACAGACAACCATTCACACACACATTCACACCTACGGGCAATTGAGAGTCACCAATTAACATTACTTGCATATTTTTGGTCTGTGGGAGGAAGCCAGAGTACCCACAGGCAGGCACAGGGGGAACATGCAAACTCCACACAGAAAGGCTCCAGCTGGCAGGTGGGTTTGCATTAAGAACCCTGTTGCTGTGAGGCGACAGTGCTAGCCACTTCACCACCGTGCCGCCCTCACTGTCTTACAGTAGGTGGAAAACTTGGCGTCAATTTATCTTGCAATATTCATTAAAGTAGAAGCTTTCTGATATTTAAATGGAGCCCCATTGTGTGATTCATGTTATTTGTCACAAAGATGTCACAAAGTCCTTGTCTAACTCTGTATTTACTTCACTTTTGAGATTGTAATAGAGGAAAATCTACAAGTACAGCGGAATCAACTCAACAGATTGAAAGAATATGTGTTCCTTATATTTTATACATTAAGTGATCATGTCAATTTTTTCTGTTTTGTTTGTCACGTACATAGCAAGATGGGTGTGCAGATGGCTGCCTCAGTGTTCTCTCTCTAGAACTTTTTCTGTTTTTGTTTATTTGTTCAGTCTTCAGCACTCCTTTAGGCTTTGTTGTCCTTGTTTTGGCTGTATGCCAATGTGTATCTTCCTGAAGACTGTTGTGTTTAAGTACATTGAGAGCCACTAGAAACCAGAGTCAAATTGCTTGTATGCATAAACATATTTGGCCAATAAAGCTGACTCTAATATGGAACTCTCTCTCCTACTACCCTCTTTTTCCTACTGTATGTACTGTGACTCATTGGCCTTTGTAGTTATACTGTACCAGATCTTTTGCATGATATAGAAGACGCTGCAACATGATTTTTTAGGAATTTAAAGCAAGCATTTCAAGTACTTTATAAAAAAAAAACAGGTACTGGTATGCTATTATTTTGTTTTTGCCTCAGTTATACTTCCTTTCATACACATACTGTAGTCTTGTAACCACCTGACAACTTCAGTCTTCTATTTCTCTGGTCAAAGCACAAACAAATACATACAACATATGCAACCCACTGGTCACTGATTTCTCACAAGCAAATATAAATAACTTTTGTCTCGTGTCATATAGTACAGTGGAAAACACATATCACCAGTTACAAGTTGAAGCATGAACTCCCATGTGATGCTGATGATGCACACAACTTGTGCAATTCAGGAATGCTTCCCTATACCTTTGAAATGGCATACAACTGAGAGGTCAGAATTTATGGGGAACTGGTGCTTTTCTGTGGTATTTTATAATTCAGTGAAACGCATGCTGGTAAGATTTAAGGCACACAGATTTGTGAATTTGTGGTTATAAAGTTTCATGAGGCTGTGATTATCCTAAAGATCACAATAGATCATTTTATACAGTGAGGTCAAGTTTCAAAAAATGGTCTCACTACAATGAAACGGCTACTATGGGGACTAACATCATCACACATGAACACAATTGGGCTTATTGAATCCACAAGAGTGCCAGCTTTCCAGTCATACCAAATTTATGCAATTCCAAAACTGTTTAGGGAACCCCAGTATGAAGACATATTCAAATACACCATTTTTTAGAATAGGTGAAAGTAACACATTTATACTGCATGCAAAAAAACTGCATGGTTTTTGCCCCAAACTGCCTGGGATTAGCATGAAGTGGGCATGTCTGTAAAGGGAAGACTCGTTGGTACCCATAGAACACATTTTCATTCAGATATCATGAGGTGAGAGGTCAAGGGACCCCTTTAAAATGGCCATACTAGTTCTTCCCTCGCCAAAATATAACTACTTTGGAGCATTATATAGCCCCCTTCCCAACAAGCTAGACATGGTTGATACCAATGGATGCCTTGGGTCGTCTAGTTTCATATGATAGTAGTATCTTCACTCTAGCTTTACAACTGAGCCTGTTACAGTCTCTGAAAGATAGTAATGTCAGCTGAGGACACCGGCAGAGTACTGAAGCCACAGTCTTGAATAAAACTAGTTCAGGTGACTGCTTGGACACTCAGGAACAGCAGCAGAGATGTTGACACAAGGCCATCTACACTATTCTAATAGTAACAAATGACACAAATTCTGCCACAATAAAAACACAAGAAAGAAGAATACAGATGAATTAAATTAATCAACCACCCACTCACTAATTCTGATGTTCTTTTTAGTGGTGAAATGTCACAAGCAGCAATTATTCAAAAAGAATGTCTGCCCACATGAGCACCTGTACATTTTCAGGAGGCCAATCAGAAATAGGTCCAGTTGTTATTTCTATCCTTTCAGGTTTGTGATGAGGATATAGAACAAATATTTTTATTGCACAGAGAGCGAATGGGGGGCCAAGGTGGGAATCTGGAAAATGCATCACTGACACGAGCCAAACCCTGGAACTGAGCAGGATTTGGAGACAACAGTGACTTCCCTGCTGTGAACAGGAGACACTAAGAAAACCAAAGGTTCCTTCTCTTGTTTTCCCTCCTCACTGTTTTGTGTTTTTGTGCCAAAATGGTTCAAGATAAAATATCAGAGAGAATAAAACTGTGACCCTTGTGACTCAATGTGAAACAGTACAGTTTTTTTTCCACTAACATGCAGTAATATCCAGATGGAGTAAGGAAAGTGCTTGTCCCTTTGTTACATACTGACTCCAACCTTTTGAAAAACAATACAATATGTTTAAGAGTACCTAATAGATGCAGGCAGATGGTTTTGTTTTTCTGAAATGGGCTGGCTCACAAAAGAGAAACAAATTCGAGTTGTTCAGTTTAAATCTGAAATCAGCTTACCTCAATCTCATTTTGCTTTTGTTGCTCCTCGTTGTCTGTAATGAGCAGTCGCTGGTGCTGCTGATATACTGTGTGGTTTGAGGATTAAGGCAAAAACATAGAAATGTCAAGCAAGAGACCAGGGGAAAACACTTTTTTTTTTTTTAGAGATAGAAAGAAGAAAAAAGTAGCTGTCTGGAGGAGCTTATTATTCTGAATGTACAAATGGTACTTCATTAGAATAAGTGGTTTCAATAGAAATAATGAAATGGCAGACAAAAACAAATATAAAGCATAAGTATGTTTTTCTTGTTATCCTTAGTTTGTTCAACCAGGAGTTCTAAATAATAAAGAAATTTGATAAATATCCATACATTTTTTCTGATAATGTAGTATTGATAAAAAAAGTCATTTGGAACAGTGTGATATACAGTATATGATGAATTTTAGCCACCAGCTGCTTTCTATCATAGTTTTTTGAACATCACAGAGAAGACCTGTGTTCAACATGACAGATGATGATCCTTTAAGCTTATCAGACATATTTAATATTTATAACACTTTATTGCCTTAAGTGTGTTACTGTGTGTTGTGGAGGTTGACGAGGGCTGGGAATTGCATGGATGTGTGGCTCTATAGATTAAATTCACATATCTGAATCCCATTATGCATGGTCATGTTGCTATTAGAATATAAATCTGTACATACAGTTTAATTTATAACAGACAAAATTGTTATATTTGTTATTGACAAATATTTAAAATTATGTATTATTGTATAAACAACTACAGTAGGTGCAGCATGTGCATATGAGATGTAATAGAGGGTGTAATCAAGTTTTGAACATACATTAATGAGGTCAATGAATGAACAATAATAGTACAAATAGTGAAATTAAATTAAATATACCCAGGATCCAAGACAGAGAAACATTTTGGGCAAGTAAATGGAATTAAATTACACAAAGCAACAATAAACAGCCAAAGATCATATAAAGACCTCACAATAAAAGCAATATTTAAGTATTTAAAAGATGGTGAAACTCAATGTCAATGTAGAGTCAACAGTTTTTGGTTTTGGACCCTCAACAAAAACGTATTAAGTAAGTAAGTATGTAAGTATTTTGCATTTGAAATGGATATCATTAGACTGATATGTTTGTGTTGTTGGTGTTCCATTCATGTTTCCTGCATCCTTGAGATCCTTGAACTAACAAAAACTTAGCCTGTTCATTGTCATTCATTAGTGCAATGCTGCACTCCTATGGTGAAACTCAGGTACTGCAGAGACCTCTTAATTATATGACGTCAATACACCACAAAACCTCAGTGTGACATGAAATAAGTCATATTTATGTAAACAAACAAAACAACACAGCTTTACATCTTCTTTAACATGTAATTAATTATGAAGGACACATTTAGCTATCGATATGTAAGTAACTAAATCCATATGGTGATTTAATACATGAATATCTGTGACAGATAATATTAGATTGGCATGAGATAAACAGTATGATAAATGAATAGATTGATTGATGGATGACCGTAGGTGTTACATGTTTATTAGGTGCATCTCTAAAAAAATGAGAAAACATTTAAGACAAACACAAGAATAAGACAGGATCATACCAGCAATGTCACTATTAAGATGGCATGTTGCTGTTGATACAACAGAAGAAGAACCTCATTATATAACTGTGGCAGCACAGGCACAACTATGGAGCAGAGGGATGAACCTGAGTAGTCTGATATTGGTTTTCACAAACTGATACATTACATAGTTGTCTATATGTTAGGTGGAACAGAACAGATGGTCCCAAATGCAGGAGACTGCAGGCAGAGCAAGGCTGACAAATAACTCATCTTGTCTAGGTTTGTGTAGGCAGAACAGAACAAACCAAAAACAGAACAAAGGATCCAACAAAACTGAACTGAAAACCAGAACTTAAATACAAACTGAACTAATGAAGCAACAAGGAGCAGGTGGCAAAACACAAGGGCAGGCTGGGAGCTGATTGGCTGGGAAAGACACATGGAGCAGGGCAGGGCTAACGAGACTGAATGCAGGGCAGGTGTGGAGGGAAGAGCAGGCTGAGGAAAACAATAAAAAAAACACAAAAGGCAATAGTTGCTCTGGGCTATTGAGGACAAATCAAAAACAGAACTCCATCCATGGGTAATATAAAAGTCTACAATATAATCACGTACAATCCTCTTCATATATAAACCGTCATTCATTAAACTGTCTCGGAAATACACAGCAAATTAACTCAGTCCAGTCTTAAACAGGCAAATTTTGGTGTGCAAGACTGCTTTGTTGCCCCGTTAGCTTTCAGTTTGCAATTATGAGGGCATCAAATCAGGTGGTGGGGTGAAGGGGCAACAGGGTGGACTACAAGGACAGAAAAAGTTCAGGATTGAAATTTGAAATGCTGCATTACTTATATTTAACCAAATATGATTGAAAATGTGTTTGGTATAGCTTAACAGCCTTAACCAACTTACATATCCTGCAGGAACAGAACAGCGTCATTTGGACTCCTCTTCCTCCCCACCTGTTGAATGCCAATCCAATATTTACTCTTTTAGACCTGACAGGTTCACTAATATTTGTATCTCCATGGCCCCCCATTTTCTGCCCCTTATCCAGGTCACATTAGCAGCAGGGTAAGCAAAATAGCCCAGAAGCCCTTCTCCTCAACTATATTTAGTCTAATGTGAAGGAGGAGCTTTGAAAGGAGACCTGTTTCTCTTTTACTTGTTACACAATTGACCTTCATGTAGTGTACAGCTGATTTGTGTAAATGATCTTGGAGCAGCTTGCTCACAGGTAAGGGGAAGGACTCAACCTGAGGAGGAGGTGAACTCAGAGAGGCCGGAAAAAACAAAACAGTAAGCGTAAAGGTGCTGAATAGTACCAGCAACACATTCAGATTTTGTTTAAAGGTCCTGAAAAACTATCTTTCCAATCAACCTCTTATAATAAATGAGGGTCTGACATGGACGCTAAATGTTCTGCCAAAGTTAAAACATTTTAGGTTATTTCACGCAACAGATTTATGTTTTTGTCTTGGCTTTTCTCACTGGTTAAATGGCTCATTTGGGAAATGCTGATGTACTTCTGTGCAACAATCAGGATTTAGCGACATTTTAATCAAAATGTGATAACATTTGATGGGTTGTTTGCTTATGATGCCAGCACTGTCAATCAAGCATATTAGCTGAGTGTTGGAGTGTTAATATATTAAATAATCATATTTTTTTTTACTTTACTTTACTAAGTTTAAATTTGATGGTTTCTCATTTAATCATTAATATTCATCGTCATAGAGAATACTTACAATTTGAAATCAAGTTTTAAGGTGTTTTAAAAACTAATAATTTATTTGTATGGTGAGCATTAAGAATTGTGGGCAGAGCTGTAGCCACCATCAAGGACACTAAAGTCACATCCTAGATATTTTTTGCTGTGAATCTGCAACTTTGGGTGATATTATTTTATGGGCTGGTTCCAGTATTTTTAGACTCAATATATTCTACTGATATTTAACTACTTTAATTAAATTAAAGAGTAAATGACTCAGTAAATGACAGTGTGGAGAGGTCTTTGAAACATTTAGATCTTCATGTTGGGAAAGAAGATTTACAGACGATATAACTGAACAGAGACGTACAAAAAGTAAAGCAAAAGTACCCTGTTATTTTTATTTTTTAAATTCCCCCTCCAGTCAAAAGTGTATCTTTCTTCTTCTTATTTCATGTAGATGTTTGAACTTCACTGTACACAGAGTTGGACCCTAGAAGACTTTTTCACATTCATCTGCTAAGGGGGAAAAGTTTCACTGTGCTCACCTTGAATCAGGTTTTGAGGCGTGAACCTACAAGTAATTTGTGATCTACACAACTACTTTGGAGCCAATCCTAGTCCAGTATGCAACTTACACAGTGTGATGTGGAAACTTGAAACCTCCAGTGAGTATACACTGAGAATTAAACAATTTGAAATGAAAAGTATTAGCATGTTCATAGCTTCTGAATGAGAAGAAGATGTCATTTTAAGGATTTGAACCTGTTAATCACATGTTTTTGTGGAAAAATCAGATCAGGCACAAATTATGATTCGAAACAGTATTTTTTTTGTATATCTTGACATGTCTGGAAAGGATCTTCAGTGTTTATTTGTATAAGGAAGCAAAATTAACTCATGCCACATACTGCAGCAAAACAGAACAAGACACAAACAATATGAAAACAATGATACAATAAAAGTTAAAATGACAAGCACCAGATCACCCATGACTACATGAATGATCCCTGATGTGATGTGAGTGTGGACCAGAGAGGCTTATGATATTTTTGAAGGACGCTGCATTAAGTGTCCGTAAATAAAAATCCCTTTAAAGAGAGAAAATCCTCAATTTTGGAGAAGAAACAGTGTTTTATTGTTAGTGCTACAGCTCTCTTGCATGTCAACGCACATATTAAGTGATGCTACATGTGAAAGACATTACCATTCCTCACTGTCCAGCTCCTCATAAGCAACTCCCCGGCCTGCGACGTCATGCCGGGGGGCGGGACTGTGTGTTTTTATGATTTATTTGCACAACACCTCACTTCCTCAGCAGCTGCCATTGCTGTGCTGCTCTGTTTGTGGTGAATGAGGGAAGACGAGAGAGTTGGGGGCGGGGGTGGGAAAGAGACAGTGGTAAAGGACGAAAGAGAAAGAGGGAGGGAGGGGACAGAGAAGCGGAACGACTCGAGAAAGAAGAAAAAGGGTTGCTGCTTCAGAGGGGAATAATTGTGAAGGGGCCTCATAGCGGGAGGAGGGAGGCACATTAGTAGCGGCTCTATGGCTCAGTCGGCTGCTAACGGTGTGGACCAGGATGTGGCCAGCAAGCGGCTCCACTCAAGGTAAGGATCCTAGGTGGTACATGGGCAGACAGGGGAGGAGGGGGGTCTTCAGCCTCGTAGCTTGTCATATTGAAGAAGAAAGATTGGAGACGGGAGGGAGCGGCTGAAAAGACAGAAAGGAGGGAGAATAAAAGAGGCTGCCAGCTCACTAAAGGAGGAGCTAGACAAGGGTGAACTTAACCAGTCAGCTTTCACTGATTTAAAGCTCAAGACCCAGCCACAGTTGCAGCCAAAGCCCGGTTCCAAGCCTCATTCCTGGCTCGGGTCATTGAGCTGCTGTGGCTGGATTCTGCAGACTGAGAGGAGCCTCATAAGATGTGGACGTAGGAGGGAAATAGCAAAGAGTGTCTGCGTCCAGGTGGACAGTACACACGTGCCATGGAGGTGCAGGATCACACCATATGTGCAGGGTCAAACGACAGATTGAAAAATGACTGACTCCATTAAATTGCTGTCTGATAGATTTGTATACCATGTTCCTTCCCCCCCCCCACTAATATCTGTGTTATTGTGCTATTTGTGTGTCAAAAAACAGTTTCAGTTTCAACTTTTAACTGTCTTTCAATGCTGGTGTTACATCATATTTGGTGACCCATCAGATTATGTGACCGACCCTGATATTCTTATCATAACCATCTAACTCCTCATGCCTAAACCTAACCAACACTACAGTTCACAGAATCTGATGGGTCACCAAATATAGTGTATCACCAGTCTCAATGGAGCACTCAGTATGTTAAGGTAATAGTTTGTCTGTTATGCAATATCTCACACTGTGGTATTGAGTTGTATTAATGGACATGACAACGTTTGAACTACTAATAGTCTTCTTCAGGTGACAAAACATATTGTAAGCAGACAGAAACTAGCATTCTGGCCTACTTATTCAAGGGCTGCAACTATTAGAATTATTCCCATTATCAAAAAAAATCTGCTGATTATTTTTTTGATTAACTTATTAATTGTTTTGTTGATAAATTATCTGAAAATGGTGGAAAATGCCCATCCTGTCTGATTCAAATGTTTTTTTTTTTATCTGCCCAGAGAGTCCAGAACTCAAAGATATTCAGTTTACTATCAAATATTATGAAGAAAAGCATCAATCACCCAGTTTTGAGAAGTTGAAAGCAAACCTTTTGTTGGCATTTTTGCTTGAAAAATGACTGACACCATTAATTGGCTGACTAATTTATGGACTAATCATTGTAGCTCTCTCTATAACTGTATGTTGACAGTGACACTTGGCTCAAGGGAGAGTTCAATGTGTTGTTTACTTGACCCTGTGTCATGCCATATCTCAGACACCACCGATCAGGTTTTGGTGAAACTTGAATGAGAATGAAATGGTTGAGTCTCTGTTTTGTGTTTTGACATTTTAAAAATTACTAATCACAGTAATGCTCATTAGATTAGCGGGGCCTCTTATCTTTGTTAATCTGTCAGGTAGAATAAATCACACAGACCACTGACTGGATTTCGAAAAAACTTCAGGAAATTATGTATCTAATAAGTACATGGTCACATTTTCAAAAGGAATGGTTCAAGAGATATTTTCTGAAAACCTGGTATTACACAGAGTGGGCTGCTGGGAATGTTAATAACTGTTGAGTTATGAAGTGACATTCATAAGCCCTACAAGGTTGTCATGGCCATGAGATACACACACACATAAACACGCATATGATCATATGGCCAGCTCTAAACTCTGTGGTAGCTTTCCCTCTATTTTGCAAACAGATAAAGTCAATACATAACCTTTCTAAAATGCGGGTTGTGGATATTTGTGTGTGTGCGCACTTGTGCTTTTTTGTTTGTAGCTTCTAAGGACACACATGTGAGAAACAAAAGGATATTATCTGCGGTGCCTTTGTCAACTAACAATACAATAACACGCTTTTGTTTTGCAAGGCTTTTGGCTCCAGTCATTAATTCTATTTATCGGATATTGCAAGATGAAAACCATGTCAGGCTAGAGGCAATTTTCAAAGCTTATGTGTATACTTTAATTACAACATGGGCCTATTCTGTTAAATTAGATGGTAATCTCTGCACTGAAACCTTAGTTAGACTTGCTTCTTTATATAATCTTTGTCCTCTCTCGTAAAACAGTTTTACTGTATCTCCATACCTACATTACACACACAGAATTGGCTGCAGAACATAGGCATAGGCATCAAAAGCAGGTGCCCTTAAGTATCCTTAAATATCACCTCATTGTGAATGGATACATGCCTGACACTGGACATGGGTATGTCATGAGATCCATGTCATGTTCTTAACAGAGACCATATCAAGGATCTTATAAATGAGTAATTCTTATTCAGTACATATTTTTAAGCCGCATGTAAATTTAAATTGACTCATTTTGAAGCCAAATGCTACAACAAACCTCCAGTGTGTCAATTTTGGAAGCTCTACAGTAGGAATATTATTCCTCCCTATTATTTTCTCTCACTCTTTTCTTGGACCGCATTGCATGCTACTGCGCCATTGATATTGTGACAGACAACATGATTTAGAGTGAAGAGAAACAGAATCATGGAGATTTAAAAAAAAAAAAAAAAAAAAAAAAAGCAGTTTTACAAAAGAATCAGACAAAAGAAGAAAGAAGTATCCAGCTCTAACTGAAAGAGACATGCACTGCAAGAGGAAAAACATTCCTAGAGAGTTTCTCTTTGGTTGCCCTGACAACGAGCCGTGGCACTCTGTAATTATGGCTGGATTACTACTCTGAGCACAGAGTTTCTTAGCGAGGCCAAGGATCATGGGGACAGTAATGTGGATCTCTGAATATGGAATATGTGAACAGAGGAAGAGCTCCAAGTAAAACAGAGAGATACTGCTTGTTTTTATAAGCAATATTTCATAATATATTTTCAAATAAATGAAAAACAGTGCCTAAAGATGTATACCATTTTCACCATGGGATTTAATTGTTAGTGAGATACATTTAATCACAATTACTCACACTTGTTGCTCATTCTGTATATAATATTCAGATTAGGGTTACTAATCTTATTGTATTTCAGCGTTTCTTACTATTTAATAAATGCTAAATCAGATCTTCAATGGAATCTCGTTTGATTGTCCTCTCCCCCTAATTATGTATGACAATAATCTGGGATATTTTGTTTTTGTATACACACATACTATATATATACTTTTATGAAGTGAATACATAATAATCATAATAATAAAAATCAAAAACCCAAATGGAATATGTTCTGTCTGTGGAAAGATTGCAGTTTGAGGGAGAAAGTGTGGGATCAGAATGACGCACAGTTAGAGTACATTTGTTGTGGTAAAGTCTGCATATCAAGTACAGCTGGAAACATAAACCAGAGGCTCAATTCGATTTGAGTTTGTGCAGTTATGGTCATGGTTATATTATGCTTTAGACACAGTTGATCACATGAATGTTTGTGAAATGAAACTGGACCAGAAGAACATTTATTTTTGACTGCTGACACTAATGCTAATTGTTTGAATTGTTATGTTAGTTAAGGCTGTTACAGTTATGTTGACATTATGTGCCATTCCAATATTTAGACCATGTTTGAGGATTTCAACTGTGAGTTCTGAAATTTTCAACACAGTGGAAATGGCCAATGCTGACTTAGATTTTCATTAAATTCATAAAAAACGCATCTGGAGAGGTTGTTTAGGGCATTTAGCAGGTACATATTGCTGCATATTCCCAAGTATTTTAGGTTGAAAAAGTTGCATTGTGTAGAAGGGGTCTTCTTAAATTATTTATCAGTGGCACTCCAGTGAATATCTTATTTTACGTCCTATTGTCTTTCAGAGGGGAAGAAGTACAGTATCCTCTACAACTATGTGAAAAAGGTGCAGTACAGTACCATTTATGGACAGAATGTTGTTATATAGCCTTGAGATGTAGACTAAACTGAGGCTAGCTTGTTTTACACTAACCTTTATTTGACATTGTATATTTTTCATAGATGGTTTCTTTCACTAGTCATTCTGAAAAGGTTACTTACTGAACCCTCAGTTGCTTCATCTTAACTGAACTTTTATATGGCAAAACGTAATCTTACCCCGATCTTCTTGCGGAGGAACATGATCTGCACATATTTAAGTATCAACAGTGAAAACATTGTGGTTGGTGATTTGACAAAGGTTCATTGTTCGCATCATGCTGTTTTCCACTGAAATGACAAACCTTAGACACAGTTCAGCTTACATGCAAACTTCTCTTCTATCTCTCTTAACTTACTCCCTGAAACCTGTCTCATATGTTACATGTACTCCGTGCTGCCATGGTAACAGCACTGGGAGACTGTCTTTCTTAGACCACAGGCAGGCTATTATGGGATGAGTGTCTCCCAAACAGACCAATTAGAGCAGTAATCAGAGGGGAGAATGGCAGACTGTACCGCACACATCCATTCTTACACCGACCACAAAGATGGCAAGAATGAAAGTCACTTTGTGAAAATCCTCTCATGCAGACTAATCCCTTTTTTTTGTTAATGTCTTGTTGTCTCCTTGCTTTGCCTTTCTTTTACATATTCATAAATGCATTTTTCTCACTCTTGGTCTGTTTGTTTCTAACCCCTCTTTCTGTTTGTCAGTTCTCAGACTACCTCCCATGCAGTAGCCTCCTTTTTTTTTTTTTTCCTTTTTTGACTTTGATCAAGATGCATTCTAACATATTGGCCTCTAACTTTACAACTTCACAGCTTAAGACTTTTAACCATGTCACCAGGTGCTCTTTAGGCTACACCCTTTTTCCACAAACTGTTTTACAATTCAGGGGTGGTTTACAGACGCCCCATCACCATCTGAAGCTGGACTCATATCTTTTTTTCTCATCTTCTTCCCCTCCTCTGTAACCACACCTCTGTAGTTACTCGCTTCAACTGAACTCCTCATCACTATCATGCTCTCGTGAAGACACTGCGCTGATGTCCGAACATCCATGTTTGATTGGATAGATATTAGGTTTCTATCCTACTGCTTCCATCCTTTACTCCTTCCATACAAGACACATATAAGTCCTTGCCAGTCATGTCCATTGCCTCTTGTACACATGTGAGCTCTTGCTTCCTGTCGACATGCTGAAACCTTGTCTTTGCAGCATCAGAAAGAATCACAGCCTGCTCAGTTCCATACTGCTGATGTAAGCTGAAGGGTCAGTGGTGAGTCTTAACAGCTGATTGGTAAACTACATCTGGCTTTTAGTGTCTCCTACATCATGGATGTGCTTGCTCAAATGTAAATATATTCCCTCTGTGATTGTTTGTAACTGCACAGACTATGTACCTTTCATCCCTCTGGCTACTGCTATTAATGCCTGCCCCACTTTCCTGTTTGCACTGAAGAGTAGCTTTGGCTAATCTTACAACTTTGTGGGTCCTCCTTTGGGGACTTGTTCAGATCTAGTTGCTGGAATTATCAACCATTCAGGGCTTTTTTTCCTGCTCAAGCATTTCAGAGCTGGAGAGTTTACCCCCATATTCAAAAGCCTCAACTGTTGGAGAAGTAAGTGTTACTATTTTAAGTCCATTTAATTTAATGTCAAGGAGATGATCTTGCATTTTCAAGAGCCTCATTGACTGTTATCCACAGTGGTAACCAGTTCTGTCCACTTTCCAGAGTTGCCAGCCCTCCTAAAATATGTTTGGAGTACTTTCACCTTTGGGCTCAGTTATGTTGCTCCAACAACATAACAATCATTTAATATCAGGTCACCCTTTGAGGGAAGGGGCAATGAAAACTTAAAGGTTCAGATGGCTCAATATTTATTCTTGCCTTAAGAATTGGTATTGGGGCCAATTAGGGCATATTTTGATGGATCTGCTCTCCTTCATGACAGCCCACAGTGCAAGGATTTCTCGACATGAAAGAGTGAAAATTAGAATCATAGTGGAAGCGAATTCAAGAAGCTTTGGCGTTGGGGTTGTAAACTGAAAGCACCTCAATAGCTGCTGAATTCATCCAAAATTGACCCAGAAATTACAAGTAAACTGATTTATGCTGTAGATTTAAAATTCATTTATCTCAAAAGTGAAAAATCTTTAGCTTCCACCTATTGTTAGCAGCACACGTGACAGAATTTTAATTAACTTCTTCCCTTGTATCCTTGACTTTTTTTTATCAGAGAACCAGATATTTTCTAATGCAGTTGTTAATCTTTTGGTCTGATGATTAAACCGGGGAGTTTCATGTCCATCCAAATTGTAGACGTGTGTAGGCTTTGGGAAGAATGAATGGGAGTGTGTCTGTAGTTCCCACAACACTAACAGAGTGATTTGTGCTCTCTCTAGCTGATTGCGTCACATAGATTTCAGAAGGGATAGATGATTGTTTTCCATATCTCCCACTCCCAGAGAGTTATAAGCATCAAGGGAAAAAAAGCAAAAAAACTAAAGACCCTCTGGTTGACGCTCCCATGGTGAGTTCACCCATGGTCAATTGATTTTTTTGTCAGATCAAAGAGGACATGTTTCTCCCTGGCCCGAGGCATCAGTGTCTGACTGAGAGGGGTCATCTGATTGAGTGGTCAAATGGGTAACTGGTATTGAGACACTGTGTGCATGTGCTGTATGCAACAGAGATAATGGAGATGGCAGTGCTGCCTGTCAACAAAAGGAGTGTTCTGGCGTTCTGTAAATGACACAGAGATTGTATGACAAGAAACAAGCGAAAGAGAAGGTCTCCTCTTCACCCAAGACAGACAAACGACTCCATTTATCCCTGCTATTTACACATATTAGAGTCATCTTATGGAATTAACAAAGTTTTTTGTAGTTAAAATGTTTTTTTTTAATCACATCTAAGCTGTCCAGATTTTTTTATGAGACACGTTCACTTTTTATTAATTCAACTTTGTACAACCTTGTCAGTTTAGTATATTGCTTCTATGACCTTATGCTTAGCTTTTTTGAGTAAATTTTATTCATTTGGTACAGCATTGCATGGAAATGCACCATTACTGAATGGAAATAAAAGAATCATTACTCTGTGTGAAGTTTGAGAGTCATAATTTAATTTAATGTTGATTATAATAAATAATTTCTGTATTGGGTTGGCAATCGAACCAACTATAAATGCCCAACTTAATGAATTAATCTGCATGCAAAGTCTTTGACACAATTTGGGAATTATGGGATTCCCAAGTTGTGGCAATGGGAAAATGAAAAGCTTTAAGTAGTTAATTATTTTAAGACAATTTAGTTGAGAGTCAATATATTTAACATTTGGCTGGTAACAAGTCATAATGTGATGTATTACATTATGTGTTTTGTAAGATGCATCATAAAAATAATTAAACCAAGAATAACAGACAAATAACCTGAACATAAATTTTGAGTTCTCATCCATACGTTTGCTTGCTTGCAGTGAAAGTAATTTAAAGTCTTGACATTTATAAGTCCCTTACCCCCTCTTCATTCACAGTCTTATACAGCATGTCTTGGCTGGTGACCTAATAATGTTTCTGCCGGTGTCAGCAGATAGTTGGATTAGTCTGGGCCTCTCACTGTGCTGTGTGGTCTCTACCAAGGAGGTGCAGGTCACTGGATTAGCGATTTTCTCCCTCTCTCATCCTTCCTCTCTGTTTCTCATTGGGGCATCGGTCAAGCTTAAAAGTACTGTGTTTGCTTTGTCGTCACTTACTGTCCCCCTGCTCTCACCCACAATGTTTCCTACATTATACCCTCCCTCGATTTTTAAAACGTGTCTTGTTATTGCTAGGCGGAACAATGGATCTCGCTGTCAAAGCTGAGGATAGGTGGAAGAGGATCAAAGGAGAAGGGAACACATTCCTAATTGGGATAGTAAAGTCTGAATGACATAACAGCAGCTGGCTTCTTTGCCTCTTGATTAAATTCAGTCGGATTAGTGAAACATGCCTTCTGTTAGACTTTTGAATCAAAATGTTTTGGCTAAGAAATACATCTGCAACTGGAGCCACTGTTTCGTGGGATTTTCTACTACTCCCTCCTGACTGTCGTTGCTACGAGAGAAGTTCAGCATTTAGTTTTTGGAAGGCTCACGAGGACTTGAAAAGCAGATGTGATTCTTGGCTGGTCTGGGACAGCGCATAGAACTTTCAGTTGGATTGTGTCCAGGTTCACTGCAATTTTGCTGACATTGTGGATTCCACTGGCGTAATCCAATGGACAATATGGACTTGACAGAAAAAAACAAAGAATCTGGTAGCTGGATATTTCATCTCGATTAGTTATATCAGCTGATATGACTCAGTATTGTATTGTCAGTGATAAGTGCACTGCTTGAATGAACTGGAATATCTCTGTAAAGTGTTGCTCATTACTCTGTTTTTCGGGACATAGGTAGTCTTGTAAAGCTTGCCCTCATGGCATCTGATCATTGCCCTCTGACTGGGGCAGAGAGAGCTATGTGTAGACTGGTTCATCGTGGACCTCGACCTCAAGCTATGCTAAAGCCTTTACGCTTGGAGCTACAGGTGTATGTGGACAAAACACGAAGCAGGCAAAAACACAGGTACCGCTAGAACACCAAAAAGGACCAGTTCTGTGTTAATTTTGTTGCCTGGCAAGCAAACATTGAGAAATTTTTGATAGAAGACATGCTAATAATGTTCCTAAAGCCCTGCCTGGATGTGATCACGTTGGTAATGTAAATTACTGTTAGTTACCAGTTGCAATAAAACCTGTTGGCACAGGTTTACAGAGGTACATTTGCATTTAAATTTACACCTTACACTTATAATCCAAAAGAGCTTGTACCAAGTGAAATAGTAAAATGTGCTTGTACCTTACAAGGAACCAAAGCAGTGATTTGTGCATAATGGATGCCTGTGTCCCTAACATAATCATGTATTATGGTGAATTGCTCCTGGTGAGGCAGATTAAAAGAAAGAAAGAAACAATAAGAACAAAAAAGATGGGAACCTGCTCAGTATAAATTGAGTGATAGACTTGATGAGAGAGGAGGTCTGCAAATGAGTGAAATGTCTCTTGAATGCACCAGTGGAACAAATTGCCAGTCCCTTGAGTTTTCTGCTAAACCAGCAGGTGAAACTACATATGGTGCACATCTCTTTGCTATACTTTTGAATGGTTCCATTTGTAAAACAGATTAGATTCAAGGATAATCCTTGCTTAGCTCTACATTCTAGTACCTTATCTGGAATTTAGAGCTTCAACCAAATTTGGTCAGTCTTTAGTTTATCCTGGATTATACAATGAATCTGGGGTGTATACTACTGGTTACAACTCAGTGATGACTGATGAGGCCTTGTTGTGCTTATTATGAATGTCTTCAGCATGTGCAAACTCATTTTTAAGGATCCTATGGTTAATAGTACACTCTGACACACATTTCTTATAACCAAACACAGTTTTGGCTTGATACATACATCAATCTTACATCTTGCAGTTGTAAAATGCTTACTTTTCAAATGATTAAAATATGTTCAATCAAGTACCTGAATCTCATTGTCCTCTTAACAATAAGGGACTTGTCAATAGACATAAAGTTAACATCTGTTTTACATTCCCCAAGTCAGCGTCATTGATCCAGCAGTTGCCATGGTAAACAAAGCATTGAGGAGGTGGTTGGAAGACTCCCCTTCACTTAGCTTTTGATAGTTATGTCTGGAATGTGTGGGTCTATTATATTTCAGCTTAGCAACGTACAGTACTGTACGGCAGCAGAGATACACTTGGATCAAATGGTTGTCACAGGACTGACTGAACATTACTGAACTGCTTGTTCATGTTCACAACATGGACTTTAAACAATATCAGTTAATGAATTACTCAAATATTTCTCCACAGAAAGCATGACTATACAATAATTGTGTAGACTGTGGAAAGACAAACAGATTAATCAGCTTAATATAATCAACTATCAATACAAGACAACTGTGTGTCTATAAATCAAACTCTTAAAAGACTGACTAATATGAGCAGTAATGAGTGAAAAGTGCAACACCTTTTCAAGGTGCTCATCTCAGAGCCTTAGACTCAGTTGCTAAGGCAACAATCCACAGATGTGGCTATAGAACTTGTTGTCATGGTGATACTGCCAATTTGTTCCTCACTGTGAGAGGATGTTGCACTACCACTGTCCATCTCACTGTACATTGTTTTATCTGTGCACGTACAGTATGTTTATATGGGTTTTCTCTCTTTTCCTGTGTGTGTATGTGACTGTGTGCGTGCACCATTCAGGATGGAGGCGTCTTGCTTGGAGTTGGCCTTGGAGGGAGAGCGGCTGTGCAAGGCCGGGGACTTTAAAGGTGGAACAGCGTTTTTTGAGGCAGCTGTGCAGGTGGGCACAGAAGACCTGAAGACACTCAGTGCCATCTACAGCCAGCTGGGCAACGCCTACTTCTACCTGAAGGAGTACGGCAAAGCCCTGGAATACCACAAACATGACCTTACCTTGGCCAGGTGAGCATTTTATCCTTTAATGACTGCTGTACTCTACACTGTATAGTAGAAGTTGCTCCCAAATTGCCTCTACTTGTTTTGAGCTGTACAAAGGTTTGAGAAAATAGGTACTGGATTGGAGATGCAATGATTAAGTTGTTTAATCGATTAGTTGATCAAAAGAAAATTTGTTGGCAACTATTCATAATCGATTAATCATTTCAGTTATTTTTTGAGCAAAATACCAAACATTCTTTGGTTCCAGCCTCTCAAATGAGGCAATTTGTTGTTTTCCATATATGATAGTAAATTGAATATCTAAAAATTTTGAACCATTAGTCAGACAAAACAAGCAAATTGGGTTCATCAATGTGGGTTGTGAGAAATTGTGACTGCCATTTTTTCACTATTTTTATTTGATCCATTGAGAAAAAAATCGGCAGCCCTATAATCCTATACTGGATATACTTACTCAGTTTACTTACCACTGTGTTCATTTGAATTTGAGAGGGGTATATTCATCCAGTCAGATATTAAGTAGTGTGAAAATTGCTCAACTGTACACCATCGAGAGTATCCAGTTGTATTTCTGATAAATCACATTCTCCAGCCTCGGAGAAAAGGGACACTAAACACATTTTTTTGTTGCTTGTTGGCTTTATTGGCTTAAAGCACTTAACAGGTACTAAAATAGAGTACAATATCATATTAATATCAACTTATACATAGGCAAATTCAATTATTATAAACTGTGAAGAGTCCAATGAATAATCAAGTTTATAAATTATTCACTGTATTAAATATGCATGTGTGATACATCTGTAGCAAATGAAGATGTGAAAATAAGGAATGCTCTTATTTGTGTGCTGATTATGGTTTAATAATTTGTGAAGGCAGCTGTTATCCCACCTCTGAAGTGGTGGTTTATTGGTTATAAGTATTCACATTACTACAGTGATGCAGATTTATGCAGAAAGAGCTCTGCTCAGTGCTGAGCTGTTCACCGGTATCTAGGAATGATGTTCTAATGATTCATTTGGTGTACAGAGAGTGTGAGAAGAAGATGATTCAGGTTACAACAGATTTTATTTACTTTACCAGATTTTAATATGTTGACACTAAAACAACGAGCATTCCAAGAAAAAGTGAAGGGACTTCCATATAGTAACAGCTGACAGCTACCAGCTGGATATTCAGCTTGTATGAGTAATCCGGTCCCCCGCAGTGAGTGCAGCTGGTATTTCAGCAGGGAAGTGATTAAAGACCCTGGGGAGATTTACCTTGTTACATTACAGTCTCACCAGGGCCACTGGGAGCTGGTTCCAGGAAGTAACCATGCAATTAAAATGTAGTATATCTCTCAATTAAATCACGTTACAGTACTTTTGATGGCTTTTTTTGAATAAATTAAAAGTAACGTAGAAAGTAGAAAATCTATAGCCTAGTCTTTTCTTCTACCACTGAATATCAAAAAATGTGTTTCTTTGCACCTTCAGAACAATAGGAGACAGAATTGGAGAAGGAAAAGCCAGTGGCAACCTTGGAAATACATTAAAAGTGTTGGGCCGCTTTGATGAGGCTGTGGTCTGCTGCCAAAGACATCTGGATATTTCTCAAGAGCAGGGCGACAAGGTAAGTTTATTCTTCAAAAAGCTACAATACATGCCTGTATGTTTATTTGGAATTTTTTTTTTTAACACTTGATATCTGCAGATCTTTCTTCATCCTTTTTGACATTTTTTTAACCTTTCTATTCTGTGTCCCTTATTGTCTGGCTGCAGGTTGGAGAGGCCAGAGCACTGTATAACATAGGGAACGTGTTTCATGCAAAGGGCAAACAGCAGTTATGGGGCTGCACCCAGGATCCAGGGGACCTGCCTCCTGATGTCAGAGACACACTGCAAAGGGCTACTGGCTTTTACGAGTATGTATTGTTGACAATGTACTGATCGTATACAACACCAAAAAATCATAAAGACAGTGACAATTGAGTTTATCACTGATCTACACAGAAAACTCCACAGTATTGATACATTTGAGAGTATTTGGTTTTCCAAAATTACATACAGAAATCGGCATGTATTGCTGCTTTGATCCCTATTTCCCAACTCACCTCTGGCAGTTGTTACACCTATATCTCTATTGAATACATCTGTGCCTACATGGCACATCTGTTTTGTTTTTTTTATCTTATATTTACCCACAAATTTGCTTAGGTTTAAACAACGTATTTGGAAAGCATCTGCAAAAAAGCAAACCTAAAGTCTTTACACAGATTTTCACTGATGTATCAGTCTTGGTTTTGGTAGCACCACTCTTTCACAATCCCTATTAAAAAGCAGTCCAGACTGAATTTGGCTGTATCAATACTAACTGCCCTTGGCTAAGATCTTGCACCCTGATATGCAGAATCATTAAACATTTACCTGACTTTGCCACTATTCATAGTTGACTTTAATCTCACAATCTCTCTCAGTCCCTGATGGTAAAAGCAACCTCACAACATGCTGCCACTGTCATATTTTACAACTGGTATGCTGTGAGAATTTGTAATAACTTACCTGCTCCTTGCAGTTAGGTCAAATGGATTACTGAAGGACAAGTAAAAGTATTCAATTATTAACATATATACTGACAGTCTGCTTTAATATCATATACATACTAGTTGACTTTGCACTTCCCTCTGTAGGATGAACTTGTGTTTGGTCAAAGAACTTGGTGACCGAGCCGCTCAGGGGAGAGCCTATGGGAACCTGGGTAACACTCACTATCTTCTTGGAAACTTTGTTGAAGCAATCAAGTTCCACCGTCAGGTGAGAAATCTAGAACCATATTCATACTTACAGCGCAGATATGAGTTATCAGCCTTGTCGTTGTGCCAGAACAGAACAGTGACCTTACGTCAGCAGTGTACTGTAGCAGCCTAATTTTGCTTGTGACACAAGGTCATTCACCTTCCAGCTATTCAGTAACTTTGTGGCTCACCATGATGTTGTCAGCATTAGCATGTGCAGGGAATGCACTTGATGGGGGAGGAATTACAAATAAAGGGACACAAAAAATGAATAAAAATGAATACAATTGTTCAATCTCCCCTTATTTATATCCGGTCTCACAAATACTATGATACTACTACACATGATCATGTTTTATGTATGTTTGGTTTGCCTTGTACAAACCATTGCCATACACATTAAAATGTGGTTTGGGGGTGTTTTGGTGGCTTGTGCACATGCTGTGTGGTCAGGGATCTTTGAGTGTCCTCTTTGAAGCCACAGTACCACATGATGAATCTGGGCTTCATCATCATCCAGTTCAGCCTTTTGGTTGTGCTTCTGTCATTTGCAAACCATAAGCAAACAAGTGGTTTCCACAAAATTTGATTTAGTGTTGCGTTGTGATCACATATGTTATCATGACTTGAGCTTTTAGCTTATAGGTGTAGTCAGATTTCACTTCAGTGAGGAAGCAAAGTACAGTTTATGTGTTTGCTTCTTTTTGGGAATACATCTTACCTTGTTTTCCCTAAAATTTTATATGCAAAATAGCAAGACTTACCAATGCACAGCAGGTTTCAGAGAGGAGGTAGGATGGACCTCTCCTTCAAAAAGTATTAAGTATTGTCATTTATTGAACACCTCTTATTTAATAAAAGAAATACAGCAAGGTTGGCAGTGAGTACAAGGACAGGAAGAGGGTAAAGAGTGTTTGATCAAAATGTGTGTTCTTTGCTCGTTGAATGATAATGTGAGATTGCAAGTCATGCTAGCCTTACCAGCTTTTTTGCAAATAATTTTCACCTTGGTGAGTTTTTCAGTGGGTCATGATACATCTCACGCTGCACCAACACAGTGTTCAGAGATTGATGGCCTCTCCTGGAAAAAAAAAATGTAGTAAATTGGTTTCTTGGTGGATCACTGGCAAGTACGGCTTCAGGCTCCGTCTGCTCATGTTCCCTGTTACTTTTCATTGTAAACCACTTGTTTTCCTCTTGGGAGCCAGTCTCTCCTTTCTCCCCCATTACAAATCTATTGATGTGCTGTGGAGGAGAACATGCTGCTTTTAAAGGGAATCAGATGAGCCGATTTGATGCACCACTGCTGCAGCAGCACCCCCTGGTCATGACATCATGTGCCTAACAGAGCTTGTAACTTGAACTTGTGCAGCTGCCTGTGCTTGTACATTGAGCCAAAAAAAATAGGGCCAAGTAAAGTAAAATGACCATAAGAATTTCACTTTTGTGCCATTGGTTGAACTTAAAAGTGTTTTGCGGATTCTACAGGGGTTGACTTGACCTTGCTGTTCTGTCATTCACAGCGGCTATCCATTGCCAAAGAATTTGGGGACAAAGCAGCAGAACGGCGAGCCTACAGTAATCTAGGCAATGCCCTGATATTCCTGGGCCAGTTCAACACAGCCACTGAGTATTACAGGTGAGAGAAGAGGGCAGTCTGACATCTAGTGGACAGAAGGTGAAGTGAAACATTTTCAACCAAAGAGGAAATGCAACTGAAGTACAAATGAAAAATGAGTAATGCATGGCATAAGGACTCCTAAAATCAATTTTTAAAAAATCAATGTTTATTTTTTCACACTAGTTGTCTTCTCAGGTTTGTGTGTCATCCCAACCGCTCCTATTCATCTGTCAACACACTCTCCTCTTACCTTCTTCCTTTGTTGCACTCGACATCTTTTTTTTCCTTTACTCACCTCATTGAGCCCTCTGTTTCTCATTCTGTAGGAAAACCTTGCAACTGTCCAGGCAGCTGAGGGACCAGGTGATGGAGGCTCAGGCCTGTTACAGCCTTGGAAACACCTACACCCTTTTGCAGCAGTATGAGAGGGCCATAGACTACCACCTGAAACACCTATACATCGCCCAGGAGCTTACTGATAGGTAGAGTGAGCACCTTCTAATGCATTCACACAAACGTGTGATGAACACAGGAAGTTTTTTTTACATTTGTGTGTGTGTTAATATCTCAATAGGGTTGGAGAGGGCCGTGCCTGCTGGAGTCTGGGAAATGCATATGTGTCTTTAGGGAACCACAAACAAGCTCTCCATTATGCACGAAAGCATCTGGACATCTCTAAAGAAGTGAGACATTGTTACAAAAAAAGAAAAAGAAAAATGCACCTTTGGTGAAGTTTAGGTGTCTTGCATTCGACCTAACTTCATCGTCCGGTTCTGTTTGTTGTTTTGTCCTCAGATTGGAGACAGAAATGGAGAACTGACAGCCAGAATGAATGTGGAACAGCTGATGGAGGCGCTGGGGGTCAACGAGAGCGACCTTTCACCCTCCAGTTCAGAGTTTGAGATGCAAGGTGACACCAAAACATTCTTTCTACCTCCTAGACCATGAACTTGTATGGTCCTTAGACTGGTAAATTAAAGGGCAGGAAATAAGAGTACGGAAAGGTGTTATACAGTAATTTCATGGAACTCTGAGGGATGTAACAAAGACTGGATTTCACAAAGTGGAGAGTCTGATTTAAAAGACCCTCCTGTATGTTTGTCATATCCTCTGCATTGAATGGTACAAATGGAAACAAACAAAGAAAAGAATCATGTGGTGCCCTTTCTCCCTGTGGATGAAACAGCTGACTTGCTGAACTGAAGACTTCAGTTCACTTGAGGTCACTGGCGTCTTCTCCACCAGTGTATTAACATGCACTTATGTAACTTGATTTCTTAAATGTCATGTAAGCATGTTACTCAGTTCCCTTAATCCTGACAAGGAAAAGGGTGTGGCAAATGAAAAAGCCCAACTCTGTGTGTGGGCGTTTATTTATGTGTTTGAATGCGTATAGAAAACAGGGACCTGTCTGTTTGCACTCTGCAAACTGTGGTTTAGGGAAGCTGTCTTTGAACTTTACTTGCCCTCCCTTTCTCCTAGACATGGGAACAAAAATGATGACTATTGAGTTCTAGAAAATTGCTTAAATCATGTAGAAACTTCACTGAAGGGTTTAGTAAATAGCCATTTATCGGCCACCTTAAAACTATAGACTTTAAAATCTATTTTCATAAAGTTCTTTCAAATAGGTGCTGCTCTTTTAACTTTCATGTTTGACAAAAATAACATTTGTGGGCTTGAGCAAGCTAACTGGAATACTGTATGTGTACACAAGGTGGCCATTTAAATGTAAAACTAACTAAAGTTCAGACAGACATAACAAGCGAGTGTCTGTGTTATGTCTGAACTGAGGCTAAATATGAGAAAAGCAAGAGGTGTGTATATTTTTGAGTTAGAATGAAGATTCTTGTTTTACCCCCAGCCTCAGAAAGAGGATCTCTTGCTAACACACAGTATGTTTTAAACATTAACCTCAAATAACAAAGTTGATTATTATGATAGATTCCCCTCAAATGATTTGCCAACCCACATAACTGGGAGGATTTGAATCTCCTATAAGGCAGTGTGGAGAAACTGCACAATTTTATCTGTGCAATCAGCCTGGCTTTTGTGTGATGTTTGCTTTCATGAACCCTCCTGTGGGCAGAAACTCACACCCATGTCCTACATTTCCCTCTCTGGTGCAGAGCTGGCAAACAGACTCTTATTATCTCCGACAGGCGTAAACCTGGAGGAGATCGTGTGTTTGGTTGTGTCCATGTGTCTGTCCGAGTAATCTAATCTAATCTCGTATAATACTGGACCTATCAGCCTAATATTTTTTGTGCATATTTATGACTGTATCTCATGGTTGCAGTGATTCACAATTGTTGAAAAAACGATTTTATAATGCGTTTTATATCAGCATTGACTGCTGACTTTTCACTCCTCTTAACCAGCCGGTAGGGGCTGCAAGTGATCAACAACCACAGCAAAAGGCATTTTCGGTAATTGCCTAGGCTAAAAACAAGTCTGTTGCAGGCCACATTTTGGCTTTTGTCGTGGCTCAAAGACTGACATCTTGGACCTTAGCATCTGCGGATTAATTCCATACCCGATATGTTATGATCCACTACAGTTAAGCATGATATAAGATGAATAAATCCCTGCTTTTGTTACCTTCGCTGCCATCTTGACTGTAAGGGAGCCGGGAAGGACAACTGAGTGAGATTCGACTCTTCTTTGTTTGGGAGGGGAGAGGGAGGTAGGGAGGGGTTTTACTTTGTGTGGTGTGTTAGAACAAAGTGTTTTAAATAAATATCAGGGTTTAAATTGAGAAGTTTGGACTTATCGTCCTGTTTATTCTTACCTTATTAAGTTTATGCAGTTAGGTGAACCTAAGAGGACAATAGGTTACAATACCATCACACTATTCAATGCATCTTAAAGAAAACTGAGACTATACATGCCCCCAAACACACAATGGAGATTTGCTCTCTACTGAGTGCACTCTTCTAGTTCAGATTGTTTTCCTGGTTGTCTGCCTAAACCTCACATCCACACGGAACATCATGGGACCTATTCTGATATGAAAGGCTGCTATAGAAAAAAGGCAAACAAGGAATGCCTTGTGGCTCATGATACTAAAGTTTTAATGTTATGTAATGTAAGGTTTATATCTGTTTTTTTTTCTATAGGAGCAAGACCCAAATTCACCAAGAGAAACAGCATGGACAGTGTAGAACTGTGGAAGTACTCTTCAGATAAGGTGATTTCTCATATTACAGTATGACACTCTAAAGGAAAATGTGCATGTGAAGGGGATCCACACACCTCTCCCCAAACAATAACAAGTCCCTCTCCAACAATATCTTCTTTAACTGCAGAACGGTGAGAACCAAGACTTGGAAAGTATACCCAGGAGATCGAAGAGTCAGCTGTCACAGCCAGGTAAAAGGAAAGGCTATCCTGACAGTCAGTCATCAGATGAAAGGCCGTGGTTGGATTCCCCTGTAGACACTGATGACATCACAGTGCAAGTTCCGCCTCCAGTGCCAGTGAGTATTTATAGCTTTACTATCGTATTAGCTTATAATGCTGACATAATATCCAATTGTGTTCCTTACGTGGTGTCAGGTATAAGCTTAAATCCAGACAAAGCCAGGCTAGCAGTTTCCCCCCGTTTCTAGTCTTTATGCTAAGCTAATTAACCAGCTCCTGGCTGTAGCTTCATGTATACTGCCCACACATGTGAGCAGTATCGATCTTCTCATCTAACTCTAGACAAGAAAGTGAATAAGCATATTTCTTAAATAACCATTTCATATCTTGGTAAAAATCTATCTTTGGCTTTAGTTGTGTAATTTTTTAACATTTCAGTCCCCCCAAGTCTTTAATATTGATGTATTTTTAACCATATGATTTAAAAATTTGGAATTAATATTGTATAATAACTGAAACTGTGTATAAATTGTAAGGTTTGTACTCTCCTAAATTATATATTACTGTACTCATAACTGACTCATAACGGACTCATACCAGACTCAGTTTTAGAAAGAAAAAAACCCCCCAAGAATCCAACAATTAAGATTTAAAATATAATTATTTTCTTCTTAATATTTTAAACAGAAAAAAGGTCTGTGTAATTCATAATTGTCCAAGCTCCAAATTCAATTTCATGCCTCTAAGTATTAAGATAACCACCAAAATGTATTATAACCATTCTCTAGTTCACATTCTCTTTGAATCTTGTAATCTTGTGCCTTGTAATTCAATCCCTGCAATCCCACCTGTGAAAAGATGAGATTAATTTTTGTCATAGAAAGTATCAAGGGGATCTAAAACGCTGACCGTTGAATTCACTCAACTACTTTTTCCATTCCTGTCTGTTCATCCCGTCCAACACGTCTTCAGGGCTTCTACTTTAAAGAGAAGATTCGAGAAATTAGAGAGATTCAATTGGGAACACTTCCTTTAATTTCCCATGAGATTATACGATAAAATGTAATCATATTGTATAACCTCAGTCACCTACAGTGTAAAGTGTCTTCTCATTAAATGCCAACAGTTCTCAATTTCCTGTGAACTAGATTCTTAATGAATATGTCGTTTCACAGCTGTTGTATCCCTAAAATTTTGTGTCCCCACTGCCGCTATTCATGCTCCATCCCTGTGACAGTGCTAATTGTTGTAATCAGCAAGCTGACATCTTGGAAAGGAGTGAAAATTATTGGGTTGCATGATGATAGTTCATTACAAGGGACTAGAAATAGCATTTGGAACTAAATGTTGGAAATCCTGACATTGAAGCATACCCTTTTCATGTCGTCTGATCTTGTAAAGTCAGTTGCTCATCTGTGAATTTGGGCCACTTTTTTCTTAAAGCTACACAAGTTAAACCTTTTGACCTTGTGATGTCATTAGGATGTATTAAATTAAGATTATTATTAAATGATTATTGTAGTTATCTAAATGAAGTTCACATTCAAACATTATTTCTTATGCACCAGCTGAAATCATGTTTGGGTGCCACAACCTACATACATTTTATTGGTCAACAACAACATCAATACCCATCTGCTTGTTCCATATCTTTTTGACAATACCACAGTCCTCATCAGCAGAGAGAGTTTACACTCTTGTTGTGGAACTGTAGATATTTTCCCATTTTAGTAGGACTCTTGTTTCTCACACATTGACTTTGAGCTCGACAATTCACTCTTGACCTTGGAAACAGCAGTTAACAAAACAATCTCAGTTGAACTTCCATACACTTATGTTTGTTCCATAACTATTGATCAAATCACAACTATACAGTACAAACATTTTAACATTTGTGCTGTTATCTGACACATTAATGAATATTTCATTATAAAACGGGTGGTCTTGCAGTCTGATTGGTTGATAAGTGTTGCCCTCAATCTGTAAGCAAGCAGGGACGACGCAGACGACACTACACCAACCACTTTCTCTGCAGCACCATTGTGCAAAAGCTTTAGGATGCGGCCCTTGAAGCAAGAGAGGTAATGTTCGTAAGCACAAATGTGGGAACTCTCTCCAGAACTATTGGCGACTGAAGCTCGGTGTCTGGAGAAAGTGGAGCAGCATCCTCGCCACACTAAGCAATGCATCTTCTAACAAAATGAGTGGACCTAACACGATTGCAAAGACTTTGCAATGTGACCCCGGTAACATTAGACAGTTTTCCATGGGTGTACAATTAATGGGGAACGTTCAAATTAATGTGAATAAATAAACTCTGGTTAGATTGCTGGCTTGAACATTAGTTTAGCAGTTTACTAACGTTGCACAGGAACTGCAGGCAGCCAGGACCTACTTTCTTGTAAATGACTCTTGTAATGTAATTGTTATTCAATTGTTATTTAACAGTTTTTATTGGATTCGGTCTATAAATTCTATATTGTAATATTTGGTAACCGTTTGGTAACCTCGCCTGTGCGTTGGGCCGAACAATGCCCCTAGCTGTGATATAATCACAATATACCATGGCCAGATGAGAGATATTCCTTTGACAATTGACCGTCCTCTAAGCCCTGTTCCCCCTCAGTCATTTTTGCTACGCCTATCAAGCTTTCTGTTCTCACATGACATATGCAGCCGAAGATTTACCATTTGATATTAGTGACTTTTGACACAAAGGGTTCTTGTCCTTTCTGAAAAAGTTAGACAAAAGCAGGCTTCTCATTTTTTGCCAGTGATAGTTGATTTTGTCGACTGAAATGACAAATTTCACAAGCGAATTTTATCATTTGTAGCTAGCTAGCTGAACAAACTAATGTTAGCTACGCGAGTTGGATGAAAATGGCGCCTCCGGCTGACTTTTAACATTTTCCAGCTGATTTGTTTTAAAAGCACTCTTATAGTGGTCTTAAATATGCACTCGGTGGCTACATACGTACTATAATGCGAAAAGACTGAGACTAAAGATGCATATGTCAAGCAAAACTCATGAGAAAAGAAACAGCATTGTTCTTGTATTGCAGAGTAAAGCTAGTTAGCCCAAGTATTATAATTATGATGATAAGCAAAAAGCTATATTTGGATTGAGTGGGCATTTTAATTGTTAATTTAATTTTAGTTTAAGGTTGTATGTCTTTTTTAGTTAGATAGCACTTTGGTGATATAATCCAGGAAGACAATGTCTTTTATTTTCCTCCATTCCATTCACACACTCACATCACTTAATTTCCCTACTCCTCTCACTCTCTTTTGCTAGCATTTCTTTCAGTCTCATCATCATCACGTGTCCCCCTCTCTCTTGTTTTGTCCCTGTGGCCTACTTTATTAATTGGACAATACAGAGAGGGAAGTGAGGAGATCCACACAGAGACCAAGGGGCCAAGGACAGAGGAGATAAATTGCTAGAAGTCATAGCTGACTAGCATGCAATGAGCAAGTAAATGCTAATCACATGGAAGACTTTTTAATGTCCATGTAAGGAAAAAAAAAATATTATAAACAGCTTTGTCTGAATTGAGTGTTGACATTAGTGGTTCTTCTCAGTCGAGGGTAGTTGATCTCTGCTGGTTTCCAGTGCTGGCATGCAATTTACTCATGACTATGCCCTTGCACCCATCTTTCCACTCCCTTTCTCCCCTCCCCCCCTTTGTCCCCCCAGCTCTCCCTCTCTGCTGATAATGTGACCTTGATCAGAGAACTGCCCTCCCCACAGGGTCAACCCCCCTGCCTCCCATAATGAGTTGTTTTCCCACAGTGGGCGAACGGGACAAAAATGGCCTGCAGGAGAGCCACAGAGAGAGAGAGAGTGTGAGACAGAGAGGAGGAGGGAGTGTGTGGTAGAGATTAAAAGAAGGCTGGAATAGAGGGATACAAGAGGAGAGGAAATTAGAGGGAGGGAGTCATGTACAGCAGGGGAGCAAAGAGAGAGAGGGAGAGAGAGAGAGTGATGTAAAGTGGTGGGTGAAAGTAGGGGAGAAGGAGGTGTGAGCCAGGAGTGTGGACAGAGCAAGAGGGGAAAGAGAGCTCAGAGAGAAATGAGAGAGAGAGAGTAGGGTAGATAGAGGACAAGGAAGAAGTACAGCTGGTAAGATGTTTCATTTATGTTTTACAGCTTGAATAACAACATGGTGCAAAGGATACCAGAGGTTTTTATCTATCTCATCCTGATTTTTTTTTTTAAGTACTTGTAGTTTGTGTGTTTGCACTGTATGTGCAGATGTTTTACTTACTTACTGTCTTTCAGGGAGTAGATGCAGTGTCAGTGAAAAACTTTTTATGGAAAACAGTAAAACATTTGTTGTGTTTGAAGCATAGTTTGATTTTCTATTATAAAAGTTGTAATAGAAAACACTCTTCGGAGTGAAATCAGGTGTCTGCTGACCTACTTCACATCTTGCTGTAAGGCGTAGGGATATTTACTTTAACCACTAGTTGTTGTTAAAGGTATTATATCTTGTCCTGTTTTGGTTTTAAATCAGAATAGTTTTTATAGTGAATACTGACTTTTTGTTAAAAACTAGTGGGGTAGTTTGTTATGGCAGGGGAGGAGCGTATATATACAATGGCTGTTCAGCTGATTAGTTGATATTATTGCCCAAACTATCAATTATGTATCAGCGAGATCGCTCAATTTTAGCTACTACTTTTAGAAATTACTTTCAAGATTATAGTCTTGGCTACAACCTATATTATGGAGATTTTATCTTCATATGCTTAGAAGCATAGTGTTCGAAGATGAAATACTGTTTTCCCAGTCCTGCAGGTTAAAGGCAAAGAGTGACCGAGGCTTTGGTCTAAGAGGCTGTTTTTAATTATTTATTTGGTTAAGTTCACTGAGTAAAAGGTCGCTTTGCAAATGTTTATGCTCCAGATTTCAGAAGTGTCCAGGTTTTCCCTGCAAAGTTATTCAGGCAACATAGTAAACCTGATTCTTAGATCATACCAATTTCTAAGTAGACACCTTGAAGTTTGTTGGATAAGATCAAGAAAGTACAATTTGTCTATTTTAGTACTTTATCATTGTGTTTGAAGTCATAGTTGAAAGCTTGTTTTATGATGATGTTTTTGCTTTCATCTGACAGTTAAATTAGGTTATTGGCAGTTTTAGATGTTCTTAGATAATTTCTCAGTGAGCCAGCAGCTTTACTTTTATTTTGGCTCAGTGTTGTGTAGAATCATTTTATTGCTGTTGTCCATTTGATCAGCTCTCATTCAGTATCATGACATCACAGCCTGATTGCCTGAATATTTCAGTAGCATTGCTCAAACATAATAAATTCCACATTTGCTTTGCGAGCTCAGTGCATTTGTAGCTAGAATATATTTCACGCATACATTATCCACTTCAGTTTTACAACTGAAGTGGATAATTCACAACGTGAAACTGGGTGAAGGAGCATCTTTCAGGATCTTTCTTGGTGTTATCTCAAAACAAACAATGGAAGAACTACAGACTAGCATTGGGGATGTACAGTGCACATAAAATGCATTTGGCCAGTCAGTTTTACATTCAGTCGAATCATTGATCAGGTGATCATTGATCGGAGCTATATGCTCATTTCCAGCACTGCCAACTGAATCTGAAACAAAGGACTGCTGGTAAATTGAAAATAACTTGTTACTTGGCAGTGTATGGCTTCCACAGCTGTACCTGTCTATATTTTAATCAGATTTTACAGGTTTGTGATATGTGGGCCATTTTACTTAAATGAAAATGGGTTATTTATTTTTACATTTCATGATACAGTATTGTACCACCTCCAGTATCTAGGTCAAGGTAGTCTCTCTAGGAAGACCATCCCTTGTGACTATTATCAGAATATTTTCTGGTCCACATGCCTTTCATCTTGAAAATCCTCATTACGTAACTCGTACTGGCATCGATTTTAATTATTTTATCTGCACTTTGAGGAACAGTTCAACATAAACAGGTAGTCCAGTGAAAACAAAGTGAACCAAATTCTCTTTCAGTTCACTTGACGATGCGGAAGTGCAACAAAAGAAGTGAAATAAAGGCCCCCATGAGAAAATGCATTGAGGAATGGAGTAAAGTGGAACAGAGACTAGTTTGGAAACGGGGCAGAATTTGTATTATTATTATTAGTAAAGAACATTTGATCACCTACAGATGTCCTGAGGGTTTGTGATGTACTGTTAAGGAAATCTGTATTCCAGTAAAAGCAGTAAATAAAATGACACGATTTCTAGAGATAAAAGGGTTTAGTCTTTGTGTGTTTATACCGAACAAGAATTAATGTTTTCCCAATTTGTCATTTTTCGTTTCAGAAGTTGGGCCGTGACCCCTCCGATGAAGACTGCTTCTTCGACCTCCTCAGTAAGTTCCAGAGCAGCCGCATGGATGACCAGCGCTGCCATCTTGATGAGCCACAGAACGGTGACAACGGAGAAGGTGCTGCTAACTCCATGCCGTCCCTGAATGAGATGATAGGTCGGTTGAGAGTATTCACATGTTCACATTGTTCAGTCCTGTATAGGCTTGTTTTTAAAGGAATACCTAGACTCCTTTTTAATAACAGTGAGATTTGAGATGTTTGAAGTTCAATGGAATCATGTAAGCATTTTTTTATTTTTCTGTGTCTGCGAAAAATGAATCCCTGTAACACTTGAGCGCATTAAATACATTACATTTTATTTATATTCTCCTCCCCTAGATCCTGCAATTACCACTTCCCCCCAGACCGAGGAGCTGTTTGATTTGATTGCTAGCTCTCAGAGTCGCCGTCTTGATGACCAACGCGTCAATGTTGGAAACCTTCCGGGTCTGAGGATTACCCATAACAACCTGGGTCACCTGGTGGGTGAAGGAGATCATCAAGAACCCAGTGATGACTTCTTCAACATGCTTATTAAATGCCAGGTAAGACCATAATTCATATATAACAAGAGCTTAAGGGTTTAATAATGTGTTTAGATTCTTAATCATTAGTCCTTTTGGAGATGGACTTTGTAGGTTATAGAGGAAGCTGCCTCCATTCTCTAAATGTATCAATCTTTCTGACTGTAGTCCTCCAGGATTGATGATCAGCGGTGCTCCCCACCAGAAGCAGGCCCCCACGCCCCCACAGTGCCTGATGAAGATTTCTTCAGTCTAATCCAGAGGGTGCAGGCCAAGCGTATGGATGAGCAGCGTGTCCAGCTGCCCACAGATGACCAGGACAGCCCTCCGTCCCCTGATCCAGAGCCACCTGGTGGTTTCTCCAGCTAGGACTTGGTGAAAAATGCAGCACACTTACATGTCAAAGAAAAAGAAAAAAAAATAGAAGAAAATGAAAGAAGGATGAGCCAACATTTGAAGAGAGCGCTGAGCGGTGAACTAACAAGATTTCTAAAAACAAGACAGATTCCATGTGCAAAAGGTGGTGTCCCGTCAAATGTTGCTCCTCGTATTAAGTCCTACATGTGTGTAAATATAACAGGAAAACAAGCAGAATTTAAGCGCGGCTGCGTGAGGAAGAAGAAGAAGATACAAGTTGGGATTTTACAAATTTAAAATGCTCTCATGATAACAACAAACATGAAATATGTACTCAATCTAATGCCTTAATCAGCATTTTTTTCGGGCTCAAGATTGTATTTCCTGGTGTCAGATGTGTTTTTAGAAGCACATGATGGGCACACAGTGTAATATGGACGATTAACGTGGAGACCTATGAGTTGAGGAAATCACAAAGATTTAATCCTAGAAACATCCAAGAAATGATGGATTTGCACTGAAATCTAAACCGGTTTTATAAAGACATGAATGATTAAAACAGCTAGATTTGACATAAATTATGCCTGTTTTCTTCAAATATTTATGTATTTTCTTTTTTTCTTAAAACAAGTACATACTATAATGTACATGCCAAATGTCTTTATCAAACAAGTTGAATTTTAGACAAAATGTATCAATTCAATTATTTTTTGATCATTGCTACATTCAATTTTTGTGGTTCCCACTGCTCATCGAGGGCTGGTGTTATTTGTTCAATAACAGTATTAGGGATGGCTATCCAGTGTTAAACTAACTGCTTTGGTCAGTTCAAACTTGAAACCACTGATTTATAATCACGCTTCACTTTTGCTCAGACAAAGTATGATTCATTTCAATTGAAAGACTGACTGAAATATTATTTTCCAAATAAATAATATAGAAATCAGCCTCAATCTCCTCACAGAGTAAGCAGTAACTGAGGTTACTGAGCAAAGAATATGAAATAGCTGCTTATTTTATAGAGTCAATATTAGAGTTGTGTGATAATTCAAGCTCCAATAAATGTTTCTGCTTAGCTTTTAAAGTGACTACAATGCTGCAATATCTGCTGCCCATAGTGTTCTGAACATCTAATAACAGACTACTGCTTACTGCCATTTTTATTACTTAACATAGGAATAGAAACAGATGGATGAGATGAATGTGTCATATTTTGAGGAATCTAAAACCATGAACGATAATGGAAGTGCTAATTCTAGGCTGTGCTGCTGGTATTCTGCCCCCATGTGGTCAAAACCTTGTATTACCTCTGTGAAATACAAGTGCAGTCTTTGGGGATAAAAGGTATTCCCTTTCCTTGACTATTTGTAGGACACAGTTGTAATAATGATATTGTGCTTTCAGCAACTTGTACCATAAATGTTGAGAGTTTTGTAAATCATTTCATAAAAGTAAGAGTCTATCGTCAAAATCGGGGAGGGCCAGGTGTACATTTCTATCCATTTGCTGCCATAAAAGCTCCCTGATGTACAGAAAAAAATCAGCAACAGCAGTGAAAACTGCAGAAATTTTGATTGGCTGAGTGAAAGATTTAGCTGTACAGAGCATCTGTATAATGGTACAAAAAATATTTGACCTTACCTATGGGCTTGCTTTTTCTTTAACAGTAGAGCATACCTCATTTTTGTATCTCAAAGGTTGTGAACCTTAGAGATACTGAGTTCTGAACCCAGATGGATCATATACCAAGTTCATTGTGGTTATGTTTGATTCATCTCTCTTTGATAAAGAACACATTGGGAGCTACAGTTAATATTTTCTTTCTCAGTTTTTTTTTGTGAATTAACATATTTAGAAAGTACCCGGTACACTTCTATTTGTCACTGCCATAATTTGTACATATATATATATTTTGTATTTATGTTCCATTTGGGGACATGAATATGTCCCCTCATGCTTTTAATAAAATGTTTCAGATGTTATTTTGGCTCTGTTTGTTTTTGTAACACTTCTTTTTCATTGATATATGCTGCAGAAATGACATTGTTAACACTGACCTCTATAGCACAGAAGTATTACTACAGTTAGAGCGCATTCGATTCCTGAGAATAGTGCAATCAATGGATTGAATTTCCCAACCTCTAATCTTTGGAACAAAGCACAAAGGACTGACCAAACGTGTTGGTTATCTTCCAGTTTGGTTGCATAATCAAGTCTGAGCAGGAATGTAAAGAATTTATTGAAACGAATTAACCATGTACATGCTGGTTATGTCTGATTTGTCTCTCAGTTCTCTTATAACAACAGTCAAAATATATTTTTCCATTTCCCCCCCTTTTTTGTGTCACTTTCATTTTTACAAAGCACTCCAGTATGGTTTCTGGTTTTGAATATTTGCACCAGATCATGCACACAATACATTACCATCACAAATAATCATCCGCTTTTAGCTTACATCCTCATAAATATGGTCTCTATAATACATTTTAAGTTTAAAAGAAAGCTGCAGTGACACATTCTCATGCAGCCATTTGTCACCCAATGACCTGAACTAATACTTAGTTGTGCACACTGCCACAGCCCTCCCCTCCTCTCTCTCTCTCTAATTTCACCCGTGCCTCCTCCTGTCCATCTCCCTTTCTCTCCCTTCCTCACTCTCCTTGCCTGTTCTTGCTCCCTCTTACCCAGAATGCAGCGCAGGCTGAGCAGGCTCAGCTGAGCTATAAAAAGGCATAGCATGGGGGAGGGAGGGCTGCCGTGCAGCAGGAACTGTGCAGACACACACACACGGGGATTCAGGGACGGAAGCCCCTTGCACTGGGATCTAGAGCCACAGCGCGAAAGACAGGTCAGTACAGAGGACAAAGGCTCCATAGAGGACAAGCAGGCAGGAAATGGCAGGGAAAGGGTCGGATTTTGTCAGAATGTGTAATGAACAGAGAGACATGTCAGAGAGAAAGAGAGTGGGCAGGCAGAGTGGGCAGGGCTGTTTGATGGGATGGAGAGTGAGAATTACAGAAGCAGAGACTGTAATGGTAAATTGTCATCTGTCTCAGCACTTTGGTTAGTCACACTGTTTAAAATGGTTGAGTGTCAGTAGATCAGGCATTTCTTCATAGTGCAAGGGCATGTAGGTCTTGTATGTCACCCACAGTGATGCCACTCAATGGATGGCATAATTACTCTGCTGAAAATATGTAGTCCTGTCATTGATTCTTTTTTTATTCTTTTTTTTTTGTTTACGGTTACTATAAAAACATTTTCCTCCACCTCCATCCATTGAAAGCCGTTTTTATACAACCTTTTAATTCCTCTGCCATGTTTCTAGCTCCTAGTAATGGTCATTGACAGCTGCTTAGGGGCTGAGTGACATTGATTCTTGTGAATAGACGGCACACGATTAAGAGAATCAAACCTTGCAATTTGGAAAACAAACACATTCGTGACAGTCACAGCTAACTCGGAAATTATCTCACTCCATCCTTTCACAAACAACATGGAATATTTCCCACTGCACTGACGTCAAAGGATCCCCTGTTCACCCTTAAAGGGACAGTGCACTCAATTAAATTGCAGAGCACCTTAGCAACCAACCGTACAGAGAGAATGCACTAATAGATTATGTGCTCAGTACTTTGTTTTCGCTCCTGTTGCTTCTAAGGGCAGTCAGTGAAAGCTTCATCCCCATGTGCTCTTTGAGAATGGTTGACATGCTATCCCTTAACAGCTGCAGACTGACTGAGTCTTTTTTTAGCTGGGCTACATGTTAAAGAACAGTAATAAGACATTGGGGTGGGACAGGCATGATATATTGACATCGGGTGGGGGTTGTGGTGAACCCAGTATCTTAATATTTCAATATACAGATAGAATTACAAAAAACCCACGTGTTCAAATGTGACTCCACTGATATATCTGGTTCTCTAAGTACTCTTGCATTCTGGCTATGCATGGCATTGCAATAGTTATGTATTATTAAGAAATGCGTCCATTTCAAGGAACATAATATGGATCCAATCCTAGTCCAACATTCACAGGGCTTTGTCTACATATGATAAAGTCCAGTTTAAACACCATGCCACATCTATATCTAGTAATTATACAACTTCTGTTGGGGAAAGTATTAGAGCAATCACACTGCAGCAAAGCCATGTTATGTTCCACCGAATAGTATGTTTCTGTTCCATAATTCCATGCCATATTGATTACAATATATAAATATCATTATGCCATATTGATTACATACAGTATTGATTGCAATTCATCTTGAGCTGTGCAATTTAGTAGAACCAGAACATGTTTGACATACCAAAAAGGCAAGACACCCTCTAGATGGCACCATAATAGGTCAGAGTGGGATTCCCAAACAGGCACTGTGCTGACTCAGATACCAGCGTCCAAGTGACATTTAGACAGGCCACAGGGTTAACAGCCGCTGACATAAAACTGGACACCTGAGAAGCAGCACCACTAGGACAGAGGACTATTGCAAGTAAGAATCAGAGAACAAGCTGGTAGCAACTTCAGTGTATAGTCTGCTACAGTATGTCCTTCATAGTGAACCAGGAAAGATGTGTTAGCTACAGAATTATTATTTTGAACCATGTTTAACTGTCATTTATTTGATTCTCTGCTTCAGTGTTGCTGAAGTGAAACAACTAGTATCACCTTTGATATTTATCATTCTGGCCTCATAGTAACAGATTTGTTTGAATAGCAGCCATGTGCCAGTGAACAAACAGCCACAAGGTCACAAGGTCAAATTCAAGTCTCTGACTTTAAAAACGTTATTAATATTACATGCAATTTTATGTACTGTCACCCATTTCTACTGTATCTATTGTAAATTAGGGTTTTGAAATAATGTAAAGTTTGGGATAACCCATCAAGAACTAGTTGAGTGTGTCTTAAAAGAGAGACAAATTCACTCATCTTTCATATTTCTTATCCTATTTTTGTTTTTTCTTTGCTATTTATGGTCTGTGTAAGTTCTATTTCTGGGATTGTACTCAGAATATTACATTTTAGTGTGTGGACAGATATTTGTAATTAGGGTAACTCTTCTTGAACTCCCTCTATTTTATTTATGAGCAGCTTTAAGTAACCTAAGAAATCAGCCTTTTTATCAAAAATCTGGTTTCACAGAACTCAGACCAGAAACTTCTCAAGTTACTTGATGAGCATAGTGCATGTGTGTGTGTTTAATGTAGTAACCTGGTAACCTAGTGACAAGTTCAGTAGTCAAAACTGGAGTTTGCATAACTGTATGCAAAGGGGGGGGTTACTGTAAGATGATAATATATATAGATGTTATATGATCCATATACTGTGCATTGACAGGTGGCATAAAGATGGCATTCTGACTCTGAAATAATTCCAAACATCAGTGGAAAATAGTTGTGCTGGTGAAATAGATACGTATCAGAAATCTGGCCTGTATACTATAGGCCTTCCCTACAGCCTGTACAAAACTAGGTGGTTATTTTGGCACAGGCAACACCTGTTGAGCCAAACCTTAAAATTATATTAAGTCAGTTCTGTCAAACACACTCATTTTCCACCCGAGGCATGACACAGACAAGCAGCTACTTGAACTAAGATATCTGTTTACACACAGCAGCACCAATGACTTTGCCCGATCTCCTTCCTCATTTTTGTCTGTCTTTAAGTCAGAAAAACAGGAAACCATCGGGCCGTTGTCTTCTTTAGATATACTCAGTACGATTAATCCAGAATTTATGGGGATTCCTGTGCCACAGATTGTTGTGGTCTTATTTTGAATCGTCAGCATTAAATAACCCTATGTGCTACAGACAGAGGCTTCTACTGTTCTACCACGGGTAGGCCAGGTTATCATTGGTTTGCAAAAATATATTCAAAATAGCTTAAAGGCCATAGGAGATAACTTTTTATCAGAGTTGAGACATACAGTGCAACTCAGTATTGTTATGCTCAATTTAAGTTTAGTGTGGCTACATTGTAATGTCTCTATTAATAAAGACATTGAAAATCAACTTTTCTCTGTGCATCATCAGTATTCACATTACGAAAATATGCACCAATGACACATCCTTGAGAGATGCATATGAGAACATCGATAACAACATTGCCAGTACTACTACTACTACTACTTCTGCTGATGTTTTTATGTGTTTGTGTGGTGGATGTGAAGCACAAGAGATAAGTTAAAAAGTCGTTGAAAGGTAGAGTTGAGTTGAAGGGTACCCGCATTTTAAAGAATTTTTCTGTTAGATAAGAGTAAACTGCTGGCAGCAGAGTAACTGCAACACTGTAATTCTACAGTACTGATACTTTTGACTGACTGATACAGTCTAGTACAGTAAAAATGAAATGCTGTATATTTCTATGCTTATTTGAATTAATAGTAACATTCTGGTTGGGGGGTTGCCAGTAGATTACTTTAACTTCTCACTGTTTTTCTAAAAAGACATAATTGATAATATAATAACTCAATCTTCAATGCAATTAACATTAGCACTTTATTGTTCTGTGGGCTACAGACATCTGCTTAAAAATATGCATTATTACGAAAATTATGCAAAATAAGAAATACACAATTTAGAAAGGATATAAATCAAACAAACTTTTATTTAAAAGTTAATAGTATCTGCTCAAAACAATGGCAATAAACTAAAAGTCTTACATTGCATGTCAGAGACTGCCCCTTACCAAATGTGAAAATACCTGAGATACAAATTGTAACTCCTTCCAAATTATTGCTATAAGTGATTTATCTTACCAAGCTTGATCTTAACCTTGGATCAAACAAGTGGGCTGAATACCAAGGCAACTAATACAGAGGGAATAAGTATTTAACCTATAAAGAATCCAATGAGGTATGTTTAGGTTCTCTCAAAAAGCAGTAAAAAATATCTGCAATATATAAATTTACTGCAATGTATTCTCTGCTGTAGTATTAAAACCATTTTGATAATTAGGAAATCATTTTGAAAATATGCAACAATAGCAACATTTGGAAAATAAATTGTTTGGGTTCTTTTTACTTCTGGAATATAATAGTCCTGTGAGATTGGCTTGTGTTTTACCCCTCAAAAGAGTCCTGTGAAGTAGGTGCATGCTGAGCTACAGGAAAAGTCTCTGGGTGTGGACAGTCCAAGCACGTAGCTCTGAGTCTGAAAAGTGAAGCCAATGCAGAAGTACCTTAAACCTGTATTCTCTCTAATGGCCAGCAGGGGGCGACTCAACTGGCTCTGAAAAGAAGTCCAATTGTATGGAAGTCTGATGTTCATTTTGTAAATTATGGCCCCATTCAGAGTAAAATAGATGATAAAGCAGGGTATGCTTTAGGGCGTGGCTAGCTTGTTATTGACAAGTTGCTACCACAGCAGTGTGTGGGGTGCTGTAGTTGGACCCTGGGGAGCTCCTCCCCAGCTCCACACTCTTATCCAAATATGGTCACTTCTCATCACTTCTGGCTACTAAAAACCAAGATGGCAACGGTCAAAATGCCAAACTCAAGGCTTCAAAACAGAAGCCCACAAACCAATGGGTGATATCCGGTGGCTACGTCCATTATTTTTATACAGTCTATGGGACAGTTCTGATTCAAATAGGAATCTTCTGGGTCAGTTAGATATGAACATCATCTGGCTGGTTGTCGTTCCTCTCCATAGATTTATTCCAGTGCTGCCACTGTAAAACAGCAACAAACAAACAAACAAATAACTAATCAAAATAACTCTTGGGAATGTACAATAACAATGCCTAATCAATGGTTATAAAGCTGATAATTCCAGGCTGTCTGTTTTACTACACCAAAGTTTCTTACCTGCACCCTCCTGTCTGTAAATCTCCTCCAGTCTTTGGCAGTTCTGCCCCACAGTCTCATAAATTTCTTCTGGAGGGAGTTGTGGCTGAAATCTTGTAGGTGTCTCTTGTATGTAGAACTGGATCTAGAGGCTCGATGCACAGCTTCCGTCACAGTTCACATTCTCAATGCGGTTTTTCACTTGAACCAAAGTGACATTAAACCTCCAACCAAAAGTGACCCATCTACTGTCACATCAGCAAAATTCTTTCGGTACTACTTGATATTTCGAATAACAGTGAGGCACTGCGAGTGAGTGGGGTTAGCCTCATACCTCCTCATTTCATCTACAAGCACTTGTACCATCTCCATTGCTCCACTGGTCCATTGTCGCTCCACAATTGCATATTTCCTGTTGCATTTGTTCCCAGGGAAAATGGAATTTTTCTGGCCATGTTTTCAGTATTTGAGATGTGGAAGGTCTGTTGCTTGAATCGTTGTTTCCTGCCTGGCTTAACAATAATGCAATGGCCGACAGCTGTGATGGGTTAGAATGAGATTGAGTGCCTGATGACGATGGCGATGAAGACTCAGAGACTGACAAAGCACTACTCAGTGGTGAAGAGCTTGGAATAATTTACAGATCCAACGTAACTGTCTCTGTCTCTAAAAAAAACATAAGAAACAAAGAAAGATTTTGGGTACATCGCTGATAAGCTATATAAGTGTCTCTGCAGACATTTGGCCAAATGTGGATTTAGAACTTTTATGGCCTTTCTTTTTCTGTCAAATTAGCTAAAGAAAAAAACAACTTAGTCTTTGTTTAAAATCCACTTATTTATCTTATATTAGGCATGTCTGAAAAACTTAGCTTGTTTTGCACCTGCCTTTGTACAAACATTCTTACAAAAATATGTATTAGTATTGACCAATATGGTTGGGAAAATTTTAAATATTGATTTCAACCCTTAAAAAGGGTGTCCAGCCCCCATGAATTGTGGTCTTTAGTACTGTTTTGATAAAATACAGTGACATTCAAATCTCAGCCTCACTGATAAGTGACATTTTTAAATCATACACCCTATGGAACCCTTTGAAGCCAGTGAATTGAGTGCTGTTAGCTAGCTAACTCACTAGCTACTGGGGGTGTGCCCGAATACAAATACATTATTTGGCAAAGCACAAATAGTGTTTTTTTTTAATGAATATTTGTCTCATAGAAATCTTTTAAAAATTATTTGTTTTCTGTAAGAAAAAAAAAACATGTCAAATACCAGTGTGCAGGTCAGTTACATCGCTATTTCAGTCTCTTACCTCTGCTCCACTGTTACGTCTATCAGCAGGTCTCAAAGAGGAGAGTCACATCCACCTGCTACATGACGCACATTTCATAATGTGGACATCACTCCCGGAGTTGGGGGTGTTCCCCAGAGATAAAGCTGAGCTACTGACACAAGCAAAGTGCTCCCAAGGGAACACTTCATGAACACTTATTGTAACACTTTAATTTTCTAAAATTAAAAGCATAATAAAAACAAAAACAGGATTTTTAAACCTCCTGCCACTTTTATTTGAATACAAATACAAATAATTTTGCTGCCTCAACAAATACAGATACAAATACAAATACTGGGCCCTCTGCACATCCCTACTAGCTACTCAATTTGCCCCGTTCATTCTTATGAATATTGCTCAGAAGCTTATGAAGCCAAAAAAGTCACTTGCCACTGTAAAGACATTGCCCAGATGAAAACATACTGCGCATTCTCTATGTGCTGCATAGGCCATGGAGCATGCTAACTAAAGACTTCCACTAGCTGAGATGGCTAACTTCAAGTTGAACCCTCTGGCTAACTTGAATGTAGATAAAACAATTAAATCATGCGGCTTTTCTAGACTTTTGAAATGTGATCGGACCAAATGGATCAAGTTCTGATGGTAAAACACTGGCTCTCTAGAGAAGGCCATATTTTTGGCAAACCGTAGGTTCTCCTACATGCTTGGAAGGGGAGGGTGAGGGGAGGGGTATTTACTTAATTGCAAGATGCAACCTCACTGCTAGATGACACTAAATCCTACACACTGGTCCTTTAAAATAATATGCCAATTTATTATCAAACTTCTTATTGAGCTCCAATATTCTCTCTGCAAAACCCAATTTCCAAAAAATATTGTTACTGTAATATAAAACATTAACACACTATTTAGGGCCTCTGTGCTGTTGTTTCAAATGGACCAGCCCACAGTGCATTGTTAAGTAAGGTACAAAACCATATTACATAAATAAAGCAGATTAGTGGTGAAAATTGGCTGTAAATTAACAGCAATTGCTTACAGTGCTGTCTAAGTACTAAGAACTATTGCCAAAGAAAAAAGTAGAATTCGGATTCCTTGGTAATTGCATATATATGCATAGAGTGGTACAGATTGTCTGAACAGATCATATGAGACACAAGACCAGAAGTGAACAAGACCAGAGAGCACTTTTGGAGAAATATCTTTATGATCTTGATTATGCTGCTACAAAAATAAATATAAGTCATTACTGGGACTGTCTTTGGGGATTTACGGAATAGTCTGTAGATAGAATGATAACATGCTCGACTAAGTATCTGTTGTCTTAATTGTGTGAAATTAACCCCTGCTTTGAAATGAGCCCTTGTCCAGACACTTAGACACTGTCAACCAAGAGGGTCAGTTCTCTATACAACAATGGACTTCTTGTGTGACCTTAAATTCTTCTATTGTCATCTGCTGTAGTAAAATTATTTACTTTTCTGTGTCCTTTTTTGTCTAGTAGTTGAAGAGAACACTCAACTAACGCAACACAATGGCAGGTAAATAACATGTGTGTTTAAGTAATATTGTAAATGTATATCAATAATGATTAATGATGTGGAAAATGTTGATTTGTATTTGCATTTTTATAGAGTTGATGTAAGGCAGAAGCAGACTTGTTTTATTTACTAGGACTCTACTGCCCTCTTTTGGTGATTTTAGAGAATACAGTGGAGGTCTTATTTTACATTTAAACACATATATTCAGTTGTTATTAAGCAGTCCAATAAATTATTAGGATATTATATACAATTGACAAAACATGATTTGCAATTATCATACAATAAAGTGACACCCATTATCAATATAGTTAAGTTAAGTTAATATCTTGTGTTTTATTAGAATTTTTTGCTCACTAGATTTATAACTCAGACTGCAGTGTCCTGTGAACAGTTGCATGTAGCTGCAGTGTCCTACCTGGCTACATAACATTATTAAGTGACAACTGTTGCCATGGTGACACTGTTTGAGCAATAACACAAACCTACACCAAAGCAAGCACAGTCAAAACAGCATAGTGGACCAGGAGACACTGTGTCCTGCAACTAAATAATGGAAAATATGCGTGTCGCTGATTCAACTGGAGGCGTTTCCTCCACATTTGACCCTCGAGATGGTTTGTTACAAAAAATCCTTTTATTTAACTCTTGCTTAAAAGAAAGCATATCACATGTATGGACTAATAACCTCATTTGTACTTGCTTATTTCAGACAAAATTAAAGATTCAAAGATCATCTTTGTCGTGGGTGAGTACATTCAAACTCTGAATTTTGTCTCATCTTTGGCAGCAACACATTTGACCACTAATAGTTACGCTTCATGCTGTACTGATGCCTTCTGTCTTTCTTTTTCAGGTGGACCTGGCTCTGGAAAGGGCACCCAGTGTGAGAAGGTTGTGGCAAAGTATGGCTACACCCATCTGTCATCTGGGGATCTGCTCCGTGCTGAGGTGGCCTCTGGCTCTGAGAGGGGCAAACACCTCCAGGCCATCATGCAAAAGGGAGAGCTTGTGCCCCTGGTAAGAAAGTGGGACTTAATTTAATTTATTTTTTAAAACAGGAATTGATTTCATCTTTTGCAAGTGATAATAATAAATAAGGCGCACTGTATTTATCCATTTGTGCAATACCAAACAGATGAAATAAAAAAGTTCATTGTGAAGGTTGATCATAATGTTTTGGGCTTTCAGGACACAGTCTTAGACATGATTAAGGATGCCATGATCGCCAAGGCTGATGTCTCCAAGGGCTTCCTTATTGATGGCTACCCCCGTGAGGTGAAGCAGGGCGAGGAGTTTGAGAAGAAGGTAGGAGATAATATGTTGGTCTATACTTCATACAATTCATACAATAAAGGAAAAACCTTAAATCAGCAAACTCTCTTTGATCCCAGATCGGCAAACCCTGCCTGCTGCTGTACGTTGACGCAAAAGCAGAGACCATGGTCAAGAGGCTTTTGAAGCGTGGTGAGACCAGCGGCCGTGCTGACGATAATGAGGAGACCATCAAGAAGCGCCTGGACTTGTATTACAAAGCAACTGAGCCAGTCATTGCCTTTTATGAGGGCCGTGGGATTGTAAGGAAGGTGAGTACATCTGCAATGCTTGTGAAAATATAACAGTGAAACATGAATCCTATGTGAAATCTGACATACACATATGGTGTGATCTTGCTTTGCCTAGGTTAACTCTGAATTGCCAGTGGATGAAGTCTTCAGCCAAGTCTCCAAGGCTATTGATGCACTGAAGTAAAACAACATAACTGTCTGGTTGTTGTTGTTGTTGTTGTTTAATTATTGTCTCAGTGTCTATTTCATAAGGACGAAACATGAGCAACAACTGAAATAATACCCCTCTCACTCACCTTGGTAAGAAAAACTGAAGCCTTAACTCTACTTCTAATCCAGCAATAAGAATCTACATTTTTAAACTCAAACAACAATTAATCTGTTTATACATAGCAGCACCTAGAAATCCACTTTTGTCTATATTTAAGTCTTGTTTCCATTCTGTGGTGAACATGTATGTGGATGTACCCAGCTCAAAAACTACTGTATAAGGGTATAAGAGGTGAAAAGTATTTTTACACATGAGGTGTGAACAATCCTCTAACCTTTAATGCACACGCTCACTCTGGGGAAAACCTGCACTTTACACAATTTTTTTCTTTCTCTTCTTAAGCCTACCATAGAGAGTCCAGAGTTCTCATTTTTGGTTGTGCCATTAGACAATGGCAGAGATCATCCACTGTGGCCTAACTGGTGAAACTCTGTATACATGTACATTGACAAAACTTTTAAATTACTTCATAAATTAAGTTCTATTAATCTATTTGCAACTATATTTAAAGCACAGAAACATTTTAGTTTTTCATCAGGGTGTACACATGTAACATGGATGTCTATAAAGTGGTATAAGTAAAAAAAAAATCTGAATTAAAGAATAAGGAAAAATGTCTAACATTTGAAATTAGTTTATTAGCAATGACTGTATTTTACTATTTAGAGGATGCACTTTCCAGTACTATTTAATAGTACACAGGCTGACATTGTAACTAATCATGGACAAACACAAACTGTACAGACACATATGGTACAAAATGTCTAACATTTGAAATTAGTTTATTAGCAACGACTGTATTTGACTATTTAAAGGATGCACTTTCCAGTACTATTTAATAGTATACAGGCTGACATTGTAACTAATCATGGATAAACACAAACTGTACAGACAGTTAAACAAAAGACTTCAATGCTTCAGCTTTGATAAAGGAAACATTCTTCTGTTCAGAAAACATGGTCAAGGTGCTGGAGCATGTAGACACAACAGGATGCAGGACACGTTGCTTCAGGCAAAGGTCACCACTGTTATGTTTCCTTTGAGCCCGTGATGTTCAACAGGTCCTCCTTTACCTCACACCTTCCTTACACACACACATACTTCCAGCAGGCTAAGCAAACACTGCAACAGGTATCCGGACTACCCTCAAAGGAGAGCTCTGATCATGACTCTGCGCTGTAGGGATGAGGAAGAGGAAGACGGCTTCTGAGGGGGGACAGGATGCGTACATCGGAAAGTCAATCAAGAAAAGGCGTCTGTAAGCACTTTCATAAAGTCATCGAGGATACTGCCTGAATGCTAGGAATGCTGCTCTCACCTAATAAAGGTACAAAACAAAGGGGAAGACAGGAGGTTGCAGTGTAATTCATCACGTACAGCAGAGAGAGAAAAAAAGAGAAACATGACTGAGAATGTGAGGGAAACTATGAGCATATCTGTAACTGTGTGTGTGTGTGTGTGTGTGTGTGTGTGTGTGTGTGAACTGACCAACAGTACAGTCCTGCAATTCAAGGGTCACAACCCAGGTTAAGCTATTATGAATTAAGGCTGGGGATCAGCCCTTGAACAGCTAAGTGCAGAACATTTTAGCATTCAAGACAAGTGACAATTTTCTTGAAGCCACTATATCAGGATTTGAAAATGTCTGACTTCAGCACCGCCCCCCTGTGGTTGTGTCAAAAAAGACACTGTGGCAGATGGCAGTTAGCTGAACACCATTCTCAGTTTGGTAAAAAGTCCACATCTAGTCATCTAGATTACATCAAAATAAAGTAGCATTGCAAAGATCTTACAATAAAGGCACATAAAATCTCTCACATATTGTATATGATCAGTGCATCGACTTTTGGTAAATTGACAATAGACCAGTTAATAGAACAGTAGATGGCTATATGATAGGACCCACACTGAACAAGCTTGCATTCAATCAAGTGGGAAGTAGCAATTATTCACAGGTGTCAGATAGGTGTCAACAAAATTACTTATTTTCCATCTACAGTAAATGCAGATCTAATGGTTAAATCCTCCAAATAGGCTTTATAACCACAGAGATGTGTTAATATGAAAATTGCAAATTAGCAGCCTCCTGTTTAGTGCTTCCACCATGGCAGATAAGATGAACTTAAGAATTATGTGCCCACCATATAATTGTGTGCACTTACTGTAGCTGCAGAGTCTGACATAATTGCAAGGAGAATATTGTGCAATCAGCTATGAATATCACACACCAGTTGGGTATCACCTACTTGGAAAAAGGGCCATTTTTCAATTAGGTTAGTGATAAAAAAAAAAAAGAATTGGATGGAAAACAGCATGAAGCATCTGAAAATTATATATACTCTATGTATGTATATATACATACAGTGTATATACAATTATAGATGTTATTTTTGTTTCTGCTGTCTGCATAATAATGACTGCACTAATACAATAAAGACAAACAGCCCAGGAATGAACTACATGAATAGCCCAGAAATTACAATTACTCTTTAGAGTTCTATTAGAAGGCTGATAGGCTAAATGTGACATAGACATGCAGTATCTCATGGGAACCGTCTGGGCTGCCAGGCAGCAATCCCTCCAGGCGTGAGACAGGACATGCAGAGTTTAAAACATGGCCTGCTTGCTGAGAAAATAACTGCCTTTTAGCACGTCACAGACAATTACATGTGGCTTTATGGCTGCAGTGTAAAATTAGAGAGACCACTCACTTAACTGAATCCTAACTGCGCTTGCAGCAAAAAAAAAAACATGAATTACATTCAAAAGTTTAATATGATTTTGCAAATGGGTTGTTTCCGCGATGAGGGCCATGTCAATCAGTGGGCTGGGATTGTAGATGTATATTAAATGACTTTGTAAGGCTGACAGGTTTCTGGTCATATGGTCAGCCTCGGATATTACCAGTGCAAGGCCATGCGTCAGATCCACCCCTGGAGGACGATAAGGAAATGATCACTTTATTCTCTCTCTCTCCTCTGTTATGGACTACGGCGCGCTGGCTGGCTGGCACCACAGAGACCCAGTGGCACCGTGCGGGAACCAGCGTCAACCTGTGATGAAAGACGATGGCCGATTGTTTCCTGTTATTGAAACACTACTCATGGATGGGTGTGGGTAGTTGGCTCCAATAAAAAGGAAAGCCATTGAAAGAGAGTGCTACTGTAGAAGTGTCCTTAGATGTGATGGAGTACCTTAAATGAATGCCTTCTGTAACATAATACACCTCAGCCAAGTCATGTCAACTTCTAGAGGATTGCAATAATTTAGTTAACACAGAATATACACAAAGTAGAGTGAATTTATCTCTACTTAGTGTAGTGTCCCATGTGCATTTCTTTGTCTATGCTGCCTGAAGGAATGAGGTCAAAGCAGAGTCACAGAGTCAATAAGCAGAATATCAACTACTCTTAGAAAACAAGGCTCTGTGTATGACTGCTGTCAATGGACTGTAGGATTTTTAGCACTCTAACATGTCAATTAACCCAGCTAGTCATTAAGCACTTGTGATCTCTAATCATGGATTAAGTAGATTAGGCCAGTAGGATGTCTATGGTTGAAGTGCACATGGAGCTCAATTTAAAATGATTGAGGCAGATATATTAATTAAATTCTCAAACTTCTGCAACTAAAAAAATATTCACACTTGCCCTGGTTGAGAATGCCAATAGAGTTCAAATCAGAGTAGCAGTGACATTGTTTCACATCATATTCTTACATATCAAAATCAACAGCATAAACCCAGTTATATCATGAACACAAGGTGTTCATGATACCATTTGCCATGCTTGTGATATACAGGCACAAAGTGTGTGAAAGCAGTTTCTATAAGGTTTCCTCTGATGAGCAGGTACAGTGTTTTCCTGAATCACAAATTCCATACATAGTATATAGGAAAAGACACATGCTTCATTTCAAACACTCCTTTCATTTACAAAAAAATATCTGGATACAAATTTAACTGTAAATAACTTTTTTATTTATTTTCTTTTATTTGCACAGTAAAACAAAGCAGCATAAACTCAACAACAAAAGAGAAGAAACAAATTGTGCAGGTGAGATTTAGAAAACCCCTAGAGGCCTATGATAGTAATCTCACCTCATTACAAATTATAAGCAAATACAAAAGTCATGTGATCCACAAAAATAAGCAAACATGAAGTAGGCAGCTCAAACCAAGCAACTTGACTGACTTTTCTCACTGGAGTGAAAATGGAAGAAGATAGAGTTGGTTTCTGCTGTTCTGTTAGTATAATAGCGCTGCGGTTAATACCTAAAAGACATGACACACGTACTGTATGGAGCCAAAACACAGAGAGAAAGGGGAACAGAGCTAGACAGAAAGAGTAGCACTTTGTGTACTTTTTTTTTTTCTTCGGCACTATTGTATGCTTTTCTGACATTGTTGAACTGTAGTCTATATGTCAGTTTTTTTCTGTTTTGCTGCTTCACTGCTCTGCCCAAAGACTTTGTGTGGAGAGTTGTTGATTTGACGGGATGATGACTCCTCTGAGTCTGTTCAGTACAGAAAGGATGTTTTGTCTACTCTTTGCTCCGGTCTATTTTTTCTCACAAAATAGCGGTGGTGCAGTAGCTAAAGATAAATGCTGTTTCTTCAAGAGATGCTTTTTCTTTTTCTCTTTCTTAACTTTGACCAGGATGAAGTAAAGATTATAAGATATTTTAATATGCCGAATACCAAAAGAACAAACAAACAAAAAAACAAAAACAAACCTAATTCGAAATAAAAATCTTTTGTTATTGTGTGTGGCTCTGGCTTTCAGTTGTAGGCCTATTCACCCATGCAGGTGTTTTCACTTATTTTGGCTGATTAGGCCTCCTCTCAGGACTGTGTGTGCATGTACAGGTTGACAGGCTTATTTAACCGAAGATATTTTGACATGAGTTGGAAAAGCTCAAGTGTAAATGATAAAATTAACAATGGCTGAATTCCATTTAGCTGCTTCTGGTGCTGCTATTGTACATGCTGGTTCACTGTCAAGTCTTACTGGGACATTTGAACAGAATGAAACCAGTGATAATGTTATCAGTAACACCTGTGCTTTTCCTACTATGACAATTCAAAATGTTTGACAGCTGTGCAAAAGGCCTATTGACATCTGGTTCTTTCTCCTGCCGTTAAACTTACACCTTTATAATTTATTAGAGCTGTATGTGAAACCACTCCCTTGTTCATGCATTTACTACTCTCTACATATAGATACTAAATAATTTACTCTATATGATAATAATAATTCAGACACCAATGACTCATTTTCATTTTACACCATCACTGACAGCTGTAGAGCTGAACAATAGTATTTTTTTTTTATCTTTGAAATACAGGGCATTGCATTGTGAGATATGGACACTACTTTATTCACATCATTGTTGGATTTTCTGAGGTCACTAGCTATACAGAGCATGAATTTCACACTCTGGATTCAGACACATAAAATGTTGGACAGTAAATGTGGTGCTCTGTAGGGAGTGATTTCAGGCCCAGTCTTGATGATGTCACACAGTTCCCTACATAGCTATTCCCAGTTTCAACGTAGACAGAGCTCTAATCATCAGAATGATTGAAAACACCTGTGTGAGTGTGAAAGGCCTTTAATAAAAGGATTATGTAGCAGTTGTTTCAGCAAATGTCCAAAATATGACATATTTACAAGTAACAAAGCCCTCTAGTGGCCATGGTAATAATGCAAAGAGGAAATAGTGTGACATTATTATAGAGCAATGGATCTGTTCACAGGGACATGTTGGGCAGACATTTTGACTAGAAAAGCACAGGTGTAAATAATACTACATTGACATTAGAGTTGCGAAGTGGGAGTGTTTTTCCCTGTTCTGTATTCCCATTTCAAACATTTCTTTAAACAATCTCCTCAATGATACTGAACATAGAAACTCAGGACTCTCTCGGATAATGTAATGATACGACCACCAGTTTCAATTATTTCAACTTAATTTCTGAGAAATCACATGTCCGTGATTTTGGCATGATGGATGGCTAAGAATACTACAGTACCCATGAGCCTCGGCCCCCGTTGCTATGGAGAAGAAGCTATGGGCGCAAATCAGATGATCTTCATTGCTGAAGTTGTAAACAATAGCCATAGTTGCTGAATTCACTCAAAAGTGTCCCAGAAATGAAAAGTAAACCTATTCACGCTGAAGACTGTAAAATCTGTTTTTTCACCATCATAATCTTTAGCTTCTGTACATCTGAATTTTAAGCTTAGTGATTGGCAGTTTCTTGCTGTAATGCTCCTTGGGAGTCATAGTTAACTTCTATCTTGAAATTTTTATGTACACAGTCTTGTACCTTCGAGAACCAGATATTGTCTAACGCAGCTAATCTTTCACTGGGAGAGTTTCATTTCATTTTTACTTCCCACTTTGCAACTCTATGGCTCTATTCCATTCATTTCCCTGAGAGTGGCTCACCAAAATGGAAAGCAGAAACCATTAATATCATTAATTCCATCTGTGCTGTTCCTGCTTTGACAAGTCAAAATGTATGTAGTGAAAAGGGTCTACTGGTTTATCCTGATCAAACTTAAGAAGGAGAAAAAAGCAAAAGCGTCTTGGAGGGACAGCATTTATCTTTGGATACCACCATTAGCACCACTACTTTGTAAAGGAAAAATAGACCCAAGCAAGGTGTAGACACGACATCCTGTCTGTAGCTGTTGAACAGACTCAGAGGAGTCATCATCCCATCAGATCAACTCTCCACACAAAAGTCTACAGGCAGAGCAAAAAGAGCAGCACAAAAGAAAAACAGACATACAGTATATAGACTATACTTCAATAATGCTACAAAAGGATTTAGAATAATTACAGTATGTTGGTAGCAAACCAAATTACAGCTAGGGAGAAATGGTTAACCTAGCTAGTTTAGGATTACTGGAAGCAGGGGAAACCATACATCTGTAGAAAAAATAAATGAATAAAAAATCACCTACCAGCACCTTTAAAGGTTCTGTATGTAGGAATCTTAAATTCCCTCTCATTAGTGACATCTGTGGCCATTAAATGAGCTGCAGTCAACATCCCCCTGCTCTTGCTCACAAGCTCGCAGCATGAGATTATTGTAGGTGATGTCTTTTTCCTTGCTTACACTTCTCATAATTACATAAAAGATCTCTTTTTGTTTTTGTGTTTTGCACCATGTTTCAGCAAAGCATCTTTCACTCCCAGTCAGTCAGGGAATATCTTTTTGAAGAATGGTGTTCATCCCTCCAGAAGAGTTCCAGAGATTTGTAGAATCAATGCCAAGGCTGATGAACACCATTATTCAAAAAGATATTCCCCCATTTAGTGTTTTGATGATGGTGGTGGAGAGCTCTGTCTAACATGTCAGTCCAAATTATCCCATAGGTGTTCCATTTGCTTTGAGATCTGGTGACTGTGAAGGCCATAGCATGTGATTCACATCATTTTGCATACTCATCAAACCATTCAGTGATCCCTCGTGTCCTATGAATTGTGGCATTGTCTTCCAGGAAGAGACAACTCCCATCAGGATAGAAATGTTTCATCATAGGATAAAGGTGATGACTCAGAACAACTTTGTATTGATTTACAGTGACTCTTCCCTCTAAGGTGACAAGTGGACTCAAACCATGCCAGCAAAAAGCCCCCCACAGCATAACAGAGCCACCAGATCCCTTCACTGTAGGGGTCAAGCATTCAGACCTGTGCCAGTTTTTCCTTCAATTTGTCATCTGTCTGTATATACTCACTGGTCACTTCATTAGGTACGTCTATGCATTCCAATACAATCCAATACAACAACTCTGCCATAAATTCTACATTTACAAAGCTCATACATCTTCAGTTTTTGTTGACATTGTACTGTGCATTGTATTGAAAGGTGTTCCTAATATTTTGCCCCCCTCATGTATGTTAATTGAGTGGACAAGATATTAGGAACACCATTTAACAACAACAAAAGCTTAGGTTACCAAAAAGTTGAAAAATAATGTTATAAAAAGCCCTACTTCCAGGTAGTTACATTTTTAACGTGTAAGAAAATATAAACAAGTTATTTTGGGAATTATTTTGTTTATCAGATCATCTCATGGTCTTATTTGTCTGTTCTGTTCACCATAAGCAATACATTAGATAAATTGTGCCTATTTTAAACTAAAAACGATTTGTACATTGTAAGTTGAGGTAAGCGTATGTGGTAAGTGTGGTAAGTGGTAAGTGTTAAGTGTATGTGGTCTAGGGTACATAAAATACCAAAGTAAGTATATACATATATATATATATATTATATATATATTTCTAATCTCCAATTGTATATTGGTCCCATGCTTTAAATTCAGAATACATTGAGATATGAAACTATGTAAATTTCAATGAAAATTGGAAAAATTGAGGTGTACTAAAACTTTTTCTCACTGAGATTCACGTACTTCATTCCGTGGAACAGAGAAGACGACTGTATAGCACGTCCAGCGCGTACTAGAGGGGAAAAGGTCGGTGGGAGGGGTACAAAAGTAAATCTGCACCGCCCAGGCAGGCGACACAAAAAGTTTGGAAAGTCCTGACACCGTTACATCGCTTGAACGCAGCCACATCCTCGCTCGTGGATTATAAAGCCTGATACCTAATTCAAGAAATCCACCCTACTTTAAAAGTAAGTTTTGAGTTTCATAACTTTGTTTTTACTTCCATATTTTCGTAGTTTTGCGTGGTCAGTTGTATTTCCTTGATAACCTATAGCCCACACTCTTCCCTTGATTCTCTGTATGTCAGTACTACGGTCAGATAGCGATATAAAGTGCTGTAATGTTTCTTAACAGTAGAGTTGTGAAATAAAGTAGTTATGGTCAAAAAGGAGGCGCACAGTCGACTGTAAAGGATCTTTAGTCTACTTTCCATGTTACTATTTCGTCTCATTAATCCCCATTAAGAACGTTTATCAATGGATGCTTTTTAAGCCCATTTGATTTCTTTCTAAAATACACTTTTTGTATTCACGTCGATAGATACGTTGTTCTCTCATAGTAAAAACTGCAGTCCAGGGAAATAACGTGACTTTTTTTTTGTTTCCCTTTAGAAGTGCATAAACAGTTTATACAGGCTCTTCCTCTCCCTCTATATGAATCATATAACAAGAGCAGTCTCCTGCTTATCTGATCTCGGCATTGTGATATTATTTAAAGAAAGCGATGCAGTAGTGCTTCCTGAAACAGTCGGCCAGAAGTTAGTGACCAGCAGATAACCCTTGGGTTCAGACCCTCATTGTGCACCAGGAAGACGGAGAGAAATATTGTGGGATTGTCCTCAGGAGGAAAATCCTGTCATCCTACTAAAGGAATTCAAGACATTTTAACAACACCATCAGGGTTATGTTAACAGAACAAATTGTGTAAGTGACCAGTGTCCTTTATGGGTCCTAAGTTATTATATTGAACTGATTTTGTTTCGTTATCTAGTAACATAGAGGTAGCATCATTCATTCAAAGAGCAGCATTTTTAATATTATGGTCATAGATAGGCTAATATTGATCTTGTGTATCCAGCAGGAGCAGAGAATGTGTTTTATAACCTTTACATGACACAGTCTTGGATAACAGGAGATAGATTTGCATACAATACTTGTTTTGACATCGTATGCCGAGTATTAAGTGACCTGCATGTGATTGGCAGTTAGTCACGTCCTTATTGAAAATTCTCATCCTCTTATTGATTCCTGGCGTCTTTTTTTCCCCTGACCTTTCAACCTTTTAAGACTAGAATTGTCTGCTCTTCCGCTGCCACAGTCATTGCAGCTCTGCCATTGGACAAGGACACTTCAACCACTGCCCGAGTATCCATCCTCACACTCCAGAGACCCAGACTCAGCTTCTGCCAGCACCTGAAACTTAAAATTAACAGAGATGGAGGGACACATGGCGCTGTTTGCCCTGCTTCTGTGTATCACTGTTGCAGTTTCTGGTAAGTGAATGGATTTCTTTACTAAAAATTGCATTGAAAAGTGCACAACCTTAGACAACAGACCACAGGACACAGAGCTGAGTGGATTTTTAGCCTCCAGGGCATATTTCTGTCAACCTAAAGTTCAAAGGCAGATATTAACATTGTCCTGTCATGGGGGTTTTGTTCTGGCGTCATTTCATTCTGAAAACATAAAAGAGCACTCTTTCCTCTGTTGTTTTTCTTGCACGGTAAATCATGATTTTACCACAGGTCTATACAGAGGTTATGTGCAAAATAGTTGTTTTCGAGTCTCTTGGTTTGAATGATTATTTATCCTTAAGCCCACTTTCCTAACTCAAGGATTACATACTACACAATATTTTATTAGAGTAGGGAGAAAAATACAATGACACAAGAGCTGAATTCAAAACCTGTGTAGTGCCAGTTTGTATTCAGACTATTGAACCGTTAAGTCACCATGGGAACCATTTGTTTGTGCAGTTTTGCAGGGTTTATCGATAAAAGAATATTTTTGTTATAGACAGTCGAGACACAAGAAACAAGTAAACATGGGCATTCGTAGATTTTATGTGATCCTCCTCTGTTGACACCTTCTGTCAGTCCTTCCACTGGCTGCCTGTGGCTGCCTATATCAAATTCGAACTTGTAATCCCTACAAGGTGGCAAAGGGAGCCGAAACCCTCCCTACGCCCTCAGGCCATAGTCCAGCCACAGACTCGGTGCTCTGCATTGCTGCTTCAAGGTGTTTGGGTCTCACTTCCCTGCAGCAGTCTGGCATTAGAGGTGCCCACATGGTTTTTAATTAAGAAAACAATGCTAAATAATTTATTATTTGATTAGTATTCCCCTTTTGTGCAGCTTTGATATATTGTTTCAAACCTACTGATCTGAATTTAAAAATATGAATATCAAAAGTGCATCATGTTAAGCAAAGTATTTTCACATATATATTTTTTTGTCCAGGTAGAAGACATAGTTGAATCTCTTATTTCACATCACAGTTTTAGACAATGCATCATTTAAAACTCTGCCTATCTAAGTACTAAATTGCTCAGAGCTGTAAAAAAACATATAAACTCATTGTTACCAGAATCATTTAATAGCTAACTTTTTTTTTTTTTTACCTGCCACTATGTATTACAGTTTTAACATTAACTGTCAGCAAAACAATCGTGTTCTCATTCATTTTTCAATGCCGCACTTGAAGGTGAAATAAACACTTAGGTGCAAGATAACCTTTTTCAGACTCTGGAGTCTATAAACTATAAACCAAAATAAATAAACTGGCATTTCTAACTTTCTTTTTAGATAAAGCAAAACAACCCTGCCAAGCATACATCACTGTTAAGATTATGTGCCAGAAAAACAAGCCTGTTCCCTGAATCTGGCTTCCGTGCTGACCTACTGTATGACAAATCACAATATTGCCACAAGTGCTAAACACCCTCTCAGCAGGGGTGCTGATGGCAGGGATACAGAGGTATTTTTTGGCCAACTGGCAAACCTGCGGAGAGTTGACCTCATAGCTTCCACCGCAGGGGATCTGTCTCGCTGTCTGCTGGTGGAGTCTGTAAGGAGCTGTTTAGCTCAGCCTTAATTGCCACTGTGACACATAGTCCTGTATTCGCTATCAATTTTTTTCTTTCCTTTAAGAGGTTCCAAGGATTTTCGTTTTCTCTTCCACTTATTTTTGCATCTTCTACAGCAGCTGTAGGAGGGTACCCAGAGGGAGCTACAACACTGTTCTCAGTGCTCTGTACTGAATGCTGAAGCATTAATCAAACATTGGCATGATGTGATGATTGCTCCATCTCAAGCATTGTTTATTCATCATTAAAGTATATAATATAGTCCAGTATTGGCATATTAATTGGTCATTTACTATGACATTGACTCCTGGGCTTGGTACTGTGCTGTTGTTAAACAAATCAAACCTTAATATCAGCCACACTAATACCAACAGTACATTCCATACAAAATCAAATTTAGCACATTCCCAGACTGAATAGGTGCTGTGAAAAATAAATCACCGATATATTCACTGTGATTTGAAGTCTGTTTGTTTAATAGCATCCTCGCCAGCTGCGAGTCACTGTGGGAGCAGACACAATGTGAAAGTTCCACAAAGAAGAAGTAAACACAAGTAAAAGTAAATCAAAAATAGCCTGCAGCCTGCAACAAATCCCAAGACACACTTCACCAGTTTCAGGCTATGGTATATTGTATTTTACTTGAGCTCAATTTTTCTTAAGCCGTATTTAAACTTTTTATATGTTTGACCCTTCCTTCAGCTCCTTGATATCAGGTTGATTAAATCATTTGTGATGTCTGAAGCATGCTTCGAATCTGCGGCAGCTATTAAACTCACAGTAAAAGTAAACCAAACACTCCAAGTATATATATCTATAGATATACAGTAGATAGATAATATTGCTAAGTGACCCAGTAGAGCAAGTGGATGAGCTCCCCTCTCATGTATGTTAATGGAGTGGGCAAAATATTAGGAACACAATTCAATATAACGCACCTCAGTACATCATCAACACCCACTACAACCTCAATAATAAACATTAAGTAGGATTATCACCTTTCTGACAATGTCAACAAAAACCTGAAAATGTATAAGCTTTGTAAAAGTAGAATTTATGGCAGAGCTGTTGAATTGGGTTGCATTAGATTGCACAGGTGTACCTAATGAAGTGGCCTGTGAGTGTATATACTTACTTATCCACTTCATTTCCTGACACTGGAAACTTAATTACTCCTTAGCTTACCGCCTTGGACTGTGTTCTGTGTTCATGCATTTATTTGCCTTTGGACAAATGCAGTATGGTAACTGTCAATGGATGAAGTGACATTGTACATTTAATCAGTACTATAATACTTGAGTGGTTATACACTGCTGTGTAATCCTAGATGTTTCACTGACACATTTACACACTGTTACTGTAGGTTGTTCTTATGCCACATGATTGAAATATCAGTACTGTTGCAGCCCGAGGTACAGTACTTTCCATTAAAATCATATTATCTGACCAATCTGCTCAATTTAAAAACTGTATTGCTGATGTAAAATGCCGGGTGGCTCAAAGCCTTCTTCGACTAAAACAGAGTAAAAAATGTGGTTATCTCGTTAAGCCTGCAAGACTTTGTTTCTTGTGCCCTTCTTAAGCTACAGGAGAAAGAACCCAGACAGGACTTTTAATCTTACTCTAAAATTTGACATACAGATAAGTCTGGTTGTGAGATCCTGTTTTCATCAGCTCAGGATCAACCACTGCCTTTCAAACCTAAAATCACCCATGCTTTCCTCTTATACCTTGATTATTAGAATTTCTTATATGTTGGGATCAGTCAGCCCTCTCTTTCTTGTTTACAGCTTGTCCATAATCTCTGGACAGGTTTCTGTCAGGCTCCAGTAAAACAGACAACATCACACTGGTCTTAGTTTCACTACGCTGCCTCCCTGTGAGGTTAATTGTGTTTAAAATTTTGCTGTTTGTTTTGAATCCCTTACATGGTCCAGTCTACGGGTTTATCTCCTAGCACCTGTGGTGCCACAATTTGTCTAAATCCCCTTAGTCATGGTATTTGTTTGTGCCAAGATCATGCAGGCGGTGATGCCTTCGCAAAGGGGGAATCTGTTCTCCCTCTACGTTAAGTCAGCTGAGTCCCTCCTTTTTAATAAAACACACTAAAATCTTGCATTTTCTTTCTTTCCTTCCTTCTTTCTTTTCTTTTCCATTTTTGCTTTGACGTTATTCTTTTTTTAATCTTGATTGTTCCAGTCTTGTGCACTGCCACAATGCAACACTTTCTTGCAATCATGTTGTTTAAAGGCATTTCATGGAGTTTTTAATTTGGCACCTTTCCTTATGGACCTTATAACACTTGCTACATCTTGACTAGGCAATATACATGTCCTCTAAATACATGTTTACAGAGGTAAACATGTATTTAGAGGACATGTAGAGGTTAATAATTAGGTTCTTCTATAAAATTGGCAGACTCACAAGTGACAGATTGTCCCAAAAACGTATATTTCCCACAATGCAACCTGATAGTGTCTTTTAATACACCTTCTCTGCCTGATAAACACCAGGCTCACACACTCAATTTGTAACACATGCTTTCTGTTATGAATTTGTAGTCTCCAAGCCCAAACTGAGATAACCCCTAATGACATCATCAGAGTTATTTTCTGTAAGGCTTTTAAATTAAAAATTTTGAGCATACACATATTTTTCCCAGGTAGCATTGCTTGGCTGACCTGCCTTTGAAAGACTTCCAAGAAATGGAAGCTCTCAGATTCTGTCTATCTAGCTGCTTATTACATGGGAGGTAGTTTTGTAGGAAAAGATTTTCAAAATTTTGTTTCCAGACCACTTTATAAGGGCAAACATAATAACCGCTACCACTTAAACTGACTGTAGCAGTTGGACTCATAAACAATTATCGATGCGTCCAACTGAAGTCTTCGTATTTAGGGGTTTTATCCACTATGTGCCTAGCATTTCCTGGCAGGGAAATAGTGTTCAATATGCCCCATGCTGCAGCAACTTTCCCAGTGGGAGCCAGGCATCATGATGTTAACTGCCAGACCTCCTGCTGGATTTTGCCTACCCCAGAGTCTCCCGCCACGGGCTGTAGGAAAGTACAAAAGTGATTAGCGAGCCCCTGGAGAACGAGGCAGGGCTGTCTGAAAATGGATCTTAAAGAGGGAAAGAGAGTGAGACAGACAGACAGACAGACAGACAGATAGACAGACAGACAGACAGACAGACAGACAGACAGACAGACAGAGATAACAGAATTCATAAAGAGCCTTTCATAGAGACAGTGAGGAAGTGGGGGGTCAAATTTCTGTGACTGTAAAAGAGCAGATAACTGCTTCAGAAGGAAGATGTGGGGAAAGAGAAGTAAATAGGGGATTAAAAAGACAGAGAGATAGGAAAAGGGACCAGACAGAGATAAAAAAAGGGGGAGATATGAAGACCAAGTTAAATTGTAAGTTAGAAAAAGTGAAAATGTAAGACTTTGAGTAATTAGGCAAAAGAGAAAGTGAGAAATATACATAAAGAAAACACAAAAAAGAGAAATTTGTTGGCTGACAGAAATGGCGTGTCAGGGATTTAAAAAGAAAAAAAAAATGGAAAGAGATGACAAAGGTTTCTCGGAAGGCATGCTGTAGTAGAATAAAAAAAAAGCCCCTCATGTTAAAAATGGCGTTGAGAGTCAAAACAGTTCACTTCCCCTGTTTTACTGGAGTGAGCCAGCTCTGCCTGCAGTCAGACTGGGTGGCAGGGAGACGCGACCACTTGTCGCTGCCTCAGACCGATTTCAATCTCCTTCAATGTTATGCCCCTCCCAAATAACAATCCATTTCTGCCTGCCTTGCTTTTCCTCTGTTTGAACACAGAATGCAGTGCAAGGGAGCCACACTAATGCTATGTTCCTCTCTTCTGTTTGTTCCCACATGACGTCCACTTACTGGTTATATAAATGATGATATGTAGGAATCTAAAAGAAAAACATGACAATAGAATGACATATAGTGTAAGTCTGTTTTCAGTTTTGAGCGCTGATATGTCTGATCTATTACCTGCTCCTGTGTTGAGAGGATCCAGTCCCCTGTAAATGCTGTTAAGCAGTAACCCCTTACAGAAAACACTGTACTTTTTGGGTTATTTATATAACTGGGTTAAAATGGCATTCCAGCATTGCTTTAATTGCCATCTCCAACACGAGCACCAAGCCTGATTATAAATAATGTAAGTACAGGGGGTGTTTGGTATATCACCACTTTTAATGATATAGATTTCAGATACTGGCTCTTTGGTGTGTCTGAATTTCTCTTTTACATCACCAATGCTTTTCATTATGCCGTTGCATGAGCACTGAATGGCTCATTAGTAGTGGGTGAGATAAATGCCTCGTCAGCATGGCGACCACTTGTGCCCATGTCAACATGCCTGCTGTCTGTGCAGATAAGGCATGGCATTATGCACTCTTATCTCTAGGTCTGTCTGCCCATGGTCAACCGTGGGGTCTGCACAAACACAGGACATGTACCTGTACATTTGGATGGAATTTGGAGGGCATACTGCTGACCTACCTATGACTAGTCACCTATAATAAGTCAAAAGTGCTCAAAAAAGGGTCAAAGAAACTCTAGGGGGGCTTCCGATCTCTGGCTAAATGAGAAATTATTTTACAATATAGACATTAATATCACTAAAACCTTATTCACAAGTGACTTTAATTGATGAGGATATTATTATGCTGGGCAGAATCAGCCCCTTAATCCTCCCTGACAGAACAGTCATGAACAAAATGTTCTCAGCTAAAATGTTCTAAAAATGCTTCATATCATGTTTTTGCACGAAGGAAGAGCCTTTTGCTCTGAACTTTTCTCTCGGCCTAAATGATATTCCAATAAACATCATCATTTGTGGAATTGATATTTACCCCAAATAACATTTTAGAGAATGTTAATGCAATTTATTCATGCTAAGTTCTTGGCAATTTTCTTTAAGAGAACATACTATCTTTCTGCATAGACATAACCTGATTTCTAAAGTGATCTGTGCTTTACAATGTGCAGCTTGCAGTTGAGTGATGTTTCATGGCAGAGCCTCTGGATTCAAGCACTGGGTGGGTAGTTTTCCTGTTGATTCAGGTGCCACACTGGTCAATCTGTATTTAGAGAGCTGAAATCTCTCTCTGATGTCTGTGTGTGTATATGTGTGTATTTGTGCAGGATGTCTGTATGTTTGATGTGATAGGAAGAATCCTCACTGGATTTGGACACTGGATTTTTCATTTGCTTATATTTCTGATATGTCAGAAAGCAGAATGTGACTCAAAGAAAAAGCCTTGAGACATTTGACAGATTATTTAAATCTGCTCATGTACTATAACTACAACAAATCCAGCAGCCATACTCAGGATACTTAATAATCTTTTCACGCTGGAGGGAATAAACTTACATTTGTCAAACAACTCTCCCTAGTTGAGACACTTCCATTAGCTAACAGTGAAAATGAAGTCTTGCACTTGAAGCCGTCTCATAGATCTCTTAGAGATTCTGCTTATTCAAAAGATTTCATGTTCTTAGAGGCCCAGCAATTGTTTTGAGACACATAAACTACAGTTTTGTTCACATAGACAGCATAATTGAAGTCTTTGAACTATAGATAAGTATCACTGATGTCAATAAACTTTTAACAGCATCGGAAAACATTCAAATGTTAGATGTGGTTGTTGTGGTTGATGTGGGAATATTAAATGATTTTTTGGAGTGATACACTCTCTAATGCTGTATTTTGCACTTTTGATGGTGTTTCAACCTTTTTGTTTACACTTTGTACCTCTAACTTCACTCACTTAAAATATGTCAAAATTTAAAAAAAAAAAAATCAGAGCCATCATTGCTATGCCACCCTCATATCAGAGCACATTAATATTTACTGGCAAAAATCAGTCAAGAAAAACAAGCTAATCTCTGTTGGTTCTACATGAAGCATATGTTGTGCAAAGCTACATCAATCTTGAATGATTGGGAGCAACCACTGTGCAATGAAACTAACACTTCAATCTGCTTTGGCTGCATGCAGTTAGCATGAAACTTGCTAAATTAGTTTATCTATCCACCAATTAACACTCAGATGATTAATTGTGTTTTGCTAGTGCTCTTTCAGTGTTACTGGTGGAAAAGTAGCCGCATAAGCAAATAGAAGGGGCAAACTCAATAACTGATGGTGTCTGGAATATAACAGATAACCTGAGGGTCTGTATATGATTATATATTTTTCATGCCTGCAGCTACTATCCATACAATCAAATGATCTGCATCAAATTATATGGAATAGCTAATTACTAGTAGCAGACAGGGCATAAAGTGAGTGAGTGAAAAACGGAGGAAGTGAGCCATAGACCTTCCATACGCCACTGTTGGACTTGTTGTTCTGCTGGCTTCCGACAACGATGAGACGACGGACAAATGGCTCCCAGAGGTGTAAACAGAGCTAGTGTGAAGACAGGCTGTCTCCAGACCCGCTATCACATCCTCAGTTCCTCTCCAGCAAACACTGGAGCTTGCAAAGTTTGGCACACAGGCACACACACAACAAGTGTTAAGGCAAGACTAATCACAACATTTTTTTGATAGAATTTCAGGACTTAGGAGAGGGAGGTGAGATGGTAAGGAAGCTTGTGTGTTGTATGGAGTGTGTAATGTGTAGTATGCAGGGGTGAGAGGCCAGGGGACAGTGCAGGCCCCTGCAGACTACTGATAAGAGCTTGTTTACCTTCCTGTGGATGGTCAGGCCTCAATCTGCAGTTGCGGAAACGCTGGGACAATAGGTGTGTGTGTATGTGTGTGTGTGTGTGAGATTGTGGAGTCGAGAGAGAGACTTGAGCCAGCCTTGAAGCTCCCTTTTCCCTGTCCGACTAACTATGATTGGGCCGCTGACCCCTCCCTCCCCCTTCCCCATCATGACTCCGTCGCCCGACCCTGGACACAAACAGTTTACTCTATCCCAGGGGACCAGGGGAGACAGTTGGTCTTGACGTTGTCTGCTGTCAGGGTTTCCCTTTCTGTTCTTTTTTCTCTTTCAAATGCAGCCGTGCTCTTTGGCTACAAGTTCTACAAGTCTTCGTTTTGCATCTAGACTCTAGGCAAGTAGCTCACGCTCTTGTCCACAGTGACTTACAATGAGGGAGGGCATGAAAGACGGCATGAAATCAAGCTGGCCTGCTCGCTCGCCTGAAGTAAGGGAAGAAGCAGCTGGTTATTGGGCTGTAGGTACTCAATCCCTTTAATCTAAATCAACGTTTAGTTAGTATGAATGCTCAAACTGAGGCAACAGTGTTCCTCACAGGCAGGCAGCTCTAGAGATCTTTAGTCTACTGGCTAGCTAACACAAACAGTATTAACAGTAACTACAAACCTTGTCTTAAAATTTAATGTATCAAAATTTAACTCATTACATATATTCTTGGTGATAAATGCAAATTAGTGATAAATGTATGTACAAACACTCAAAATATGGAAAACCTAACCTCAGCAAATCACATCAAACAATCTCAAGCAAATTTCTTGGTACTTTGACTTTTTAGAAAGCTTAAGAAATTCCCATTGTATTCCCAGAATGCTGTGAGTTGTAATTTTAGTAAAGGTCATTTTCATTTCTGCTGACCGATGACATGCTGACACTCCAGAATATGTCCAAAAGAAGAAGTGGTAATCAGTCAGTTATTAAAAATGAACTTTGCATACGTGTGTAGTTCTGCTTTTGAGGTGTCATAGACAGTCAGGAGCCACACTGATTCATTTCCAGGGCACACAATGTGACTCCTCAATTATTTTTTGTCTAATTTTGTCATGTATAAGTAGCTTATATACAGAGAAAGTAAAGCATCTATACTAAAATACACTGTACCACATGAAAGTGATGATTTGTTAATGACAGAGTGAGGCAGGACAGGACAAAAATCATTGGATAATGACAACAGTAAAACTACCTTCATATGAGAATAACTGGTGAGATACAGTACCAGTTAAAAGTTTGAACACACCTTTTGATTCACTTGAATGAGAAAGTGTGTCCAAACTTTTGACTGGTACTGTATATAGTTTAGAATTTAAGGAAACCAATTTTGTTTTGCTACTTCTGAGTATGTAAATAGCATGTACTGACAACAATTTAATCTCCTTGCTTAAGGTGTCTGTCACCACTCTGCTCTCAGCCTCTTGTGGTTTTCTACTTGCAGCTCTCCACTTTCTCTCCTCCAACAGAAAGAGAAAACTAATTCCAGTTTGCTTCATAGGATTGGTTGAAACAGAGGCATTTTTTCTTATTACCAAAATGTTAACAGAGTGTGGAACAATGTGGTAAATGCTACCTTGAAGTTGGATTATAGGCTGTTAGCATACTGTGGGATGGTGCTCTGAGTGCACTGCTCACAGTACACTCACAGCACCTGCAAAGCATCTTTTGTCTTGCTAATGTCTCCATGGGTGCCCTCATTACGAAAACTTACTTCCTAACTTAGCATAGCATAGCTTCTTAGCTTTCATAAAAATATAATGTCATTTGGTCCACCTAACTTTCAAAATATAAATTTTCTCTTTTGGATCCATGGACCTTCTTTAACATTTGTAACACATTTCACATTTACATTTTTCGGCCATTGTTAAAGTCTTCTCGATAAGTTTAGTATACTTGTTGGGTGGTGCATGTGCGCCACCTAGCAAGGCGCCACAGCTACAAACAGGTCAAGACAGATCTGACAGCTTTTGCATGCATTTCTTCTGAGAAGAAGCAGAAGAAGAATAAGGAGAAATACAGGATGTTAGCAGTGTGTAGGGCTACTTTGATCCCTATAATGATAAATCACCTCAAAGTCTCCAGTAACGCCCAAGCACAGTCACTGGCCCTAGTGCAGCTATGGTGCACTCTACATAATTATGTGGGTCCTTCGTGGACAGTGAAACTTAATTTAGGAGGTTCAGGTTGGCATTCGGAATTAATAAAATTTTTACAGTGTTTTAATTTAAGCCTAGAAACAATGGAGGGAATACTTGGATGCTCTCAGGGCCAGTCCATTACTGGGATGTTGTGGGTCAGCCTAGTTGTAATGTATAAATCTTTTATTCAATTCTGTTCAGCAAAATATGGGAATGAATATAATTAATACAACAATAATGTAATATTACTGTCAAAGTACAGCACCCTTATTAAATGCACCAGAGCATAATGGATAATAAAGTTTTTTTTTAGTTTTTTTTTTAGTTTATTTAACAGGGAGCACTGCCCCTGGTTAGGCTTGGTTAGGCTTTTTGAAGTTCGAATTAAACCAGAGTGATTGAAACAGAACATAATTCATGTCAAGCTGATCATGAAATGTCTTACAATGGTCACAATAGTGATGCTGGCTTAATGGTACTATGCACAGTTGAACACATGCGGAAAACAGATGTCTGTGATTTGGTGAACCAGTCTCCAATCTTTTTCTTGAATGCCCAGGAGGTTAAACAAGCAAGAGCAGATGGATGCTGGACATGTGAGGGAGCCAGTTGGTAGTTTTTGTCTCCTTGTTAGTTGGGGCTCCAAGGTGCTGCAGATATTCAGGAGAACTGCCGAGGCCGGTTTTAGGTGCATCATACTGTAAATCATTTATTAATCGCTCTCAGATTTTTGCATAGTCCACAAAGATGTCTTTCTCTGCCTTTCTCCAAAAGCAGCTTCACTAGTTGCCAATTGTTCATTATCGATTTTGGCTGCACACTCATTAGTCTTAATATTATAGTTAGCTATATTGTGTTCCCAGTAAAACAAAAAAGTGCCAAATAAATCTATTAATTTGATCATAGTGTTGTTAATATGTAACAAAAAATAAATGGAATTAGTCTGTTTGGGCAAATGGATTGATTCCCATTAAATATGAGTTGCACTAAGAATTCAAACAAAGTTTAAGATCAGATGTGATTATATGCACTTTTCATGAATTGAGGCCATTTTCTGTCCCCCCAATTCCCTAATGGTTTCTATTCACATCTCCCCCTCATACCTAACATCTAAATGGAAATCACCAACAACCATAAACATGTCTTCTCATGGAATGGAAAATGGAGGGGACTGATATAAGTAGATAAAGAAGACAGGGAAAGGAATGGTACTTCTATACCTCATTTACCAGCAAACCGCTTAGCGAGGCCATTGGCATTTCCTGGGTCAAGAGGGCAAAATGAATGTTCTTCATATCCTATGGTGACTCGTAAAAAGGAGACCAGTGACACATGCATGTGCACACACACACACACACACACTCTTACGCAATCATTATGATTTATACCAAGACCTCTCGGGTGACAGTCATGGGCCGTTGACTCTGTCACAGCAGAACAAGAGAGAAATAACTTTATGGATGTGGATATTGAGCAACAGACATTAACACAGAGGGCCAGAATAACAGGAAACCAGCCTTGACCTCCAGGGTGAGGGAGGTAAAGAGAAATGGCAAAGGAGCAAGGATGGCTCTCAATCTTGATTTGCAAGAGAAGCTGTAGACCAAAGCTAAGAAACAGTAAAGATGTTGTTCCACAAATGATACAACCACCCCCTTCCCCCCATTACCTAATAAGTTCCAAATGTGTCCTTGGTTTGACCATTAAATAACACAAAAATGCAGTGGTCAGATTACTCCCCCATAAAGGAGCAAAGATTACTTTCAAAACATTCAACAAACTCTAATATGCAGCATCTGAGATATTGTGTGAGACAAACTAATTAAGAGCTGAAATTTTGAAAATGACATAATTGTGATCAAATTAAAATGAGTCACAGATGTTATGAACAAATAAATGAATTTAAGAGTCCATAATACCAACCCAATTTCATTGTGGGGGCATCAAAAGCAGGAGAAAGAACTGATTATGTAAGATGTTCTAGCTCCCCTTTTTTGCAGTCATTTGTTGCATTCATCACTTTCTATTCTGTTAAATCTTTATCTCTGTCCATCCTCCTCCACTGCTATAGTGATGACATTGCCTCAACGAAGGTCTTTGATTAGTGCCGCTTCTAAATAAGGCACATCCTGTTGACCTTCCAAACTTTGCCATTTCCTATTAACCCTTTCCCCTGTATTCCTCTTTCTTTCTCATTTCACTGGTTTTACTCCACATCCCCTCTCTCTAAGGGATTGTGGCCGGCTGGGTAAACAGACCAAATACATCATAAAAGTCAGTGGAGCAGTATGTCATGCAACATTGCTTACTAAATTAGTTGTTTGTGTCATGATCTCACACTTGGTTTCTCATATGTCTCAGCAACAGCTATTTTGCAGCTGATCGAGGCACACATGGTGGATTCCTGGGTGTATTTTACTTATATGCATCTTGCTGTAGATATGCCTATCTAGTGATTAGGTGCAGGACAGAGTAATTCTGACACCATCCATTCATTAAGTTTTTTGTATTAAGTCTTCCTAATTTCTTGGTAATAACAGGCTAGTGTTAATTTCAAACTAGTGATTTACTAAATCGGTTTACACCACTAAATTTAAGAAATGTCTTAGCTGGTAAAGACTTTTGTAACATGTAAATCTAGGAAACAGATGTTGTTCGGAAAATCTGTAAAGCTGTCCAATCAAAAGTAGCCTCGAGCCATGGAACCGAATGTTAATCAGAAGAATCAGATCTGTTATCTCCAGCCAATCACAGCTGCTCCTCAACCAGTGAGTCTCACCATGCCTGTTAATCAAGCCCTCATAAATGCAAGATGTTCAACAAGATTGTTTTAAACAATTTTATTACAACCTACAATTTGGATTTTCTATTTTTATCAGAGACCTGGTTTAGGTCCAGTGACATCAGTTCTTTCACCTAGCTTTGTCCCCCCAATTATATGTTTTTTAATTCCCCCAGACTCACGGGTCATGGAGGTGGCCTTGCTGTGGATCTTAAAAAACATTTGAGATGAAGCCTCATCTCAGTGGAGAAACCTCCTAGCCTTGAAGTGCTGATGTTCAAAGTCAGTTGTGATACCCCCATCAGCTGTATTGTTATTTAATGTCCCCCTAAATCCAATAATACCTTCTAGTATTTATGAATCATTTAACCTGAAACAGCATGTATCACATCCCACACATGAACAAGGCCACACTCCTGATTTAGTTTGTACTGTGGGTTTATCTGTTAACTCCTTCACCTTGAAAGATTTTGTCTCTGATCACAAAACTGTCTTGTTCAGTATTGCCCTTCCAAGTAGCTGCTCCTTCCCAAAATTTACAGTTCACTCTAGCATCCTTAATGAGAGATCTGCTGATAATTTTTCCTCTGTTTTCTTTACTCAGTGTAGAGCTTAACTCGGTTTTATGATGTAAATGACTTGGTTGATCTGTTTAATATTTTATGTTCATCAGTTTTAGATTGCATCTCTCCCCATTAGGGCAAGGTCAAGGTGCCAGTCAAATCCATCACCTTGGGTGATGAAACTCGCCATCTAAAAAGATAATTAGAAGAGCAGAACGAAAGTGGAAGAAAACTAACCTACAAGTCCACCTCCTTCATACGAGAGAGATATTGTCTGCTTATAATTTATTAATCAAAAAAGAGAGACTTACATATTTTACAAACCTCATAGCTGCAAAAAAGCATAACTCCAGAGTTCTTTTCAGCACTATTGATTGACTTGTAAACCTTGCTCCTTCAGCTGTTTCAGCCTCTTCTGTTGAAGATTGTGATACGTTCTTAACTTATTTTGTTAAGAAGGTTAGGAGTATCAAAGCCACCATAATACCCCCTACCTCATGTATAACTTCTCTAGATGCCTCCCCTACATTGTTGAATGAATTTACTATTTCCTAGAATAATCTGCTTGATATTGTGTCACCCATCTTTCTGTGGCATTGACACTCTACTCCCCAGATTTTTCAAAGAGGCATTAGAAGTCATTGCCTTTTGTCTTCTCTCTATTGTAAATCAGTCTTTGTCCTCTGGTTTGTTCCCAGACTATTTCAAACAAGCCTATATTCAGCCCCTTTTAAGGAAACTTGGCCTTGATCTGGCACTCCCTCATAATTACAGACCAATATCTAAATTACCCTTTGTCTCAAAAATTGTTGAAAAGGCTTTTGCTCAAGAACTACTGGAAGTAGTGGACAGTAATAACATTGTTGACCCATTTCAATCTGACTTTTGCCAGCTGCATGGTACTGAAACTGCTCTGTTGAAAGTTACTAATGATATGCTTATAAATACAGATTCTGGTCATCACTCCATTTTAGTGTTGTAAGACTTAGGCTATCGAGGCACACCCAGGTCAAGTCTTTAATTTGTCCAATACATTGGTGTATGACCAAATACCTGCAAAACTTATGATCTTCCCATCAGCCTCAGCTGTACTTTGTGTTTTATGCTAATTAGCAAATATTAGCATGATAACATGCTAAACTAAGATGATGAACATGGTAAACATGACACCTACTTAACATCAGCATATTAGCATTGTAATTGCGAGCTTCAGCATGGCAATGTTAGCAATTAGATCAAAGAACCACTGTACCTAAGTACAGCTCCAAAGTTAGCATGGCTGCAGGCTCTTAATCTTGTTAGGTTATGACAAGGTAAAGTTTGAACTTATGAAGAGTTGGTGGAACTGGCTGCTGGGGTCCCCTGAGGTCCCAATCCATTAGTTGTAAGAGACATTGTGAGGTTGGGAGGCCTTCTAAGGTTTGGCCCTTAGGAGTAAATCCAGAGTAGAGACAGTTAAGCCACAAGCCAATAATGCCCCAGTCAGACCCTTTCATCTCTAATCAGCAAAAGGTGGGCCAGGAAAGAGGTCCCTGATTGGGTTGGAGAAGACATCTGACCCTTTACACTGTTTTCTGTCTCCTCTGTTCTTCTTGAGGAAAGAGGAAGTTTGCTTGAGAATATTTCTGTCCCTGCCAACTTCAGGCAGGTTAGAATGCATGCACATACTCACTCTAATCTAAAACAGTAGAAAACACACACACACACACACACACACACACACACACAGCCCAGGTCAAACACCAGGCATTTATACCCAACCTCATTCATGACCGCACAGCCTCAGCCCGATTAATTCAGCCTCCAGAGACATGGATCCCCAGGTTAAACAGCAGGCTCATAGCAGAGAGCAGAATGAGCAGGCTTGATGGATGACTACAGCCTGGTATCCTGACACGTCTGATAAACGTGAACCAGCAGATCCGCTTTTAAACAATGTAGTCCTACCCACATATTTTACATCCATACTCTGAGACCAGGGAAAAGCTTTCACAATGACTTATAACAAATTCAGCCCCTTTCGGACAAGGAATCTGTAACATTCCTGGGTTCATCTATCTGTTATATAATGGCTTTTTGGCTGTACTGTGTGACAGGACTGTTTTGGATGAAGCTGTGATTTGCAATATTTGGCATTTGACATACAACTCTAGATAATGCAGGAAGCTAAGGTACATAGCAAGAGACAATTTTCTGTAACATGATTATTTGCTGCTGACACTGCTTAACCATTTGTACTTGGGTTCTTTCAGCCTCAAGTCCAACATGTGATCCAGTGGCGGTTAATGACAACTCCTTTGTCTACGTGAGAGAAATGCATATTGGCTGTTGGACCAGCTTCGTCGGAGAGGACAAGGCAGAGGTCCACATCCTTAACCTGAACTTTGACACCCAGGTAAGCATGTCAAGGTTATACAAATAAGAAGCTTAGCAACTGCTGCTAATTATGTAAATGTGAACAAGTGACAAATCTGCATGACATGGACAGTAATGTAAGATCCTATGCCTGTAGAATAGGAATTTTATAATGGAAAATACTCAAACATTTTGCATCCAGTATTTTGCAAACTTTACTTGTATAGCAATAAACTCCAGAAAATGAAACCCTCTTAATAGATCAGGTAATAATTGTAATGCTGAACTGCAACAGAATGTAGAAAGTTAAAATGTTGCACAGTCAACACAATCACAAAGTGTTAAGCTGTCAAACACAGTTTACTTGCTATTTAAATGCAATACACCATGTTCTGTCATGGCTATGTCATCTTCTGCTGGTAAATAATCCTTTTCAGTTGACAGTACAATATGTTAGGGCCAGAAGCAGTGTACAAGTCCATGCAATGCACACTCCTTGTATGCATGTCACACCTTTTTGGTAATGAAATCTGTCACTCACTGTTAGAAATAGAAGGAATCAGTTTTGAGCATAAAATTTATTTAAATTTTACTTTTGTTTATACAATTGGAGACGCTATCACATTTCAAGAAATGTGGCATAGCATTAAAATCTAGCAAAGCCAACTATGGAGGCTAACCTGTGTAATTAAGATTATGCATCTCTTAAAGCCAAACATAAGTAGGAGAATTTACGAAAAGACGTGGAATGGATATTAATCCTCTCATTTAACTCTGAAAAAGGAAGCAAATAAGTGTAGTTTCCAAATTATTGAAATTTTACTTTTATATAGACAGATGAGCAGCAGAACAGAATATAGGCTGAAATGCCAAGATGATATGGATGATCTGATAGCTCTGCTTTGTATTCTGATGCTGATTGCATGTTGGTTAACAAGGTAAGTGGGTCATGTGATTAGCTGTGGCGGGAAACTCAGCAATGATGGTTGGCAGGCAAGAGAAAAATGGCAGGTCTAGAATGACCGAATGAGAGGTTTGTATGCATAACACAGAGTGAATCAAATAAAACAGGAGGCAGAAGAGGGATGAAGGGTAGACATTTAACATGATTTTGTCGGTACATGTAACTTTATTTTGGTTTATATCGTTGTTGCTGATAATATAATAAACCCCAAGCCTAATCCTTGAACTAGATAAGCCAGAAAAACAAACTTTCTTCCCACATTGTAAAATATGAAACATCTCCCGTTCTATTATCAGCCATATAACAAGCTCACCATTAGCAGATGCCAGACATAACAGAAAGATAGGGTTTCCTGCAAAGTCACAATTTTTTTTCTCTCTCTTGCTTTATAACAACCCAGCTGTGGAAGTTTCGCTGTGTGTTTAAAGAATTCCTTTTTTTCAGCTAAATAAACACACCATAATTGCAGATTGTGCATTAGGTCATTTTGATTGTAAAACCTTTAGCTGTAGGGGGTGACATAGAAAAGTAACTCCAGAAAACTTTTAATCTATATGTTGTTATTGCTGTGCTAGACTCCATTTTTCACTGTCCAACATTGTCGGTCAGCTAACATTAGTCATTTCTTTATCAGTGTGTGCTGTTTGTTCTCACTTAGGGTTCTTTGTGTATTACTTTCACATAACTTGTGTTAAGCAACTGCTTTTTATTTTTCACTGTGCTGGTTGTTCTTCCTCATTTGTTAATGATTATGATGAGGGAGGCCGATGTGCAATGTGTACCACAGCCAAGACATTTTCCTCCAGTTGCTTTTTGGAAAGCTATAAAGAGTCCAATTGTATTTGTTCGCTCAAGGGAAGCCTTCAACAGTAAACTAAGCTGAGGTATACAGTATGTATATTCTTCTTTCAGAATTAATTCTTTTGAGTTTGACATTTAAGGATAGTGAAGTTCAGTTTACACAAAGACCCATCAACATAAGTGTTGAAGCAATGAAGCAGACTGGCTTGACAAATTCCCAGATCTATAAGCAGTGTGTTTCCTCAATTTTCTTACTTTAGAAAGATGCTATATCAGATGTTTCTTGTTTTAACTAAGTTCTGTTTTGAATAAAAGTACTAACATTGTGCAAGCAGCTTATTGTCTTTGTCTTTCTCGAAGTCTGGGTTATTTGGCATAAATGTTGCTGAATTCTTTTAACTGTGTCTTTAGTATCATTTAATGGACTGCAGTGTTATAGCATATTTAATGGACTGGAAATCAGAAGAAAAAGCTGTTTGATGACAAAACAGATTTAAAGCATATTAAGAGGGAAATGCTCCTCTCACTCATCTTATTAGGCCTGAAGAGTAAAACCAGGCATAATATGTTGTTTGGGATACTAAAAGAGTAATTTCATTGCCAAAAAAAGCAAACAGTGCTGCAAGTTGTTTTGTAAAATAGTAGAAGTTTGTGTGGGGTTTGTGGGAGTTCACAAAAGGAATTTGGCATGGGATCTGTGTTTTGCAATGGACATTGTATAGGGTTAGCATATCCTGTTCTCTTGTAGGACTATGAGTGGATGTTTTATCAATTTAAAGAAGAAAGTGGACATAAGATCTTTTAACACAGACCCCTTATCTACTCTTGACTGACTGTTCAGAACAGATTTTTCTTGTAAACACAGAGGAGGGGGATCATCTTCATCTCTTGCCAAACTGTCCAGTCAGTTGGGAGCTTTGCTCTTGCCTCCCCCTTTCTTTGTCCTTTAAATTTTCTTATCACTTTCTTGCCTATCCCTTTGTTTTTCATACTGATTTACAGCCTGCCAGAGACCGTTGACTCTTACAGTTTGACCGCACAGAGAATTATAGAGGGAGCATCAAGGGGCCGCACAGGCCAGGAGAATTCATAGGGAGGAGCTGCTTGTACAGGGCCCATTGATGTCACACACTGGCTTGGGTAGTCAGGGTCTTGGCACTAGGCCGAGACTAGACCAGCGGAGCCAATTCAAGTTAAGGGAGAGAGCCAAAAGAATAACTGGAAACTGCATCAGCAAAGGCCCTTCAAAAAATGCTCTTGAGAGAAAAAAAAAAGCCTGAAAAGGAAAACAATTGTATCTTGAAAGCACAGGAACAAAAGTAGAAAAGGTGAGTGATCAGGGTCAGCAGCAGTCATGATTCAGAGTTCAAAATGAAAGAATGAAAGTCACAAAAGGATGAAGGGAGGGAAACCAGACAGAGACAATGAGGCTCATTAGAAATGAGTATTTAAGGAAAGCACCACTGAGTTATCTCTGCAGGAAGCACAATGAACTCTGTAGGAAATGCCATTCATTCATTTACTGTATGTATGTGTAACACGATTCAGGTAAAAACTGAGTTGTATTTCTGTGAAGACATTGTGTTGTTACAATTCAAAGTCTTAGACTCCGTCTGTGATAAGTGGTCACAGATGTTATAATAATTCAGTCCTTCTTATGTTCCTTCTCTCTTCAGGGCAATCAGGCTTTATTCATTTTGTAATGAATATATTATGTGCTGAAGATGGAAGGAAAGTGCCTTATCAAAATGTGGTTACCTGCAGCTCTCTTCGCCATAGCCACACAGTATAGCATGCATTATAAATGCATAAGCACAGCAACAGATATGAGTGTGATGTTGTTATGATGGACACAGCGCAGTGCACGAATACTATATGCAGCAGCCGGCTCTCTTGGAAAGTTATTATTATTTTCATGCTCTGAAAAAAGGCAACAGTGAACAATGGTTCTTTCACAGATGATCCTGATTCCTAGTCCATTCAGTAATAAATGTCAACATCTTTTTACCTGGGATGGCATTTCCCCCTTAGGTCAGTTTTTAAAAAAGCAAGGACTGAACACATTTATGATGTGCAGTAGCCATTATGCAAAATCCACTCTGTACAAGACATTGATAATATGGTGTGTGTCTGTGTGTGCGTGTGTGTGTGATGACAGATCCCTCTGTCCATTCGACTCTCTCTTTCCAAATGCATCTGTGTTTTGCTCATAGGCAATTTGTCGGGGGTCTCCTTAGACCTAATTTGTTCTGCATGGGTCTAAAAATTTCCATAGCTCAGGCCTAGCTCATCACAATTCTCTTGGATCATGCTCAACAATATCAGGTTGCAAGTAAATGAATTTAATATTAGGGCTTCACACTGTTTCCTCAGCATGCTCATTCTCTCCCCAACAGAGCTAGCACTGAAAACAATATACCTTCAAATAAACATAACAGTATACACTATTTGGTATCACAAATGGAGGAAAGCAGAAATTTGTATTTATGAATGTTAAATTCCCACAAAAGCCTCACACTGGAGAGATATTTCCAAGCTTTTGAAAAGCTGTTGTTCATTTCTAATGCATTGAGACATAAAATTGAACTGATTGCAAATCCGCAAGTCTTTCACTTTTCTAAACTCAATTATCTTGGGGCTATTACAGAAGTAAAAGTAATTAGAAGCAGGATTTATTGGAATTAAGTCAGTCTTGAAATAAATGTCTCTAAACTCAGACTTATTATTCTGCACTGAAAAGGTTTACTCACCACCACTTACATCCATAAGACTCAACAGCACCAGCTTTACCCCACGCAAATGTAGAGCACGGTAATTAAGGCTGATTCATAAAGTGACTGTGGTGGCGATTAGCGAATCACATCACCATTGTGTTACCCTCAGCTGAAATATGGTTAATGAGGTATTACATTATGTATTAAATTATGTTAATGTGTTTTTTTATACAGTATATAACGACCAGGATCAGTCATGTGTGAGAGGACAGTGGATTGCATATTGTAAGAAATACTTAAAATAATAATAAAAATACTGTTCCCAAAATTGTTCTGAGTGAAACTGTAGGTTTCTCCAAATTCTTATTATTACTGTTATTATTATTATTAATGTCATAGCATGGTTGTAATTGTCAAACTGTTTTTGTCATTACTTCACAGTATTATCACACCGTTTGCCACAGTTTTAACATTACAGAGACATTAGCATAAATTAAACAATACAGCTCATTGCATGTCAGTTAAATAATGACTTTTGATAGCTTTTAATTTCATTTTTTTTGTGTGTGTGTTGACTTGTGCTGCATAGAGAAGTAATAATAGAACCAAGCTCCATCACCCCATTAATGCCTGTGTCAATACGGAGACAGACAGCAAAGACAGCTTCCTTCCTGTCTATCTACAAACCCTCCTCAAGTGACTGGCACTGCATTTTCTGGAGAGATGCATGTGTTGACATTTCATAGTTGCAAAAACAAGGATACTTGTCATATCCCCCACTGATTTTGCAATAGGGTAGAAATGGAATCAAATGTGTGCAGAATTAAACTGCATTTGGAACTATTTTTAAGGTTGGTGTTGCAAGCAAATGTGTCTCTGCTCAGTCAGCTTGAGGTCTGTTCATTTAATGACACTGTGTCAGACAGGGAGACTTGCGAAATGGAGGACAGCTGTATCAACTTTCACACACAAAACAAATGCTGGCTTGAAATTGGCACATTGATTTTGTTTCTGTATGAAACGGTCATAATAATAAATGTTCATTTTGTTTGTATTCTCACTGTATAACTACATGGTTATGAATTTTCCAAAATTCTCATATTTTATGTCACGCTCTGTAAAATGCATAAAACACATATTTATGATGTTTTTCATCAATCATCATCCATCATGGTAGTAAAGCCAAAGAGGATTTCATTACATTATTGTGTATCCAGTTGACAAGACTGCACAGATACTGTGCTGTATGATAACACAGTTAACAGCTATGTGATAGGAGCCAAGAAACTTTGTTTGAAGTACTCAAAACATTTCATGAAGTTTTTTTGTTTTTTGATTTTACTGCTTTGTTTGTATAACACTCGGCATGGTACACTTACCAAAGAAATTCATGATGGGCTCCCATATGGATGGTGAAGAGTGGTGTGTAAGGAGGAGGATGGTGTGAATGAAGACTTATGCAACTTGATTTCTCTGTCTTATTAATCACTCTCAGTGTTCCACCTGGAGATTTAGACCACTGCCAAACTCTCCTGAAACACAATCATAAACTCCAAACTATTGGGCTTCACACAGAATTAGAAGTTGTTAACTCATGAACCTGCATAAGCAGTACTGAATTTGCCGCTAACTAAATGACATATTTAAATATTTAAAAAATGCAGTTTGAACTTAATTAACCATGTAAATACAATACATGGTTGGGCTATTTTAAGTGTTTTGCTCTTGTTTCCTATCAGGATCCAAAGATATTTGAACTCAAGATGAGCAATGTCAACCCAATTAACCTAATCATCACATCACGAGAAAGTGCCTATGGTCTGCAGAACTTCAACACCAGTGTTAACGTTTATGTAAGTAATGTCTCTTTGTTTTTCTATATCAACTTTCAGGCTGTGTTCACACCTTGTACTATTCAGGGTGCAGAATGGATTGATGTGTCTGGATCACTTGTGAAGGGAAATGAATTCTGATCATGCACTATATGTACCTTTATTTACAATTATTTGTTTTTGTTTGATTCCATTACCCAGCCTGCTATTGGTATAAGAGGTTGTTTAACATTTGCTAACTAACCATAAAAAATGAACAGACTGTGGGCACACCAGTATAAGTGATTTTTTTTTCAGTAATGTATAATTTTTAAAGTCCTCCAGATGTACTTAGCTCTTGTCTAGTGCCAGCTGTTTTACGTACAAACTGCTCTATGGGCCTGTTAAAAGAGACAGTGAACCATGTTGGTTCTCTGTAGACATTCCCCAGTGGCTGCTCTGCATGAGGCAGGTTATGCTTCTGTGTTTTTATTATCCATACTATAAAATCAGTAAGAGAAGTTTACAGTGGTCAGCAACGAGAGGGGCTGATGGCATCTGCTGTAAAATTAATGCTCTAGTGAAATTGGAGATTTTGACTTTTACACACTGCTGTCAGCTTCTATCTGTGCATTAAACCCAGGGAGACCACAAAACGACTTTCATTCAGCTGCTTGAGTGTGTAATTAAATAGAAGGATAATACTGTTATGTTGGCAAAAATGCAGCTTTTGACACGGTTTAGTCATTGTGTTGTGAGACTATTATTGTATTTAAACTGACATCGCTAATGACTCTAATACAGTGAATCAAACATTGAAACACACCTTGTTACTCAATTACGTTTTAACAGATAAGTCTTAGAATATGTCAGAGACAGTTATCATCAACTAATTGACTCGTCTCAAACAGGAAAATATGTTAAAAAACCACTGAGGTGTTCAAATAAATGAGATTGCCTCAAACCAGATAAACTATTAACTCTAAATATGTTACAGAACACCTCATTTATAAATAAATAACATTAATACATTTAAGTTGTGGTTAAGAATATTGGAACTAGTATCTGTAGATAAGGAACCTTATCATTATGAATAGTTATAATAACTTTAATTAAACCAATATTTAAACTGTTAAGCAACTTGGGTTGTTAGTGAAACATGCCAACTAATCATCTATAGGTTACATTATTGCTGAGCATTTTTCCAAAGCTTATTGGTCTGTGAAGTAAGTAGTTTCAACCTCCTGTGCTGTTTTGTTGCACTATTGTGCCAACTTTATATTGCACACAGTAGTTTTCAGTGTCAGTTGTACTTTTGTACAAATGACTGCAGCGCTTAGTGTTCTCTTGATTGATGAATGTGTTTTTCTTACCTTCCTTGCAGTCAGTCACCGGTGTCAGTCCATATCAGCATGCTGGACGGCATGGAAGTTAAATTTAGACTGAAACTTCCTTAGGAATGAAAATCACAGTGAATAGTTTATCATCTTTATCTCTTTCTTTTGCGAGTTAAAACCTTTGCAATCTTGGATAGTTTTCAAAAGTCATCTGGGGAACACTAAATACTGATATATGAGAGTTGGCTGCCAAATCGTAACCTTTTAGACATAAGAAGCTACTAAATTCACATAGTCCTGTTCATGAAATTTGTCTTGCATATCAGAGTATATGATAAAGAAAACCTCTAAAGTGCAAAGCTGTTTGGCAGCTGGCTAATTTCATGTTGACAAAAGAGTTAAGATGAATTAACGTCTACTGTGCTGATAACCTGTATGTTAATGTAATTTCATACTGACATGAATTAAAACTATTGGCTGCTGAAATAAAAAAAAACTGTTTTTTAAAGTTAGGATATGCTCAACACATAGTTAACATTATTGTAAACAATTTGCAGATGTAGATAATGTGTTAACACGTAAAAAATAAATAACTAAATAAAAGCTGACAGCTGACCAATTACAATGATGAAATGTTTATAGGAATGTCATCAGTTACTGATATGCTGACAGCAGCGTGATACCACATCCTGTATCATGTCCTGTTGAGGGCCTGGACAATTTTGGCTGTGACTACAGGATGTTTTCGTGGGATGAGCAGTATCACTGGGGGATAATAGTGTTTTACTGTAGATTGCAGTGTAAGAGAAACAGCATCTGTTCTGCATCTGCGAAAGTACGTCATCAGCGTGACAGCTTGGCTCTGTTTCACCATCACAGCTCTTGTTGGCTTCCCAAAGCTGAGTAGACAAGGTTGTTTTTAAGATTAAAAAAACGTGTGAACAGCAACATTTTACATAGCCCTATCATTCCATGTGATAATTATTTTTTCCATTATATTATGCCAAAGTTTGTGAGTTGAAGCTGAAAGCAGATTTTTCACTGTGTTGCATGCATAATACTGAAGGATACACATCATCTTCCATAGCATGATAGTGGAACATGGATAGTTTTTACAGTCATGAAGGTTAGGGCGCCTGTTATAGAGGCATCTATGCAAGGTCATTGATAGAAGATCTCAGTATGTCAGGTGAAAAGATGAAGCTTAGCATCTGAACCTCATACATCCATCCCAGGACAGACTAATGGGGAAGGAATATCAGAAATTTCTGTGATCTTCAGTAAACAAAGATGCTCTTTTCTCTCAAAACATCCTGTCAGCCTGCAGAATATCAAACTGATTCCACAGTGCCTAATCTGAGTAAAATTCTACTGTAATCGTTAAAACAACTTCCCAATTTCTCCCCATCCTTTTTTTTCTCCATGGCCTTACCCAGGTTCTATCATGACTGGCTTTCCTTCTTGTTATTTTTGTAGATTTCCCTTCACGCTATTTTTGATCCGGTGTCAATCAAATATTCATGTAGAAAGGCCGATGACTCCCTCAGGCTTACTTAGCTTTCACCTTTTTATTTTTTGTTTCGCTATTTGACACAAGGACACACACACACAAATAGTCACACACATTTTACAGCTCAGGAGAAGGCTTTCCATTACTTAAACAAATAAATTCACACTTAATTCACACTAATAGGCTGGTTTCCTCTTTTTTACACTTGGACCTCATTTTGGTGAAATGCTGAGCTGTAAAACATTTGTGGTTTGTGTTCACTCGTGGTCCAACTGTCCATCTGTGGTTGCAATATTGTGGTTAAGAATGATGAAAAGACACATGGAACAACAGGCTGAATTGTTGAGTCATAATCCAGGATGTATCACACTGCCCATGTGTGTTCAATTTAGAGCTCAAAAACAGATAAAACAAATAATTTCAACAAAGTACAAAAAGCACACAAAACATGAGCATTTCTTACAGATACTTTTGGTTGATGATCTTATTGCACTGTCCTATAAGTATACTTCCTTAAGCAAAATTTGCTGTTCTTGACTGTCGGTGGGAATAAGTGTTTACAATATGAAGAGACGCAGTACTTGTACAGCACTTTATTTTCTGCTTCTGCCTCTTGACCGCTGAGGAAGAGAAGAGCAAATGGGTATAGATTAAAAATCTGTTAAAGGTTGAGCCTAAAAAGGAAACTGGAGCACATGTTTTCTTTCTTGAATTGTTATTTATTGTGTAAATAAATTTTACATATGTCTACATGTGCAAAAGCCTCCTGCCTCTTTCCCCAATGCCCACCCCTGCCTTCTTATTCATGCAAAGCTTAATGTAAACTCCATTATTTCCCATTGGCTCAGACGAGGAAACAGCAGAGTCTAGTCGATGGGGAACGATGTATATATTTATACCTTGTATGGAGCCAGATTCCAGCCGACTGCGGTGACGCACAAAGCTAAAAAAGGTCCCATTTCCTGGCCCCACTCAGGAAGCAAAGGAAAGACCTTGGCTCCAACGGGGTTGTGCAACTGGGCTCGTGGACACTTAACCATAATAAACATTTCTTTTTAACAGGACCCTGCTAAGAGAATAGAGGGAGAGTTGGGTGGAGGGTAAAAAAAGTAATAGTAGAGAATGAAAGGGACAAAATTTGAGCAGACATGAGGTAAATATGAACAAATACAAAGCTGGCTCACTCAGTTCTGTGGTATATTTGTAGTGCGTAACAGACAGACTCATGCCTTTTAGGACCTGGGTGATTCTGACTCTGTTGTCTCTGGAAATTGTATTTAATGAAACTAATTACAATGACTTTGGCTCTACTTTCCAGATATCCAATGACTCCAAAATTTCCTTATATCCTAAACAAAACCAAACCAAGATTCCCCACAAAGTAGACCTCCCCACTCAAGATGAGGAACTGGTCAAGTGGGCGACACAGAAGTTCGGGGGTGTGACTTCCTTCACCACAATCCAAAATCCAAAAGAAATCCACTTGACAGGAACAGGTGAGAATTATTGGTGTAACCTGGCTAATATTTTAAGGACACAATTTTAATACTGCAATTGTTTCTTCCTAAATACTGTAAGTCATAGGCTTAATTTGGTGAGCTGATGAGAGTTAATTTCAAAGTTTGTTAACATGCCAAACATATGATAGGAGGATACGTGTAACACAGCATTATAGGATTCCATCACATCACCACAATACTCTATAGTATTGTAAATAACTTTCTGCCTGCATAAGCATTTTAGATTTGTGAACCTTGGCACCCATGATTTTTTTTTTAATCTGAAATATGCTATCAGCAACTTTGTTTGGTCTAAAACAACATATTTGGCGCTGCTGAGAGAGAAGTAATTGCAGTCAGTGCACCATACAGTTTACATAACTCAGCAGCGGGGCACCAGTACAGTAATCAAGAATGGATGTAGTGCTGTTTCCAGAGCTCTCTCTCTAAAATTCATCATTAACCATTTATCTAAAGTGTGTTTGAAAAGCTTTTGTGATGAAATCACTGAGAAAACACTGTGCTTTGATGTTCACATTGCACTTAAATTGTGAAGTCCATACTGCACTGAAAATCCTTTTTTAGTGCCCACAAGTTCTACTTCTTAATTTTCATGGAAATAAATTAGATTAAAAAAAGGTTACAGTATGCCATCCACACACTGATTTCCAATGTGGCCGTCAGTTTATAGGACAATAAGCCTCAAAACTACACTCCTTATGCATTGTTTCTGAATAATGTAATAGTGCAACAGTTTTTTCAACCATAGATACACACTTACATAAAAATAAATGGGAAAGGAATCAAGTATGTTGTTTTAAAGTTTTTTTTTCAAACCACAAAACTTACAAGTATGTGATATTATAACTTATCTCTTATCTACACTTTAACGTAAGAGTGACAACGACAATGACAGACCCCATGCTGTTTAATATTTGCAGTCTTCTATGTACTGTATGGGCCAAACACCAGCTGCCATGCAGCCTTTGTCCTACAAGGCACCTTAAACCAATGAGGGAATATACAGTCTAGTGAAATATATCACTGTGTATAGTATGCACTTAAAGGTACCCTAGAGTCTTCGACCTCTAGTAGAGCTATTGAGCAGTTTTTTTATGAGTGCTCAGGGAAGAGGAAGACTGCTATCTCGTTGTTGTGTTGTTTAAATTATTCACCCTGACCGTATATTTTTATAGGATAGACAAATTGCATTTGATCATATAGGAACCATCAGTTCCTCACTTAATATTTTCATCAATGTCAAACTCATACTTTTCACATTTTATATGTACATACTAATACTGCCCATAATAATTTGCACTAAATTGAGGATCTGTGCAGACTTAAAGACAAACCTGCTGAGAAACAGTTGTAATTATTTTACCATTAACATATGGAGCACCAACCATGCAGAGAGAATGTTTTGCTCTGTATATTCCGAAAATAATCTGCACAACTACTGATTGTAAAGCTCAGTAAACCTCTCATAGAGTAATGCTGCATGTTTGAAACACAGTTATACCACAGTTATACGTATATATTGACAGACTCGCCATATGGTAAAGCAAAGTGCTGGGGACTCATCAACATTCTCAGTGTTGACAAGACAACATTGCATATGATAAATCATTTGGAAGCTGTGGACTAATAACCACTGATGCTGAAGATGGAGGCACAAAAACAGAAGCTCTTCGATCCAAACCTTCAGCCTTCATTCATGGCTGAATGAAGGCTGGACTTTGAAGATATTACTGGCTGCTATTTCCAGCAGCAGTAGCAGCAGGATATTCAGTGCAAGCACAATTATTTCCCAACAAAGCCTCCTTAAGGCGGTTTGAGCCAAAGCAGAGCTCTGACATGGGTTTAGATAGAAGTTAACATTGGTGATGCTGGAATTGTGGTGGCTGATTTTTCAAAAAACTGTGAAAAACAGTATTTTGGAGTAATTTAGTTCTAATCTCTCTCTTTATGATTGCCTGACTTTCTCCAGCTGTATGAACTATAGAGTTTGAGGAATATTTCTCTTTTCTCTTTTTAAATATGTTTAAATTTTAAGGAAATGCTCAACCACTCTTCGTTTTAGCTTAGTGTTTTAACTGACTCACATTCAACAAGGGCATTGAAAATACTCAAGCAGTGGAGCAGCTTACAAATCTATCTGTATCCCTTGGCCTGTATTGGGGTATTAGGTGAACTTGCGTAGGCTTTGTTGTAGGTGTTTGAAAAATGTTTGCAATGACTACACAACAATCTGTTGTCAAGTTGAAGGCTGGCTGAGTAGCTGAATAGAAAACATGCACATGTCCCTGAGGTTTCTTTAATGTCTCAATGTGTTTTGATATATTATTGTCATGCTATTGCGAGTGAAAAAAGTAGTCACACAATAAACAGCTTTGAGAAAGCGACTTTTAAATTCTAGTTTCCCAGCTACAAGCCAATCATGAAACCAAAAGTAACTTCAAGTGATATTGCACCGACAAATTCCCTGGAGGCTTGAAAAGTGGCTGTTAAAAGTTGGTAGTTTCCTTTATGATGGAGAATAGTAACCGTAGCCAGTTTGAATTCAAGTTGGTTTACTAATTTTCAGTTGGAATAAAGCTCTCTAACCACTCCTGTATCATAATCCACATCCACGTGCTTAGCATGTTCCAAACGCATATTTTTTTTGACAAAATAGCTGAAATATATGCTGCTGTATGTTTCACACTGCTTTCCTGTGGGAAACTGATATCATCCTCATTTCCAGCACAGCATTTTAAAGCCAAACAAAATGTGCGTAGCCATTTGAGCAATGCATCAGGGTGCACCTGTAAACCATCAGTTGCCATTATTTGATCAAACGCTGAGAATAGTGAGCTCACATGGGGCTGCTCCTGCAACATCTTCCATAGAGGGAAAAGCAAGGTGCTTAAGCGCCTGCCCTGGCAGTTTGGTCTTATGTTGTAGACTGGACTATGGCTCCCTAGTACTGGCTGCTGAGTAAAACACTTTATACTAAGATTTCTGTTCTGTTGCCAGCCATAGTGAACGGAAATAGCCTCTCAGAGCATCACATTCAATGAAACAAATCTGTTAAATACATATAAGAAAACAGGCTTTAATTGTAATTGCTTATTGCAGCTACTCACTGCCCAATTATTAAAACAGAAGTGCTGGCAGTATATTTTTTGTGATGTCTTCTTTATTATACGGGTTATGTAGAAATTATTTTATTTTCTCATAATTTCCATTGAAATGTCATTAATATTTTATATTAATGTTTGTGCTTTTATAGGAACCAAATCTGGCTCTCGTGACTGCATACTTAAGAATGAAGATCCATCAGAAAAACACTTTATGAAGACGATTTATAAAAATGTACACAGTTCAGTCAAATCTTGCTCCCCACTGCAACAGAACCATGGTGAAGATGAGCTTCATATCATCAACATCCCAGAGAATGCCAGCATTCGGTAAACCTTGGGATTTACAAGACATAACATCTTATGCATTATTGTGCTATCCCCATTGGAAAGAAATTCTCTTTTAATTTTTGATTCTCCATATTGCAGCAATGTATCACTTCGCACGGGCACAAAGAAGACCAACATGTTCCTGAGAGGTCCTCAGGGCACCACATGGATCTTCCTCAACCCGCAGTATACAAAGTTTGGTGTAAGCTTACACACACACACACAATCCAGTTGTTAAAGCACAGAGAGTTATCATATTTATTGTCCTGCAATAACATGTGAGATTAATAAGAGGATAAAGACTCAACTGTATGTGATTACATTGTTGTAATTAGTGTGATATAGCTCACTTAATAACAAGGCTACAGTAAATGATTTCCAACACAAAATAAGCTTTCCCCTGCCTTTGAAATTCAGCACATTATTGACTGAGTACTTGTACATGACAGTCTGTAAGTCATGACTGATTTATTTCAACTTGTCTGCCTTATCTACAGTCTAACAATGAGATCCTGCTGCCCACCATCCCACATAAAATTCAGCCTGTTTTAACACTGAACAGTGACAGAGCAGAGGATGTGCAAAGGATGGCTTTAGATCATTTTAAAGCCAGTACTTTCACCAGCTACACTGAAATCAAACCAGAGGGCTCTATGGTTTTACTGGTTTTCGAACAAAAAGAAACCCCTGCAGGTAAGATGATGAAAGGTAAAACAATGTTTTCAACTTTGGGACTTTTTCTACAGAAAGAGTACATGGAGTATTGCATGTATAGCCCACACATAATACAGGTTATGCAATGCTAGCAGTGAGATGGGAAATCATGAGGATAAAGTCTGCTATAACAATAACAGCAAAAGAAATATTGTTTATGGTAATGCCTCATCACCCTTGTCATTATTACCACATTCAAACTATTATTTTGCATGCATAATGCAAAAAAAATACCCTTATGGTGACATTAAACCCTTATGGTTTTTTAAGCTCTCAAAATAAGCCTTAAATTTTTTTGCTATCTCCTAAAAAAGATTTTGTCTTAGCCCCAGAAAGAGTGGTACAACTGCATAGAGTCCACAGAAAAAGGCACTCTGTATTAAGTACAATATAAATTCAAGACAGTGATAACATTGATATGTATGGCTAATTTTTTGTTGATCCATTTCTCTCTCAGTTACAGAAACAGTACCAGTTCCAGTCATTTCCATTACAACTACCGCTCCTCATCAGATGCCTCTGTTGATGCAGCTATACGCCTCCCCAGATTACCGCTCTCCCCTGGACCCTAAAACCAAGGTGCAGAGTGACAAGAGAATTTATGCAGAGGTAAGAGCCTGCGCATCCTCTTGTCTGGATCTCATGTTTCCTTACTCAGCTCCTGCTCAGAAATTGCTCAGAATAGATGGTGGATGTTCTTAGAACAGTTAAATGATTTGACTTTTTTGAAAAGCTGTAGCACACATAAATGATGAAAGTGTCAGCTTTTTCCACATATGAGAAGAAGCTGCAAAGGAGAGATTAAGGTTGAAAATTCCAGAAAGTAGCTTTGAGTAGAAAGTTGGCCAATGAATTAGATAAGTTTAATTTACACTATTATCAATGTACTGTGTAACTTCATTCCTTCTGATGTTACCTTTGGGATAATAATGACACAACAGAGACTATGGGCCTCATGCAAGAAGCACTTGTACGAACAGATTTGTTAAAATGCACTGATTTTCTTAAAATGCACATACGAGTAATTTATAAGAACTTTTGTGGCATTCATCAATTTTCTCTTAGGTACAAATGAAATTTATGCGTGGTCCAGACCTGTAGTACGTGGTCAATAGATCATCTCTGCCTTTCTTCACTTGGGAGAAACACTCGTTTGATTTACAATTATAATGTCCTAATCTGAATTAATTTTGAATTTAAATATGATACTGAAATTACCAAAAAAAATTAATATGTAAGTAAAACCACCTTTATACAAACAAAATTTATATTCTGTTTACCATATTTTCATCATCATTGCTGCACATTTATTTAAAAGGTTTTTCAGATTTTATTGGCATATTATGGCACAGCAACTTCTACATTTCAGGAGTTGTTGGAAACTTCTTTCACTCCGACAGCTGCCTCGTGTCTCTCTGCAGGTCTGTCAAGTATCATCTTGTGTTGCAGCTGACAGTGTAACATCACCTGTAGACTATAATAGACTCCTGTAACATCTCTGTGACTGTCACATCCTTTGACTGCCTCCCATCACGGAGCGCTTTGCTTTAGAAAGATGTTTTTTAGCATCTAACTTCATGTCAAAGCATTCCCTCTCTAATTTCTGTCACAGTGCAGAGCTGTTCTGATGACACGTTAGCTGGATTCATATTTCCTAATTGTGTCGGGTCTCCTACTGTCACTCCTAAATTTGTTATGTTTGTATTGTTTTCTGATTTCTGAAAGCAGGACTTGAAGGAAAGACATTTTTGTGAATGAAACTCGCCCACAAGTGGAGCAGAATGTGGGGCCTTATATGGCAATTTTAGGGGTGTGGATTATGCTAATGATCACATCTTATGAATGCGCACCTCCCCATAAACAAATGGCATTCATCAGGCTGAAACAAGCGATTTACAACAAGTTCAGGCAGTTACAGTAAGAGAGTTTGTTGAATCCCATGTAGGATTTTCTTATTTTACTCTTATTGCTTTGTGCAAGAACAAATACAAAAGAAAAATAAGAAAACATTCATGCATGAGGCCCATTGTGACTGATTTCTTACAGCAGTAGAAAGACTTATTACATATAGTACATTTAATCTCTATTTTGGTCATTCTGTTCCAAACATTACAAAAATTAATACATTTCTTGCATTTGTTTTTGTCAGTTGCTGGAATCTTTAGCATACACCTTTAGTACCTGGACAGATTGCAGTTCATGAGGATTTACATGCATGTGTCATAAATTCCAAAGAACACAATGTAAAGTTTTGTGGGTCATATGTTGCTTTTTAAAATTTTGACATTGAGTTTTAATGTAAATATTACTATAAGCATTTCACCACACTGTAATGTTGTGTAGGAGGTTGGAACACAAACACAATAGCCAATGTAAGAGGAGAATACATTATCTGATCTCTGAAAGGCTTGGATATTGTTTTTTTATGCTCTTTTTGCAGGTGTAATACCTTACTGTGCTCAGCTGATGCCCATTTGACAGATTCTACTCCAATTTATTTAATGTTTTCTCTGTTTTTATAGATTTCAGGGAACACTTTAGGGGATATTGTTTTGACCATCAAGGTGATCCACTGCTTTTTGCGCTCCAAGGGCTCCTGCCCTGTAGTGAAAGAGCTACCCTTCATTTCAGAGGCCTGCTCCTCGAATTCATGTCCCAACAGCACACGAGTCAGCTTTTCTTTAGATCAGCTCCAAGAGCTGACATCCACCACGTGGGACCTGGAATGTGCTGTCGATGTTTGCTACAGTGAGGTAGGATTTTATTTCAAATGTATTATTTTTATGTACATTTTTTTACAAATATGTCAAGGGAAAAAGTTTTTATTCATAAATACATTTATATATTTAAATTACCAAAGCAATTTAAATGTTTAACAACTCAATGGCTTTTCATTGAAAAATATAACCTGTGTTACAGCTTTCCTTTGGTTGCCTTAAATATACTGCCTGGTGTAATTTGTATAATATTCATGGAGAAAGTAGTGTTAATGTGGATCTATTGCAATGTAAATGTTGGCACAGGATATGGCCTCTCTTTATTTCCAGCACAATCAAAATACTTAAGCTTAAAACATTTTTCTTTGACCTGCTTGCTAGAAATGCGGAGATGGAGGAAGAGTGAAGAGGAATCTGGAGGTTACTCAGCCTTGTCTGCAACCACCAAGTGAGTTCAGTTTAAACTCCAAAATATGGATCAATACATTTTTGAATCGAACACACTGAACACTCTGAAGCAGATTCTACTTAAGCTAGAATTGGGTCAGATTTGTATTCATGTAATCTTAAGCAGCTTTTTCATTTTTTCCATATTCTGCATTTTCCATATTTTTACGGTCCTCTACCTACTGTACTGTTCTCTCGACTCCCCTTTTAAACATATAATTTAAATGTGTTTCTATAAAGCATACAGTTTATAGAATTACTGCACTATCTACATACAAATTCCAATTTGTTGGTAGGCTACCAGGACCCAGCTTATTGTTTTTTCTAGTATTTTGTCATCTCTGTGTCTTTCTTTTTTTAATGATTTAAGTACTAAAACTGTCTTCCCATTAATTAAAAGACACACAATTAAATGTGAGATTAGTGATTTTGTTGTATAAAGATGCAGTTCAGTAGAGAAATGAATTTCAAAACAGTATTTGCAACACTATGAAATACAGGTGTAAATATAAGTTTTCTTTTTTCTTGATTTTGTGATAAATCACATTTAAAAATAACTTTTATTTCTCTTACATTAATAAAATGTACCAAACACAACAAATGTAGAAAGGTCCTGTCTCAAAAATGATCCACACAAAATTGTAGGAACAGTTGTCCTGATGGTGGTGCTATAGCAATTGCCTGAGTTTATTTTCTTTTATTTTTGTCACAAACCCTTACTATGAAGATGAATGTTTCATATTTAATTCTCATCTAACAGTAAACTCGCTGAACTCTCAGAAGAAATACTAAAACTGTTAAATTACCTTTTTTGCCTTGAGGACTTAATTGCTAGTCTGGATTCTTGGTCAGTGTGTTTGCTGCTTGCTGTTATAATTTTCATTCCTATTGTTGCTTTCTGTGCACAACAAATACTGTGCAGGCGGTTGTCATAGCAGTGAACTCAGGATATGCAGTGAAGGCTGTAAGTGGGTGCGGGGCAGGGCCTCGTCCTTTAGGAAGGTCTGCAGGCTGACCTTGTGGCCACAATCAGAAGTAATGGCCCTCACGGGAGGGGGCTGAAGTCCTTTGTGTTTCCAAGGGGGTCTGACTGTCTTGCTGTCCAAACACATTCACTGGCCCTGGTTCTATTGTCAGACCAACAGTCAACACATTTGAGTCAAACAAGGGAAAGGTGTCTTTTCTTCAAAGAAAGGATAGATGATTAATTTCTAGGAAAATTCAGATGAATCAGTTTCTGAGCCAAACAACACAAGGAAGTAGATGTTGATAAAATGGGGGAAAACCTGGAGTTTGTCATACTTATTTGTAAAACAGATAATGGATTTATATATTTCTTAAGCTTCCTTTATCCTCTGTTTCTGTCTAGAAGAGAAATATAATGGTTGGTATGTCAGTGTTGCAGCATATGTGGTGGGGAAGCTGACTAAACTATTCATCCATGCTTTCCTGTGTCCTGTTTGTCATCCTCTCCTCTGTTTTTCTTTATCTTACGTAAATGGAAATATTTCTCTGGAGACTAGGACCTACTAAAATACAAGAATGGAACTAGTTGTAAAGGAACATCCTTTTTTGGTAGGTCTGTTTTTGAAGTTCCTTTCATTAGCCAGTGTCAGAGTTACAAGGGTTATATCAGCAGGACTAGCAGACTACATTCTGCTGTGAGCCATCACTGGGCAGCACTGAGTGCACCATTCAGCAATCCTTCCTGTTTGGTAGTTTCCATACAGAGGGCTCCAGGGAGTCACAGCACAGGCCTGCTGTCTGCCTCCTCCTCTCCACCTGCACTGGAGCTTCTGCTTCCTGCTCCTGTTTATTCAGCTTTGCTGTCAAAGCCACACTTATACAAACTAACACGGCAACTGATTACAGAAAAACGTCTCAAGAGAAAGCCTGTAAGAGTGACTGTGATGTTTCTGGCCTATTCAGGGTCAAGGAATGTTCCTTGCTGATTTATCAACAAACTGGGTTGGCTGCCTGCGATGCAGTCAGCCCAAATGCCCACAAGATGTCACTATTTCTGTGCTCTCAGCTGATATTAGGTATTGTTTAATCCAATATCAGTACGATAGTGTTTAAATGAAATTAAACCCTATGGAGTCACACATACAATATAAGGCTTCCAACTCCCATAATGTTCATACAGTTAGGCCATGCATCAAGGCTCACCGCACAGGCAGGTGCAACACTTCACACACAAAAATAATTGAAATGCACATGATGCACAGACTGGTGGCAAGTTTCCTGTCGTCTGTCCTCCATGTCCTCTCTTTAATGTACAATACTTCAAGAGAGGCAAGCTGTATTGTATTAAGACTAGTGTAGTACATAGCCTAGCACATTCCACCAGGAGGCAGGACGCAGCAGAGGCAGGTGAGAGAAACTCTTGCAAAGGTGATGATAGGTTTCTTCCAAATGTTCAGGATACTTGTGGCATCTCTACAGGTAACAATAGTAAAGATGAAGATGAAGGGGAGAGGGAAAAGCATATGTTTTACTGATATGTGGGGACTTTTACAGCTTACTGGCATGTTGTCAGACAAATCTGTATCAAATGTTCAAAATTTAAGTCTGGAAACAGTTTTGCAATTCAGTTCAGCCAGGCTAAATACAGCACATACTGAACCAGTCAAAGTTAAGATGATAATAACCTTCCAAGCTCCCAAACAGCTTTCTATATCAAAATAATTTAAAAAACTGATTTTGGTGGAACATTTTAAAGACATTTTTCAAGCATTTCTGAACATTTTTCATGTTTTTTCAGCAAAGCTTAGGTGTCGGAAGAGTTAAACATGACATTTGAGTGAAGGGTTAAACTATAAATTATCTATTGTATACCCATCTTTACATCATTCTCAAGGTAATTCATTCATGGCCTTGCCAGACCACAATGAGTGAAGCAAAACTGGGGTGGCCTTGTCAGGCTATAAATACGATACTGTAAGTCAGAGGCTTGAGCGCGTCTTAGTGTTTGCCTGTTCTTATACTCTTTCAGAGCTGTTTTGAGGAACAGTGATTTTTTTACTGCTGCTGGCTCACAGTTTTATGTTTTCTATTAAGTTTGTTAGCAGTGAAGCACATTGTGCGGTACAAGCCAACACACAGCCAAAGAACAACACCAGCGCCAGACTTCATTGTAAATCGAAATTTGTATCATTAAATCAGAACAGAGAAAATTATTTACTTTTTTATTTCAGCTATGCAGAGACCTTAACCCCACACTAGTTATGAATTTAATACATACATTAAATTTATTATTTAGAGTATGTGCTTTGCTTGTATTGTCATGGTAACTAAGAGGGGGGCTGAAAAGCAGTATTAAAGGGCCATACCATATTGTTAGTCACTTTCAAATCTACACTATAAATCTTTAAATCTTTGAGGCAGCTGTTAGTTTTGGCTCAGTTAGAAAATCAACTTAAATATTGGTTGGTAGCTTCCCATTATAGAACATTTTGTTGTCTCTTTTTTTCATAAAAAATAATCAACATTGCATAGTTCTGTATTTGAAAATGGACTATTGTAAAACACATCTTTATTGGTGCATTCATGGAGCCTGAATTTGAGATTCAGCTGCCTAAAAACATTGTATGCACTAGACACACTAGTGCAGCTACTGTTAAGAACTGCAGGAAAATTCAACACTTTGCCTTCATGTCCGCAAGGCTTCACCAGAGAAAATAGCCAGTGCAATCAGGTTTCTGAAATCCTTGAAATTGAACTGTTATCCAGGTGAAACATATTATATTATATATTTTTGGACATTTGCAATATACTGTATAACCAAACCACTGTTGCATTGAGAACTTACAACTGCATCACCATGCAACAATAACATTGCTTTGACAAAGAAAACCCAACTATTTTAGAATATTCACTGTGATTGACTACTCACTGTTCTGTATGTTCTGCATATCATGAATATACATGAATAACTTGGTTGCTGCTGTAAAATATACCCAGTTGTAATTATTGGGGTAAAACATGCAAAACCACATGTGATGTTGATTAAAGAGGTGTAACTTGTGGTTGTTGTGATTGTTGTTGTTTAACTGAAGCTTGCATACATTGTTTTTTTCATCTGTATGTTTCAGCCCCACCATGCTTTGATTTTGGCCTACCTGGTGTTCTGGGCATCGCATTTGGAGGGTTCCTGATTGGAGTTTTACTTATTGGAGCACTGTGGTTTATCAAAATAAAAACAGGTAAATGTAAGTGTAATGATTTTGTGTTTTTTGGTTGAATATAGATCTGGATTGTCTGGATTTGAAGTGATCTCATTCTGCTTTATTCAGGGTACCCAACTGGACTAGACATGAGCTCAACTGCAGCAAATCTTCCTGGTGAGGAATTTATCTTTTCCTTTGATCAAGTTTCTTTTTTTTCATCAGGCTCTTACTGGCTTTTCTCTCCTCTCTCCTCAGGATGTCCCTGCTCAGGAGCAAAACGACAACCTGTTTCCACCAACCCTTCCCCCTCTGAGAACAGCAGCGCCAACGCAAGCATTGGAAGCACCCAGAGCACACCGACCAGCAGCATGGCATGAGATTATGGTAATCTCCACCACCAGCAGGGCCACCATCTCCCTTCAAAGTCACCTATACGGGTTTTGTGCTTTTGTATTCTTTAATAATGCTCAAAAGGCATTTTTGCCCTCCTTGCCCCCCTTTAAATTGTCATTAAAAAGCGCAACCCATGTCTTTGACACACAAGCCTGGAATGAATGTGATCTGGGAGTTTGTAATGGTGGATGGGAGGGGGGGGTGACGGGTAACAGAAGTCTAATCAATGGCTTCTGACGCTCACCTCTGCTGCCTCTCTGTAAAGTCAAGCTCCTAGACAGGAAGTTAAAGAGGGCAAGAGAAGAAAAAATTGGCTCCCAGAAACAGGAAAAACAAACCATATCCCCCAAGAGCTAACAGGAAATTCACTGCATTCCTTTCAATGAATTGTGCTTCTGTGATCGCAGTACAATAATAGTTAGACAGGAGACAAACCAGTCAAAAGACTGACTTTGAAAAACAGATGAAAAGCTGTTTTGCATTCACATCCAAGCGACAAAAATATGAAGGGCTTTTGGCTTGGTCAGTCCTAAAAGGTTATCAACAACATCTGTGGGACTGAAAAGCTCAACATGTTAGGATCTCAAACAACTAAATGAAATGCTCGCTCCAAGGATTATTTGTCAAAATTAGTATTCAAGGTCAATGGTTAACAGCTACCTCCTATTATTTAGAAATCTGGGGCTAAGTTTAAACTTAAAACTAGATTTCTCTGGTGAATTGATGTTATTTTCTGCCTTTTTACATTTTTTATTCTGTGTCACTGAAGGTGAAACTTGTAGTTGACCTTCCAGGTTATTTGTAGCTCATGAAGAAAAGGTTTTGGTGCAATTCAGTGCTATCCAGTAGCTATATCAAGGCCTTCATATCAAAAGAGTTTTTTCCCCCCCGTGTTTATTTCAAATTACAGAGAAATATATTTGATTTCCTATTTGCTGTACTCAACAAATCATCGTAAATTGCATTTATGGCCCAAAGGTAGCAATAAATTATGAACCATTAAGAAAAATTACTTTTATTTATGTGAGCTCCGAAATAATCACTTTTATAATGTAGAATACCGCATGCAGAGATATATGGCTGTATTCAGAGCTGAGTAATGTCCCCGTAATGAGGAGTTAGCACCAAAACTCAGACTTCAGACTCACATATCGACGTAAGCACCACTCATACAGCTACGCCCACAGGGTGGAGTTTCCCCAAAATAGACTGTCTGGAGGTGGAATCCAGTAATTTTCCTTTGCACAACATCCAGTCTCACCAGAATCTGTAATAAGTCCATCACCACTGCCTGACAGTTTGTTGTAACCACAATTCTTCTTCATAAAATTAATGTGTATGTGGTAACAGACACTGACATACATAAAAAGCCCTTTATGTCCTGTATTATTATTTTTGCTGGTGTATTCATCACCCTATAGACCTAGATGCAGCAGTTTGTGGTGTATTATTCCATCCTACATTAGAAGATCAAGACTCGACATTAAGCAAGTGCAAACTGTCCACCCTACTTCCTCATATTTAATGTCTTTTCATTCAAAATGCAGTCTGCCACTAATGTTCCTCTCTGTCTTGTGATTGAAGATGAGTGTGCAGAAGGGAAAGAATTTTTAGACCTCTAATGGATGTTACGGATCAGCGATGCATTCAGAGATTCCGCTTTGGCAAACAAGCCATCCTTGATCTCTACTACACGCTGAAGAACTGCCACCTCAATATGACCAAACTCCTAGAGCCTTTTTTCCTTACGGCAGGGGGGGAGTACAGGTACTAACAATAGGCTGTAATATTCTATTCTGAATTTCATATTTAATTGGCATTTGTTATGGAGAAGAAAATGAAATATGTGAGATTTCCTTAAAGGCATACACAAATAAAACCTGGCAAACTCAGATTTGTGGACTATATTGGTAAATTTGATAATCTAAATTTAAAAACCTGCAAGCTCCCCTCACTAAATTTTGACACTTTTTCCTTAACTTTTAAACTTTAGCTGCCCATGAAAGTCACCAGCTCTGAATACAGCCGGTGGGACTGCTTAATATAATCAATAGTATCAGTAGTATGAGAGCTACTTATTGCTACAATTCATCAATCAGTTGTACTGTACATGAAGTATATTTTTAAAATTTAAAACTGGTTTTATTTTCAGCTGTCACATGTCAAACATTATGATATGGAAATTAGTGCCTTGTTAAAATGATTAACTTCTACTTTCTACATTTGATAGGCTGCATCAGCCATTGCAGTGCTAATGCTAGACAGAAGCTGCATAGATGCATGTTGGGGGCTTTCATTAGGGCTACAACTGTAGATGGACGGTTGATCCGTGAACCCACTATTTGTTTCAATGTACAAATGTAAATGTATTTGATGTTTTTATTGCTACTCTTTTCACCTCTATAAAAATATTCCCATCTCACGTCAAGTCTTGTGGTATAAGTAAGCAGGCAATGTTTCAAAAAAGAAAAAAACAATTTGTAACCACATAGCTGTGTTAAAAGCACCCAAAATTTGATGTTAAAGGTTTTCTTTATATACATTTGATACACTGATGTACTTTTACTGATGCATATACTGTATATTCACATTCCCAGTAGTTACTCACTTTCTGATTTGGATTGTTAAAATAACTTATTCACCTTCAAAGTTAATCTTAACAAAAAAAAAAAGATCAGTGTTTTCCAAACCAACACTGCATTTGTAAAATGTTTCCTCATTGTCTGTATTTGAGCTAAGTAGCTTATTCCCTCTCTCTCACTCAGTGGGTGTGTGCATGTACGTTTTCCTGTGCATGTCTGATTTTCTTTGTGTATTTGTGTTGAGACAGAGAACAAAGAGGGCCAGTACAAATTGCCACTTGAGTATTTGTGCAATATGATGAGGTAAACTTGTATGTAATGTCTATATGTAGTTTTTTTTTTACTATGTTTTTTTGTAAGTGTTGTATGATATTCTATTCTTCTACTATTTCCTTAACCTGCTTTGTTCTTTTCTGCATATGAAGAACTGGGACAAACCCTAATCAAGGCACTTATTAAATGCACAAGATTTGTTTTGTATTTGAATAGTTTTTTTCCCAACATTTTTTTAAAATTCAGTTCATTCGGTTTGTTGGTTTTACCCCTGTTTGACTTATCCCCTACTGATTCCCCTACTGTCCAAAAACATGGCATAACTTTGCTGATACTGACATCCTGACATTGTATTATGTTCATTGTACTATCTTCTGTGGGTGTGATGGGGAAGTACATTCTCAAACAGAGTAGCATCCCAGTTAAATATGCAACACTCATGTGCAGTTTGCAGGAAACATTCAAGCTTAGAATGTGGCAGGTCGTTCGTTGGCGCTACTTTTCTTTTAATTTTAGAAAATGATTGCAATATCAGACAAAGTCTTTCCTCCCCCCTCAAATGTCACGTATTCTGTACCTGTGTTAAACTAGGCTCGGTGAATGCCAAGTTCTGTCTGAGCACTGACAGTAAAATCGGACAGGCTGTCAGTTAATTCACTTGTTAAGCCTGCAGATCCCTTCGTTACCTCTGACAACAGCTTCCTCCTCCTCAGACACTCTGCACAGTTAAATGAAAATATGTGTGCTCTGGGTGTGCATATACTACAGTCTATGTACTGTATGTGTATGTGTGTGTATATGTGTGTGTGTGTGTGCGTGTGTGCGTTTGTGTGTATCTGTGTAGGTGTACAATAGAAACTATGTCTACATTTATGTGAGCGAATTCTTCCTCCAGATTCTTAGCCTTGTCCAAATTCAGAATTCTTACCAAACAATCTGAAGTCTTAACTACACGTCAGAATGTGTGCTTTGGTTTTATAGAATATAAAATGCAATGTTATTTTTGTGCTAGAGTGGGCAGCCATTAACCCTTTAAAATGGGTCCATTGGTTGAGACACTACTCAACTGATGTTGTGTATTTCTATGTTGTCTCTGAAGAAATATATGTTTTGTCTGAAATTATCTTAATAAAGTGAATATGACAAATATTCTATGTGTTTTTTAGTGTGTGTTTTACAGCCTTGTTGTATTGAAGTGAGTAAGCCAAGTGGTGGTGTTGGAAAAAACAAACTCCCAGGATACCTGGAATCTCTGAGGATATCAGATAGCAATATCAGAGTTATAACACAGCACACTTGGCAAAGCACTGACACAGAATAAAGAGACAGAAACACTACACACTCTACTCAAAAACATATTAATAAGAGCATGTTAAAAACTTATCAAGGACTCCAAAATTATGATTAAATTTGTGTGTGCTTAAACATAGAAAGGAGTCATAACCATCCCTAAATCACAAATCAGATTGCACCATTTTTCACACAGGCTGTTAAATTATATAAGCTTCTGCTTGTAGTCAGGTTTCATCAGTGCCGGGAAAAAACAAAAACAAAAAAACAACCAAAAACAATTGAAATACTTTACTCACATAAAAGTAGAAATACCATAATGTAAAAATACTCAATTACCCCAAATAAAGTAGCCATAAAAAGCCATAGTAAACAGCCATAGGAAACATATCAAATGTAAAACTACTACAGAAAAATGCCCCCTCTCAATGTTATATTATCATTGATCTGTCTATGTTCAAATCACTAATGAAAACTCACCCTTTCAGAACTGCTTTTAATATGTGATGAATGTTGTGTGTTAGCTTGTGCTTTTAGTGTGCTGTTTTTATGATGCTTTTAGCTTATGTAAAGTGTCTTTGAGTACCCTGAAAAGCACTCTATAAATAAAATGTATTATTATCTACATATTATGCTATTGGATTATTGTTAGAGAAAGACAACCACTCACACTCACATATACATACTGGGTAGATTGACCTATGCATTGTATTTTATAAGTTAAATAAATGTAATGGAGCAAAAAGCACAATATTTACCTCTAAAATGTAGTGGTGTAGAATTATTAAGTTGCATAAAAGAAAAAAGAAAATAGTCAATTACAGAACAAGTAAAATTGTCCCTTTTCTCACAGATCATTTTAAAATTAAATGTGTGAAATTATTTGTTTGTTCAAATCATAATTATGTTGAAAAATATGTTTTTGTCTTTGATTTGATTCAAGGCAGCTTGACTCATAACTGACCTAAAAAACAATGAGCTGAAAGAATTTAAAACATTATTCTATAATGATGTTTTGTGTCATATATACCCTTTATTGTTGGGCAAAAGGATGAAAATAAAGCTGGGGATTTTTTTCTGTCTGTGGCTCTTCCTGAACTTTCAAGTGTTCCCTTTTATAAACAAATTTGTTCATGTTTTCAGGACTGGAGCCAAGGCATACAATATATGTTTATGGACAACCGTCATCTCCTGATATGACCATGGAACCATTCGGCCTTGCACAGGACACATTGTGTGATGTGTGTGTCTCTGTTTGTGCTTGTATGTGTGTGTGTGTGTGTGTGTGTGTGTGTGTTTGCTTGCTTGCCTATTCAGGTTGTTTATGTCTCAGAACAAATTTTTCGGCAAAATTGGGCCTGCTGAAATGTTTTTGTTATCTGTGCCCAAAGCATGCAACAATGATTTCAAGGCAAAACCAGTCTCCACAGATCTCTTCTATAAAAACTTGTGAGTAGGTAAGAGGAAAACAATTTTACTTTGCTCTTTACAGTGTCATGCGGTCTGTGTGTTTATACGTATGTGAATAAAGAAACAGATGTCAGTATTGTATTGAGCTGTGATCTCTAAAGGCACTTCTTATAAAACCCCCTTTTTCCCCCTTTTCTGTCTTTGCAAACTGAATGTAAAAAAAATATAATATTGTTGCCAAGGAGTTGCTTCCCAACCATATACATCATACTGTGTTGCTAGGCTCCCAAGGGCAGCAGAGTCAGTATCACATTAGTATTTAGCAATAGAGCATTAGAAATCCAACTGCTTGTTCAAGCAACTGAAGATGAGTTTAATAATTCAGCCTGACGGCAATACACAGGTAATATATAGAAGATGCAGATCAGATAATAAGACTCAACTTGCTACAAGCTTACATTGTGTTTGCATAACATTAGCAATAATGTTGATTGAGATCACTTGACAAGTTGGAATTATAGAAAAGCAAAACATTTGTCCAAAGACTTAATGCCTCATTTTTTCTGTTTTCTGAAATGTCCCTCTTTCTCATCATCCTCCTCATTTTTCTTCCAGCTGTGAGTAGCTTTTAAATTTCCCATGTGCATTGCATTGTGGGGCAACAGCACACTCAAAAATCTTGCAAATGTATTATGCAAACTGACATCTCTTAATTTAGCCTCACTGTGTCTATGTGAGCACATTACATTTTAGAATTATTACGTTGTTTGAAATTAGGACACAGTCATAGTGTTCATATGCCTTGTGCTGGGTAATACAGTATATTCTACACATAGAATAGTAATATAACTTTTGCAAGGGAGTCGTGATTTCATCACTAACACACTGAAATAGCATGTTTTCTAATCAGTAGCCAACGAGATACCACTTCTGGATGTTCTGACAACTTTTTTGTAGTACTAACATCATTTGATGCTCCTCTTGACACTGCACAGGGTGAGAGCATACATAGATCTACTTAACTAACCACACTGCAACATATAATATGGCCAAGATGGAAAAGCACAGAGAGAGAGAGAAAAAGACTGGATAAGACAAGGAGAGATGAGCTGAGCTGGTGGAAATCAGATCATTGGCAGGTGAGTGAAAGCCAAAGGCGTAGTCTTGTCCCTTAGCCCTTATTAAAATGAACCTCATATGTAGAGGAAATAAAATATGTCTGATGTCTCTTTGGACAAGTTTAAAGGCACTGTGAGGAGCAGTTAATTAACATGACAAACAAATTAGATAAAGAATTCATTAATCAACTATTCTAAATTTCCTTTGTTAGGATTTATATTGATTTGGGGCTTCTTTCCAACTTAACATCTTAAGAAATATTCTAAAGAAACAGGCCTTAACAAAAGAAATGAGATGTTATTAATTAAGCAACTTTCACTATTAATCAGTGAAATCTCTATCTTTCAACCTGCTGTGAAATGGGAGCCATAGGCGTCTTAACATTTCCTGAGTTTAACAACGACCCTAATATTGTTACACAAAGGTCATGTTTTTAATTGCATGTCCCTGAGCACTGCATAAGTACTCAACAAACTGTCAATTGCGAAGAGTTGACCGGTGACAATGATGAAATTAAAAAGACAAACTATCCTCGTATAGCTTTCATTATAGTGTTAGATTTGCTGGAAACACTACATAATGAGTTGGCTGCAGGGAAACGTCCCATTACATTTAATTACTCTGATAAATGGATTTATGCCGGCCACCACTAGATGGTGCTATATTTTTATATTTTCTTTGAATGCACAGATGGTATTGCTTATGAGCAGAAGAAGACAAAGAGCCTCATTGTCAAGCAAAGCACCAAACAAATTTGCTGAGGAATACTTGAATAATTAAACTGTGCAGGGTAGAAGAAATTAAAGATTGCACTGTGACATCATGCTGCTGCCTTTATTAAAAAAAAAAGTGAGCCAACACATTCAAACAGTGCGACTGATCTGGTCTGCAGTGAACTGCACAATTATATTTTTATAAACAGCTTGAATTTTACATTATCATGTATCTATATTTTAATACCTACTCTAAGAATCAGGTGACTGATCCTGACATGAAGCCCATAAAGCCTGAGGGCATGTTGAATTCAGGAAGCTAAACGTGAGCATAACTGAAGTTTCTTGAAGTAAGCCGCCTCTTGCTCAAACTTTCACACCCTGAGGCACTGTGTGACACACAAGGTTGTTTACGCACTTCGAGACTGTGTACAAGGCTCAACCTCTCTCCCCATCACTCACCCACACTCCGACTTTCACTCTCTCACAAAAGCACCCATGCACACACCTCACTGAGTATCCACAGCCTGGACTGGGGTAATCCTCTAACGTATAGGCAGTGTTGTGTGCTCGAAGCAAATCTCATTCCTTCAAAATGCAGACACCTCTGGAGCTGACATGCGGTCCAAACACCTTCGAGGTGATAGAACATAGCTTTGTTCATGCTCAATTTATGTTTGCTCCTCTCTTGCTCCTCTACATACAAATAACTATTGGACATGTGCAATTTAAAAACAGGCCCTGGCTACAATTTCTAAAATAATTGCTTGTGTTATTATAAAATGCCACGCATTTTACAGGCTACTAATTGGGGTAAACATAAGTCGATTACTCAGTTTTCTAAATTGTCATGAAAGTAACAATTTAGTGTGTTACAGTTTTTACGAAATTAAAAAAAAAAAAAAACATAATTACAGATCTCTTCTTTCTTGCCTTTTTCCTTTTTGTGATTTTGAATTAACATGACATCAAAATTAACAGGGTGAACACTGGAGGGGAACACGGAGGCAAACCAACTAGGCCGTACATTTTTGATATTTTGGAAAAATACATTTCCACTTCCGCGCTCTCAGTCCAGATGTTTTTTGTGTGATTGTATTTGGTGAAAGGAGTATGTGTATGTGTTTTAATCTTACTTTTATCCCTACCAGAAGCTTCAACAGGATGGGAGAGACAACAGGTCCCCCTCTTGTAGCAGTTATACAGGACCTCCACGTATCCTTTTTCATCTCCTCATAAAAAATTGCCAAGTTGTCAGTGGTGCACCAACTGTATGTTTCACATCCTTCTTTCAAATGGGACACCTGAACGTAGTGTCTGAAGCAGTGCATTAATAACTGCTATGCTATATAGAACTAGATCTATGGCTCTGACAAACATCTTAATGTAACAGAGTAAAAGCATGATTGACTCAATATAGTGGTGGGACAGGAAATATATGTATATGTACTGTATGTACATCATATATATGCACAAGGTTCCGACATGTAACCACATGTCAATCACAATCATGTAAACAGCAAACAACATTTTCTTACTACTCCAATAATGTCAAAAGTGAATTAGCATTAATGTTAGCATCAACTACCCAGTCCGTGTTCAAGCTCAACACTGACTATAACAAGCTCTGGGTAGCTATTTACCCAAGGTGCAACTTGTGAGACTGAGATTTATTTTTCCCCAGAGAGGAAAAGAAGGTATTATTGTGCCTATTCACCCACAACTAACCAAGTCACCTAAACTGTCTTTAACTTTCATGGAAACCTAGTTTACACAAAACCATTCATTTTACATTTACCTTAATGCATTGGGGCAGGGCTTTGTAGCTTGCTAACAGCCTGCTTAGCTTTGGATTAGCACTTTTTGTGGCAAATTCTACCCTGTGGGATAAGCAAGGTAAGCACTGATGTCCCACAACCCCACCCCACCTTTGTTTTCAATATGTTACCAATATTGAAAAACAAATTATATTTTACCTTTAAAAAGCACAGAGGTCCTTGAGCTTCTTACCTGGTGAGCCAGCTGATATGTAGTGTGACCACCGCTAAATGCTTTGCAGGTATTGGATTCTATTACTCTTCTGGGTTGGCTCTCTGCTTACTGCCACTACAGATTATGGTTTTCTCATCCTACTGCTCTCTCCTTTAACCGCTAATGCTGTTTCTCTCTGAGAGCACTTTTCGTGTTTACCACCTTTACTGAGACTAGGCTGAGCAAAGGAGGCTACCAGACCTAAAGTGCTCAATTGATGCGGTGTGTAACTTGACGTAACTAATCTCAGCCAGACACCCCTGAAACTGGCTAGTTAAGCAACCCCTTAACTCTGTGTTGTGTTGTGTTGGGTGAGGAATGATGGAGGGCAAAGTTACACAGCCAAAATGATATAACAAATACAGTAACATGAAAATATGTATATCTGGATAGGAATATGATGTACTGGTCAGTCATACAGTTAGCTCACACCCAACACAACACCTAGCTAGCTTGTCTGCACTGTTTCACATTATATTACCCATTTAGCATTTAAAAGTGCACTATATCCACTTGATACACTTTTCAATAGCATTTCAAGTTACAACACTAGCATGTTCACACAGAAGATTTATTGATATGTATTTGCTACATTTGTGCAGAGTGTTAAGCTAACCTACCTCAGCCATATTTCTCATTAACTTACACAGGTATAAGCAGCAGGGATAGTGCCAGTAAGCCAACAAACCTACAGTTCTATCTATTGCAAGTGAAATCACAAACTACAGACTCAGTTATTGAAATATACACTAGTGCAACAAACAAAAGGTTTATGCCTCTCTCAAACTAGAGAAACATCATGGTGAGTTGAGAAACTATCTGTCAGGAGTGGGCTACTAAATTGTACGTAGCCACAAGTACAACACATCAGAAAACATTGTCCACAACCAGAAATATACAAGTACACATACTGATGAAGGAACACAAGACTAAAAGACATAAATCCCAGCTGTACACAGTCAGTATCATCTTGTGAGCTGCGACTGTCATTTTAAGCTAGCAAAATTTAAAAATAGCAAAGATGAGAAGCTGTTTCTTTTTATAGCCTGTGAATGAGTCTTCTACAATAGAAAAATATAAACACACATTTAACTGAGCTTTGGCACAATTTTACCCCTTACAATAGGTGAAAACTTTTTGTTTTTGACAGACAGTCTTGTGGTTCATTTGTGAAATGAAATATGAGAGATGGTGATATGCAAAGTCAACTCTCACTTTATCAACTAGTCAACTAGATGATTTTCTGGATCTGGGTGTTTTATTTATATTTATATTATATTTGTTTATTTTTTGGAGAAATGCCATATGCTTATTTTTGTTTAGACCAAAATCATTATCAACCTCCTCTTGCATGATTTCTGTGCTGGTGATGATGTTATTGCATCAGCATTCTGTTTCTCAAAACTGAATGAGTGCCCATGTTTTTATGGTGCTGAAACGGCCAGTGTTACTTATAGCTTAAATGTGATTGATGAATTTATTCTGTGAAGGCAACCTAGCCCCACAGTGGCAGATATGGAAATAAGTGGAGAGGAAAACACAAATGTAAATTAGTCTAAGCAGTAAGTGTAGCTCTAGATAAACCCCTGACTGGCTGTAAAGACAAGTGCCTCCGTGCACAGAATGCTGAGCACAGCTAGCCCCTTGTAAACAAAGCTTCTGCTATTTAGTTTCAGTTGGCTTAATTAGAATGAATGAGGGGGCCTTGTGCAAAGAGGACAGTTTTTGTGGGTGGAGGGAGAGAGGAATTGGCCATGGTGGATGGAAAGCTGGACTGAGAGATAAAGTTACTAGCGGGTGGCACAGACCAATTGGACAATGACAAATAAAGCCTCCAGCCAAAAGCACAGCCATAATGAATTTAGAGTAACAACATACATGTTGATGTGCGTTCAAATCAAATTATTATGATTATACTCCATGTTTTATCTATTCACCAAAGAAATATGAAGCATGTGTGTGTGTGTGAGAGAGAGAAATGATAGTTTTGTGTGTCTCTGAGTACGCATTTGCGGTTGCGATTTATTTTTGCAGACTAATATTTAGCATTTAAGTCCTGCTGAGGCGCTTCATAAACATAAACAAAACAGCGAGGGGAACAGATTGCTGCTCATAATCATTTGTAATGCCAATATAATGCAGAAACGGCTATACCAAACAACAATTTTATTTACAATTCATTAAAATGAAAGAGACTTTTCTCCTTTGATTAAATAGCAACAAGAAAAATCAATAGAAGGCTTCAATGGAGGCCAAAGACACATAGCAAAAAGCTCCACAAGAAAAATAAAATTGCCTGTACAATTGAATTGGTAACAGGAAAACTACAATCTAATGGTTGTCTTTTCTAGCACTAAAAAAGAAGCACATTAAAATACAAAAATAAACATTACAACAAACATTTAACCAAATATATGCAATGTAAAATACACAAAAATAACATCTACCTTGCTGGACTGAAACATTTGTTCCCAGTCAGAGACAAGTAGATTAATGGTGTAGCAAGGTGACTAAAAACAATTTAAGAACATCACAAGCAAATCTTATTTCTTGGCTGATGTGCCAAAGTAATCACTATAAGTTTTAGAATCTCAAAGTATCAAATATTTAATTTAATGCTGCTTAATATTTTTTGGTTCTACATTTTAAGTCATGCTCTTAAATCAAGGCTGAAGACTTTTCTGTTTGCTGCAGCCTTTTATTAAATCAAATAATTATTCATTTCTTACACTGCGCTGTAACTTTTATTCTTGTATTTTATACCTGTCTTATTCTATTTTAGCTTGTTTTCATTTTCTATTCTTTTGGCTCTTTAAAGGTCCAGTGTGTAGAATTTAGTGGCATCTAGTGGTGAGGTTGCAGATTGCAACTAACTGAATATTAAATTAATGTTTAATGTAAAGCACTTTGAATTGCCTTGTTGCTGAAATGTGCTATATAAATAAACTTGCCTAAGACCTCAGTTGCTGTCTCTAAAGAAAGGCCCAGGTGAGCTTCAGCCCCTTTTTATGGACAGTATACATTTCATAACTTTATTTACTGCATCATGGGAATGATACAGTTTTTTGTTGTACTATTTCACTCTTGTCAGTTTTCATTATGTGGATGAATGCACTATATACCACTCCCTGTTAGCCATTAATATGTTCTGTGTGTACTGAGTTAAGTGATACGGCAGCGTATTGCTGCCACCATGACAAAAAAAAAAAAGAAGCTCAGTTTCTTGTTATAACATGATTGTTTTCTTGTTTTAATGCAATCCTTTTTATGCTATTACGACATCCTTTTCACATTTTAACAAGAGTTTCATGTCATAATGGCATATTTTTCTCGTTACCACTAGATACATTATTCTGTTTTAACAGGAAACTATTTTGTAAAAACAACAAACTTATTTTGTAGTTTGCAAAACATTTGTGAGACACCAAATCCACTCATAATTACATATAGACACACAGAATAATATAGGAAAGTAGCTCTGTTAAAACATCATGCCGCATACATCAGCCATAAAAAACCATAAAAAAAATAATTTTCACTTTTCTAGCTGATGTAGGCTACATTATCGTCTCTATAGTCACTGACTGGATCTCTTTCTGGTTTGAACGACATTTGGAAGTTTACATTTTATAACAACTTACCAACTTATCATGTTATACCGAGAAAAGTTTGTTTTAATGAGATACGGTCATTTTGTGAAATAACAAGAAACTTTTACAATTAAATGATATAAGATAAAGTGGTATGTTGTTGTAACAAGAAACTTTTCTTGTTAATGGTTCCTGGTTAATGGAATAATTTAGACAAGAAAAGTATGTCATTATAATATGAAACTATCTTGTTATAATGTGAAAAGGATCTCGTAATAACATGATTTTTCATTATAACAAGAAACTGAGGTAGAGTGAACACTGGATGTGGACAAAGTGGTTATTTTAGGTTGTAGAAAGAGTGTAAAATGTCATCAGCACAGCTCCAAATATGTGAGTTACTGCTGAAGTGCAAGCCGACTTAATGGGACTTATTCAATGCAAGTAAAAGCAGAGCAAATGATGCATTTCACTATGTGTTTTCTTCCCCCAAAATGGAGAGTTATTGTGTTGAGTAATGATTCTTCATTTGATGCTTTAAGTAAGTTTGACTTGAGTAACTTTTAGATGAAGGGGACTGCCAAACATTACCTTTGTTTGTGGCATGAAAATATCTAGAGGTACATATACTAGGGTTTCTTTTCATTTTTCTTTTCTTTTCTTTCTTTTCTTTTCTCTAAAATGTAATGTGTTCACACCTTAAGATCTCTGTAAACAAGTTTAGGCAATATTTGTGACCACTAAGTACAGAGCCAGAATTCTACTTATATCTTTACAGGCCTCTGTTTTAGGTCCATATAGCAACTTATCTGAGTTTTTACTTTCTCTAAAAACCTACGGCATGATATTCTATTTATGTACTTTCTATATGTTGTATATTTTTTGTCTAAAAGTCAACAATGAACATTTTACAACCCTTTGACAAATGTAGGCCATCAAAACCTCATGGGGACTGTAGTAGCACCATAAAGAGGGAAAATATAAGATTAAGGAATTCACCAGTTCCATGTTCCGCCCACAGACATGACATGAGGGTGAGAGGTCCTGTCCACATAGATAAGGTGATAATGACTAGTGTTTGGGACGAAGATGGAAACTGGAACTCAATCAGGTATGTGTCACACAGAGTCTTGTCAACCACAGAACACTAGATGATAGAGTACCTGTTGTAAAATGAAAATGATAAAAAAAGAAACAAGTGACTGAAAAATGTGAATTTAAAGTTTTAAGGGAGCAGATAAAAAAATCTGATAAACACTAAATGTACGACAACATCTGACATAAATGAATACAGGTAATTTGCACTTAGTTGGGAATGCATCAGGCACTGAACAATGGTGATTAATCAACATCTCCTATCAGATTGTTTTCTCTCCCCCATAGGTTTGATACATACACAACAATAACAGAGGTTATTATGTGATGTGTTCAAACACGAACAAGTCACCCATATTGACTTTGTGTCACCCCACCACTTGGCCTTTTGTTTTTGTGGGGATAGCCTGTCACTGCGATGGCAGTAGAAGGAGGGAAGATTTCTCTGAGGGAAGACAGCAAGGGAAAGGTCATGGTGAATAAAAGGCTTTTAATCTGAGTACCTTGTGTCGTGTGCCCAGGGAATATCAAAGTCATCCCATTTCTAGTGAGGTCAGACCAGAGCAGCCTCCCTGTTTGCCCACTCCTCACTTGTTTGTGATGCCTAAATACCCAAGGTTGGAGAGCTTCAAGAAAAGGCTAGAAGCAGCATGGTGTTTTGTTTAACTGTCTGCCTACGTGCTTCTCTTCATGTGTTCATGTGTGCTTGTGTAAAGCTCACTGTACAGAGATAAGATATGACATATGGCTCTGTTTGAAGCTTAAGGCTTTGTGATGTTACCAACCCCAAACAGAAGGAAAACTAGATACTATATTTGCTGTCATTTTGTTTGCAACCATTGCCTGATTCAGGCGTAAAGACATCATAAAAACAATTATATTTCTATATACAAGTTTTAAAATATATTCTAAACTGTAATTTTTGTATATTGTTTGTGTCATTGTCAGTGGAGATATAGATAGTAAAGCTTTAATTTGATGTCAGCAGTGTTGTCAGCTTGGCCAAATGTCTGGGCCTTTATTTAGGAACTCTAGCAGTCAAGGGGATGGCTTGCCAGTCCATTGTGTGTGAAGTGGAATCACGTTTTCCACAACACTGGCCCCAAGCATCCATCATGTCACACATTGACAACTATTCAACTCCACTACAGTGCTCCCTGGTTGCTTTTAAAAGCACAATCTGTGATCCAAACATCAACAAAGACAAAAGATCCACTGAGAAAATGGAAAAAGCTATCACTTTAAAACTGGCGGGCAGTTGTAGGAGAACAAATGCATCAGGTCAGGACATTTACAGGATAAGAAACATATTTTTGAGGACAAAATGTACAAAGCTCTGACAAAGGGTACTGTATATGTGTATGTGAAACTTGAGAAACCGTCAGGAGAGGTGGACTGCAACACTACCTGCCTGCTACTTCCACTGCACTGGTTTCAGGTAGGATATTAGTCTGTTATTAACAATAACAGTCTATGTTTTGTGAGCAAGCACACATGTCAACAGCTATACTGCTGTAGCTTGTAAAGGATTTCATGATGTATTTCTTTTCAGTACATGGATGAATGATGAATTTGGTGACTTAAAACACTGTGGTCACAGTACAGAAACATGCAGGTTGGTTTAACAGGCAGGAGACAGTGGTTTTCTTACATCTGAATGAACCAGTCAGTGTATCCAGTTGCAGGAATATTAAACAATCATCAAAGACGGCACTGAGCTGATATTATTTAATTTCTCCCCGAGTTTAACTTTACACCTAAAATCCTTGGTTGGATGCAGACACATTAGACTACTGTAAATCCCATAATTGGATGCACTTTGTACAAATCATTTTTAGAAATATGTTCAGTCTGCTGTCTCTCGAAGTGTAAATATTCATTTTTGTTTATTTATTTTTATTTATTTAACCTTTATGTAACCAGAAGAGTCCCATTGAAATTAAGAATCTCTTTTTCCAAGGGAGACCTGGCTAGGACAGGCAGCAGGAGACAAAAGGAGACAAAATTAAAGAGAACTAAAAAGAAACAAGCATAGAGAACTCACATTTCAAAAGAGAAGTCAGTTTCGTAACCAGGTAAATTAAAAACATTGACATCTTATGGAATCTGCCTCTAATTCTTTCACTTTGGATTTAAAAGCATTTAAAGGGGATTATTATGCTCATTTCCAGCTCTATACTTTTATTCTGGGACTCCACTAGAGTAGCTTTGCAGAATACACAAATGCCCTTTTTCCAATATCCATATGAGCATTTAGGACAGAAAGCATAAAGAACCCCTGAAAAAGCAAAGAGTATTGTCTGGCACTTTTCTGCATGATAAAGACACAGAGGTATTATATATAGTATCTTATATATAAAGGTGTACCAATAAAAGAACATACGGGCGGCCAGAGCAGGCCATATATTAAGGCGATTCCAGTTATACTTTTTGAACTACAGGCACTGGAATGATTTCAGTACCATTCAATGTTTCTGTCCATGGTGCTGAAGTCAAATTCTTTCTCTGTGTTGTTCTCCATAGTGCTGCAAACTTCAAATCCAGTTTGCTGTGTCTGTTACATCTAAGAACATCTGTTACATCTTACTACTGCAATCACACAGTACACCCAAAAACAAAACAAAACAAAACAAACAAAAAAAACAAACGATACATACTCCCCAGCAACCACCAAGAATTTCCATAGCAACCACCCTAGCAACTTTCTAGCATCACTCATAAACCCAAGAGAATAGAGGCTGTCCTCCCAAGAAAAATGACACAATAGGTCATAATATCAGTTGCCCAAAAATTACCTATAGTTATATTTGAGTGACAGATGCCAGCTAGCAGCCGTAGTAAATATGATGCGGAGCAGTGGTGCTGTTCACATATATATGTCGACAATTTTTGTCATTTGGAAGAGGTGGGGTGGATGGATGATATGATCCCACAGTGGACTTTGCCATAGGAGACTGCTGTTCATTTCCTGTTTCTTACCGCCAGTGTCACGTTTCCAACCGTGAGTCGGGACAGAAAAAAAGGAAAAGAAAGTCAATGATCGCCCCCAAACCATAATCTTTTCCTAAACCTAATGAAGTGGTTTATGTGCCTAAACCTAACCAGACCTTAACCATAGTGTTAACACATCATAAACATAATTATTTTTTAACAGTGATTTGAAAGGGTTTTGGAAAGCACAGACAAATTATGTTGTCCCGCCAATTACTGCCAGATTAGAAAACACTGTTGTGTTGCTCATGGTCAAACAAACTACTATTTGTTCATTTAGTTTGGAGGACTTGTTGAGAGAACACCATATCAAACACCTTGCAACCCCACGGGAAACACTCTAGCAACCACCAAACAAACTCCTAATGTCACCCTAGCAACTGTAGAACATCTGTCTACGTTATTTGCTTCTCAGTTGTGATAGTGAATGATTAGCTGTAAGTTACACTTGGTACTAACTGCATATTGATTATGAAAATATCAGTAATTGCACTTGTATATTGTACACAATGGAACATAATTCAAGTCTGGAAAGAGGCTAGTACAATTGAGCTATTTCCTACCTTACCATTATGTTGTGCATCTTGGTGAGCATTAATGGAGGCCGTTCCTTTCTAAAAAATATGGCCTAGCTCAAAAAATGCTAATTCTTATACACATACTTTACCATACAGTAGATCAAGATCAACGTGTCTGTCTTTTTAAGGTTTGGGGTGCAGATAGGTGATGGTTTTCCTTTGATGGGTGTGTAGCTAGATTTTGAAATGTATGCCTCACCAAGCTTGACATCATTAGTGCTTATATGAATGGTAATGGGGTGGGCTTTTAAGTTCATGATGGCAGAAAAAAGTAAAGGTAAACAGTAACAATATATTTCATGGATACTTGTATGTTTGCAGTTTCATATGTTGCACTTGTGTACATTATATTTGGTCACTAGAAGACACACTAAGCATATGTTTATAAACCATTTGATTCAAAGGTTTAGGGTTAGCATTTTTTTTAGGGTTATTCAAACACATTTTTAATAACTTTTCCCATTAAATGAGAACATGACATGAGAACAGACATATGTGGCCGGGGCTGAGGTTCGTGCAGACATTTGCGGCAGCAAAATCAATGAGTGTTAAGAGGTCATGTAGGATGTAGTAATCTGTGTTCATTTATATTAACCACAGCTCCCTGTAAGGGAGGGATTCAGGCAGCTTAGCATCCTCCTGAGTTGTATTAAATGAGAGAAGTCAGGGATGACACACGTGTCAGGACTAGTCAATGTCGGAGGAACTGCTCCATGACTATTCATTTTAACGTTCTCCTCCTCCTCCCCTCATGGACTGCTTTCAACACTCAGTATTCCAGATTGCCTTTATAGAACACTAGTCTAACAAAGCATGTTCAGACACTGGGGGACTCAAACAAAGCACCCAAAAAAAAAGCGATAGGGCCCTGGCAACTCAACAAGAGTGTTATGTGTCCCATTTGGTTTGCCACAACCACACTGGTTTTATGAAATCATGTGGACAGGCAACACCTGTTGCAACAGCTTCCCTGTCACTCGTTCTTCTTATCAAGATTTCCCATTATTCCCTGTGTCAGAACTGGTAGCTCAGGTCTACACCTTAAATTAGGATATTGTGGATGCCTTCAAAGTATATTTAAATGATTTCTCACACGCCAAATGGGTGTAAAAACTTTTTGACATGTCAATTGTATTGGGATGCCACCAGTTCTCAGCTGAAAATCTCACGAGACACAAGAAATTTCAATATACCCATCAGCGCTAGATTGTAAAAGAAAAGAATGGGAGTCTTTCATGAGTTGGGGACAGGATGGCACTATATGAGGTCAGCAAGATGTATTGACAAGAGCTGTGGAAGCAACAAAACCTACAGTGGACAGATGCTTTTGTATCAGAGCACTGTGTCTGGTGTTTTGGATGAAATATTATGAAAATGCTAAAAAAAAAACAGCTTTTGTCCATAAATGTCAATTTTAAGATCAGATTTATATATATGATAACTTGACCAATGAAAGGCAGTTGAGCAGAAAAAGGTGTGTTGAATGGGGTATAAGGTGGCTATGCTTCACCAGAGGAATGTACATCTTGGACAGGTTGACCTTTCTTGTTGGGTTCAGTGAAGGTAATGACAACACTTTCACAGGAATTCCATTATACTTTTATGTCCTTCCTTTCCCTTGGAAAAAAGAAATGCACTTGTCTTATGCAACTCTATAGCTGCACAGGAGTATTCCTGTAGAGGGCTATTTTCTGAATTAATCGTTTCTTCTGTTATACTGAATGGGATTATGTGACTTTCAATTCTGCCTTTGAGTAGCTTTCAACATTAGGAGGGTAGCAAGAAATATTACTTGTTGATGTGCCAGGACATCGATTACCATGCTTGGCCTAGGCAGCCCGTCGTATTAATGGACTAACTTGTGAAGTAATTTAATGCAGAAATTACTTTGTGTTTCTGCAGAATAATTTCAAAACTAAAATGCAGAGTGGAGGTTGGTTCCTCTGAGGGATGGAAGATGGAGCTGAGCCTGAGCCCAGGCTTGAGAGGATGTGTCTGCCATGTTGTGTTTGATTAATGGCACCACAGGCCCGCTCATCAAGAGGTTATAAAATATGAGGGCATAAGTCAGGCCTCCTCTGGCAGGTGTTCAGGTCTTTCTTTCAAGCACAAGCCTCTCAAAGGTAGTCCAAACCAAGAGATTCATCTACATCCTCTTTTTCTGATGCTTTCTCTGCCATTGATCTCTCAAAACCAGAATGTTCACTTTCAAAAGATTATGAAACATTACATTTTTATGCCAGTAATATTTTGATCACACTCAAAAGTAATGGAGCTGGACAAAATGTAATCTACCAGATGGCATAAAAGCAAGACTTTCAGCCAGTGTTTCAAAAGAAATGGAGGCTTGAAATTCCAAACTCAAGGTTTTGTTTAGAATTCCTAAGAAGAAGAGCGTGTCTACCGAGAATGACCAAGAAATATGCTGTCACAGAATGTCATGTTAGGAGATGGCACACCCAAACAGACAGTCTTAAAAATCTAGTTAGAGGAAATCTATGTGTGGCCCCAAAACCAGCTTGACGAGAATGTGTGAGTATATGTGACTGAAAAATAGAATGAAGAATGCCAGTCACCAGAACCATTATTTAGCCAAAAGCTTTGGAAATCACCAAATAGCTGAAACCCTGGTTCTCAGGGCTACAGTTTTTCATCCTACTGCATCTATTTGCAAACAATTCCATTTTACTGTTTTTGTTGGTTTTATTAACTTCATTTAAATGTGACAATACATTTAAGGCCAATTCAGTATTTATTTACATTCTGTAAGTACCTTCTGTACTGTATATGTTAGTCGTCTTGGGTGTGAGTGGGTCCCAGCAAATATGCAAATTTGATGCACGCAAAGGGAATGGTTCATACACAAATATGCAATATTGTCAAATACAGGAGAGAGGAGCTACTGTAGAAGGCAACATGCTAATGGCTAATGGGACAGTAGCTGAAGAGTATAATAAAGAAGACAATCTACCACTGACCTACCTTCCGAATAAAACACTCAGTGCCCTCCCAGTTTAACTGTGATGGTTTGTTTTGAAGGGGTGTTTGCTCTACAAATGTGTCTGTCAATATTGAATTTGTGTAACGTGAAAGTGTGACGTATTGATGGGACCATCAGACACAACCAATGTTACCAAATCCACCAAAACAGCACCACAGAAACAATCTTAGAGATGGATAGGTAGCAAGTGGGAATTTGTTATGCTTCACTTTGAGGTGATTTGCTCAAGCCTATTTTCTTCTCTCCTCGCTATCTTCACTCTCCTCAAAGCCTTTGCCTGAAACAGCTCACTCAATTGGTATTGAGTTGTGATTCCTATTACAAGCCAGAGTAGTAGTTCTTTAACATATTGCAATTGTCACTATCTAGATATTAAAGTGCAGCCTTGCATATTGTGACTACATATACTACATATACATTATGCCCAATATTTTGTAGGCATTAACACACTACTACATTTGACCTGCAAGTCATAAAGTTATAATGAAATACCACAATGAATCATGTTTTAAATTTCCTGTTCACAGAGGGTTTGAGATGGTAATAGCTGATACTGCTACTGAGAGATCATCCTATAGGTGAAATTGACTCCCCTTGCCAGACTCCTCTTTATTCCATGGGTTCCACAGTTTCTTATTCAAGAAGATATGTTTTCATGTTTCATATTAACAAAATCATATTGATTTTTTCCCCATTGTGACCCACAAAATGTTTGTATATATTCACCTTCTCCATATTGTTGATACATATTGACATTTTTGGCCTTTTTGCAAATCCGATTCAATTAGGATAATTGTTCATAGCATATAAAAGTGTCAGTCATCCCAATAATTTTCCTGAAGGTCAAAGGAAGTCAGGATATTTTCCCTAGAATGAGAACACAACACATTCTCATCCCAGGTCGTCAAATACCGACACTTTATCATGCCCATCTGGTGTCTCATGCAGATGCACAAGGCGCCCTTTGGTGTCAGTATAGCGACACACCTGGCTTTCAACTAAATCCAATGTAGACCCGAATGAGAATGTGCTGGTAAAGCCCTTAATATGTCAAAATAAGTTTGTATTTGAGAAGAGAACGGATAACTTTGCTGCAATTACTGAACTTTAGATTCAGTGCAATTCAAAGGACAAACTTGTCCAAGCATTATAAAAATATATCATAGATGCAGCAGTAATACAGTCATTTTAACTTTTATCACACATTTAAATTATTTTATTTTATTATTACATCTTTCAGGTGATATTACATATAATGTATGTAATATCCATATTATACAAGTGAAAAGGACAATATAGGAATGGAATGAATAAGGACGTTTGTACTTCTTGAATCAGTGGAAAAGAAAGCTTTATTGATGAAATGAGGCTTTTCAAGCATTTGAAAACATGTTCATTTCACATGGTTTCCAGTGTAAGCACCTAATAAGTCAAAAAATTTTAGACCAGGCTAGTATATTGCAGATAAAGACCATACTTAAATTTGTGCAAAAGTTGCTACAATATGAAATATCACATGTGTGGGAGACTGATATGCTCTCTTTCATCCAATTATGGGATGCTGTCAGAATGACTTCATGTCAGGCTGTCACTCGGGGTTTGCTCAATCAAACCAATGCATTTAAGCTCAAACAGGGCTTTGTTATAACAAATAGAAGCCATTAAGCAAGAATTAATTACAACAAATAATAAAACCTTCAACAGATGGTGTCCTCATTTAGCTCAATAGATGATGAGTGACAAGTGCTACTCCAACAATCACTTAAAATTTGGTAAGTTGTTTACCTGTAGAAGTTGCGATAGTGATATTAAGAGTGCTAGCCAAGCATGTCCCTATTTTCAGATTTACTTCTTGGTTTTGTGGTGTGAAAGAAAATTGAATAGTAGGTTATCATTTTATAAATCTTTTGTATATATGTTACAAATGTTTTCAAACTAAGGAGTCAATGTTTGTCATCAACTGAATGTGATGTAATGTCATCGTCATTTTGGGGACACATGTTGGTGAAGAAATCCTACTCCTAGGCTAGTTGAACTCTTGAACCTGTTTCTATCTGAGGGTTGCTTGCTGACCTCTGGGGTTAGCTAGAGATATCTTTGTCTTAAGCCTACTGTTTTAGAGACCATACTTGTTTGTAAGAAGGTGTAATGGTTTGTGGAAGTGTCCATTTAGGGACCAGACTGTTTTTAGCTTTGCTTCTGGAGAGGTATAAAGCTGTCTAGTTTGAGTTCACAATCTTTAGAGAAAGGGCTGGCTTTAGGGAAAGGGCCAGCTGAACAACATGCTTTCTCTCCAAAAATACAAGATGATTGTATTTTTGTTTGTGTTTGGACATTTGTATAATTGTTACTGATGATGTGATGGATTGTACAGTGTTTACAACTGCTTCAACAAGTAACAATGTTTAATGCTTTCTTTATGTCTCCATGTGCCTTCTTTCTCGAGAGAAAATTTCCCCAACAGTGGACATACCTTTCCTACCCAACTCATGGCACATACTTTTGTTTAGAGACTTTATTCAGAAATGTTCAGCTTCTTAAGGATATTTTGTTTGCTTCTATGCAAATATTTTGATGATTGTTTTAGTTGTTTAGTTTAGTTGTTGAGATATTTAACTTATTTTTTTTCCAATTAAAAGCTATTGAAAGCTAGAGTGTACATAATATAATCATAATGAGAAGCTATGCTGTTTACGAATTGAAAACTAAAATGTTCTCAGTCACAGAGTTTGCACATTTCACACACAAATTATACATTTAAAGGTTCCCACAAGCCTCCTCTCTCTCAAAATATAAAACTCTAACTTATGTAGTTGAAATCTTTTTGTCTTTAATGCTTAATTGATGGGCAGAGCACTTTCAATCTCTCATATACTGCAAATGAAATAGACAACTGAACCCTTCTTCAATTTCTTTTAAACTTAAAGATTCTCACTTAATTTCAATACTATATAGTCATATTCAGATACTCCTGTTGCTATTCACAGTGTAAAAAAACAAGTGCTACATGTCATTGTCTGAATGGGGGCTTTCATTTTCCATGTCTTTCACACAACTGTCTGTGACTATTAAGCACTTGGAGGACCCCAAGGCCTATGCATGCCTGCTATTTGTTGATTTTAGCTCTACTTTCAATATGCTTCAGCCCCATCTGCTAATCCCGAAACTGAAACAGATGAGTGTCAATCCTTTTATAATTGAGTGGTATTTTTCCTTTTTGACCAATTGAATCCAGCATGTCAGGGTCAAGAATATCCTTTCAGAACGCAGATCAATCAGCACAGGCGCCCCACAGGGTTGTGTCGGCTCACCAGTTCTACAAATGAGTGTATGAGCAGCCACCGTAAGAATCACTAACTTCTAAAATCTTCAAATGACACTGCTATCCTCAGCCTGCTACACAAAGACATAAGTCCTTCAGACACTGCTATCCTCAGCCTGCTACAGCCTGGTATCAGCCCTCAGACTGTGATACCAACTATCTCATTTTAAAAGTGGGAAAAACTGAGGAGATGGTACTGGAACCTTGGTCAGTAGGGAATCATAGTCCAGTGGTCATACATGATGAACCAATTAATCGGGTCTGCTCCTACAAGTACCTTGGCATTTGTTTGGACAACACCTTCAGCTGGAAGGCCCATGTTAAATGTGTGTTCTCATTTACAACAGAGATTATACTTTTTACACAGACTCAGGGTTGTATGGGCTGGATCAGAGGATTATGTTTTCATTCTATCAGGCTGTCAGGTACGGTATGTCAGCATGGTGTGGCAATCTCTCTGTACAGTTAAAATCTAAGCTTCCACGTCTGGTACAGACTGCCATGAAGGTTATGGGGAGGAATGAACACCAGTCCCTCCAGTCAATATATGAGCAGTCTGTTCTCAGGCAAGCACAGAGAATAGTGTCTGATCCATCTCATATTTTCCACGCCGAGTAGGAACTTTTACCCTCTGGCAGACGATATAGAGTACCCCAATGTAAACTCAACTGTTTTCAAAACTCATTTGTGCCTACCTCAATTAAATTTTTTATATAATGTTGCTTGAGGCTGCAGGGTTGTGCAATAGCTTCATGGTATGATGTGAGAGGTTGTGTAAAAGATTCATGACATGATGCGAGAGGTTGTGTAATAGATTTTTGATATGATGTGAGGGGTTGTGCAATAGATTCATGGTATGATGCAAGGGGTTGTGTAATATTGTGCTTGTTCTTATCACTGGTTGTGTAATAAGTGCAATGAGTGTAATTTGTTGTTGTGATGTGCTACAGTATGTGTGGTTTTGTTTATATGTTGTTTGTTTTTTATTATTAATATTATGGACGCAGCTATATGATAATACAATATGTCATGTGTCATATGTGCAGCATTTGAGTCCATGACAAATTTCCCTATGGGGACAATAAAGTATATTGTATCATAAAACAGTAGCCATCTCACACAGGTGCGTGGCATTTGGCTAATTAGACCTCTCCTCAGGACAGCGTTATGATCAGTGCTGTTGCCTCACACTAAAAAGCTCTCTGGTTGGTACTTTCTTTGTTGATTGATAAAAACCAACAAATGGTAATTGAAGTTGGTTGATTTGATGCAACTTAATGCTTTCCAGCTCACACGTCTGGCTAATTAGACTTATCCTTAGAAAACTGTGAGCTTGTGCAAAGCAGTTTGCCTCACAGATGCTGTAGCTCAGCTGTTAGCACAGCTGCTGAAAGGTCTTGGACTCAAATCCATCTCTGGCCAACATGCATTATGGTGCTAAGTATACCGCTATCACTATCCTTTATCATGACACTGACCTTACAACTGCAGCTTGAATATCCTTTTTGTAGACTTTGTGAAATGTATTAAAGCACTGAAAGACAGAATGGAGCACAGAAGAGCCTGTTTGATAGATATGCTTTTATTTTAAATGGGAAAAAGTGGAGAGTGAAGCCAGAGCCACACACATAGAGAATGAACTTGCAATTTAGAATGAGTTATTTTCAAGATCTTCAAAATTGCATATCATTCGTTATGAAAAGGTTGAATCTTTAAGAAAGACTGGCAGGGCTATTGAAAAGCTTTTGAGTGTTTTCTGATATAGCAGAATTGCATTTGACCTCCTTGTTGTCAAAACCTGCTTCTCTACCAGCTGAAACCCCAGCTGCTGCATTGATAAAATGAAAAGAGACACATCTTTAAAGTATGATGTATAATGAGGTTAGGCTAGTAAAACAACTTGGTTAAGGCAAGGGAAACATACAAGTGATGGTTAAATAATAATAATAATAATAATAACTGTCATCAAATGGGGTGCAAAATGTCAGTCTAGAACACAGGTGAACACCCTTTCACTTCCTTTGGCACTTACATAATTTATTTTTGCTGCTCTGTGTGAACAACACTCTACTTCCTGCATCAGCACCAAACATCACCACTTGACTAAAATTGATAATGTGGAATAGCTGCAAATGAACATCACCTTAACAACATTCCCAATATAAACTCCAATTTTATTTGAGGGCTGTTTTGTAGGGTTGTTTTATATTGTGAGTTGTGTCTATTATCTTCCCCACCTCCTCCTGTATTTTATTAAGCACATGATGTTCTGATCATAGGCCTATCTCTCTTCATCTGCCAGCTGTCTCTCTCAGACATGAGGCAGAAAAGGGATTTGCTTAAGAGCTGAATCAGAATGTGCTAACTGCTGTGAAAATGAATGCAAACAATCCCCCAGTTGTAATGCATCTCAGTGCCTGCTCTCTAAAAGACCTCCTAAATGATGAAGCCTTTTAGCGAAATCAGATTTAGTCCTAATTGGATGACAGGCTCAGTGTGGACTCCCACAGGACAGTGATGCACATACATGGGGGGCTGGGTACAATAACAAGAACACATTACAGTATAATGCAATGCAATATGATAACACTACAACAAATACAACCATTGTAAAACTTCAAATGTTCAACTTGTTGTTGAATTTTGTCAGAGAGATATTGATTCAACTCTTGTAAATTACAGGGCCATAGTTTCTAGTGTTGTTAAGCAAATATAAAAGTAAATGCCCTTCAGTCAGAGGCTGGTGTCAGTCAGCACTGTTCATCTTTGCATGCAGTTCCCCCATGTTAAGCACTGAACAATTTATAACATTTTATAGTGGTTGTGACCAGTGATCCAATAATGCAGGAGAGAAAAAAACCCAGTCTGGCCTCCTCGTACTTCAATAAGTTACCCAATATCTTCAGACCTAACTAACCAGGGCCTCATCTCCCAAAAGCATTGTAACTGAAAATGCTCTTAGAAATGAGTGTAGATTAACAAGTGACTCCTAAGCGCTCATAGGAGACTGTGGGCATCTTAAGAAGCTCTGCAACTTGCAAGTGGAACCAAAAATAATTATTTCAGTTTTTGTGCATTTTTAAGTCTATACTTTTATCATGGACACTGATGTTCTTTGTTAAGTGACATTTGATGTAAAATGAGTGGTGTTGATGTTTAAATTTGAAAGTTAAACCAAACGAATACGCACAAAAATTAATTCAACAATTGATCTGCCAGTTTGTGTCGTCATCAACCTCTTCTCCCTCTTCTTGCATAATATATTAATCTCTTCAGACTGAAATGCCCTTTCCCCAATTGTATATTTTCAGGTTCTGCAGGTCTAATACAGAAATGATGAAATAATGACGCATATTCATGATACTCACAGGAACCGCCACAGCTTCATTTTAGTTTTAATATGATCTTCAGATTGACGTCTGCTTTGAGCGGCAGCTAAATCAATCAAAGTTTACTTTCTTAAACCAGCTTTCACCCAGTAACATGAATTATCAAGACTGTAGACTGTATTTTGCTGTACATTAATCTTTGTTTTCATGCTGAATAATTTTCCAATATAAAACATTTACATGTTTCGTTTACAACATTTACACTTTGTGATGTGTGTGTTTTTAATAGCATGGCTTACTGACATTGAAATATGCAAAGTTACTTTAAAATGTATTCAGTATCATTCTAATCACCACAGACAGCCAACCTTAAGAAGCTCTTAATGGCATGCACATGCGCTTTCTCATAAGTATGGCTGTGGGAACCGTGTGTAGAAATTTAAAAGGAAGAAACGCTCTTTGAAAACACTTAACTTCTATGATCGATCATTATTGGGAAACAAGGCCCTGACACTTAATGCAAAAATGTATTGAACTGTGTCAGCCTGCTTTTAAATTGGGTAAGTAAAATGAACAACACTGCAGATGTGTGACTTCCGATGCAAAAAAAGTTAGGAACTTCTTTTCACAAACTCGACAAAAACGTCTTTTTCATGGCAGACATTTTGACTCGTCACAGCACAAGTGTACCTAATAATATTAACGATTCTTCCATTCCATTTTAGTGTCCCTGTCAGCCATGCCACTCAACAAATTGGCCAATAGCAGGGCCAAGAACACCTCAATGGAACACAGCCATCGTTAATGTTATTAATTACACCTGTGCTTTTCCTGCTATGACATCTAATGAAAAAAGCCCTATTCTGTAATGAAACAACGAATTACATGAAATTTTTCATTAATGTATTTTGGATAAAATAGGGTATTTAATGTGAAAGTATAAGACAATGCATAAATCAAATCACATAAAGATGTTTACCCAATTAGCAAAACAAGAATCATTTCAGGCAGGAATGGGAAAGCCTCCTAAGTACCCTCTGCTCAGATGGACTCTGAGTGAAATGGAAACACTAATAGGAGCTACTGCTCACTCAGAGCCCTAACCACTGGAACCCTTTAAAGGGTCTCTATCTGAGGAATGTCCTGCTGGTTTCCCAGAAGGAAGATTGGGGCTATATAGCCTGTCAGAGGCTTCAAACAGGAGCAAAGACAGAAGCGGTAGGGCTAGTGGCACCCCATGATATCTCCTCTGAACACACAGCACCAGAAATGAAAAAAAAAGATACTCTTGGTGTGATGCTTTGCTCTTCAGTGGGAGCTGGGATGTTAGATAACACCTCACTTTTCACACAGGTACAAAACAGATGAGGCATCGTTAAGACCTGTCACTAATTTGTTTTTGTCAGCATAATATAAAGGTGATGTGGGGATAGCTAACCCATTTGACTGTCTTAAAAGATGAAGGCTGAATTTATTCATTCTCCCTTAAGCGCTGCTTAGGGATTTTAGGCAATATTTGATAATGGCGTAGCTGGAGTGCTTGTCAAGATGTAATCAATTCTGAGTTTTCATCCCAGGGATATGTTGACCCATATTTACGAATTGAACGATATGACGCACAGCATGCAGCGTTTAAAAAAAATAAAACAAAACAAAAAATACCTCTGCAGGAAATGAGAAGACAAAGGAAAGGTGACAAGAAAGATTTTGAAAGAAAGAAAGAAAAGCAGAAATTCACTCTCAGAGTTATAACCTCAACAACAATCTTTTTCCAGATTTTCCAGATAGTAGTGATACACTTTAAACAGACTAACAGCCAACTTTAAAACCCATAGTGAAATGAAGTGGCCGTTTTTTTCCCCCTTTCTTCCTTGCTTAAGCTTGTTTGGCTTTCTAACATGGTTGACGGGGCATAAGAAGGAGGAGGAAGGGCATCTGACTGGGCGCTGTTGCAGTCCATCGACTGTTCTTCAGAGGGAAAGGTCAGAGGATACATACTATGGGACACCTGCTGAAGGTAATCATTAATAAGCCTGCTGTCCTGTCAGCAGCCTCTGGCTTTACCAGATGTGTTCTACTGAAGAGAAGGAAATGTGGCAGGAGTGTCCACACATCATTATAATGCTGTCGGGGCTGTCCTAAGCAGACATGAAGCATGCTAAAGTGTATTTAGGATACAATAAACAAGACTGAATGTGCTAACTGGCATATTTTGACTGTTGTTCATTACATGTGTGACCTGTGTGACTAAGGAACTGGATACCATGGAGCTACCTCTCAAACCAGGAATGTGTCTAATTTAAAGGTTCACATGAGGTTACCAAGACAACCATCTCTTATATAGTAGAAGACTACCAAGGACAACCATTAATATTTGACACCAGGTTCTGTTGCAATTCTTATAGTATATAGGCATGCAGCTGCAATGGCCAAAACTAACTAGTTATACTGTAGTTTACTAATTGTTCACAGTTTGCACTGTATTATGCTTCATTTGCAACTTAATGCAAATAAGTATCCTGTCCTGCAGAGGAGAAAAGGTGGGAAACAAAATTGGATCGAATGTAATTCAGTTCACCAAGCAGAGAATGAATCGATAATGCTGAGAAATGGCTTTCGAAGGACTGAGTGCCCACCTTGGGTAAGAGGTTTCTTTTGTTTACAGCGCAACCTGGGCCTTCATGCTTATGTATTTTACGACAGGTTAATCAAGAATCACAGTGCCTGCTGCTTCATACCTGATATCCCTTGTGATCTTGACTGTGCAGCACTTCAGAAAATGTCTCGCCTGTTTGCATTCTCAAGTGTGATAGGTCAGTTCGAATGGTCTTTCCATTGACTGTAGATTTGCATTCTCATTTTTGTGTAGCGTATTCACTGCATATAGCTGAGCAAACAAACTGGTATAGGTTGTCTACTCTCAGGTGCATCAATCCACTTAAAAGATACAATATTTGTAACCTTGTACACACAAATGCCTTACGCTTTACTCTGCATATACACACATAATGAAACTTTACTAAAGCAGTTGTTTCCCCTGTCACTTTCTTTCACTTTCACTGTCTTTTTGCCAGTCTATCACACACACACACACACACACACACACACACACAAATACACACACACAAATACACATGCACAGAGACCACTTTGCATACAAATGATTACACATGCACTCTGAATGAATTCATCCTTTTTTTAGTTTCTCAATTGAATTCATTTTTGTATTACTAGATAATAATGAAACATGATTATTTGGTTCTAATTATATTGGAATTTGTGATGCAATTATGCATTATATTACCCATGTGGCAACAACCAGGCACTCTGCAACATACTTTGAGCACAACAGTGATCTGGAGGGGCCTTGGAGTCAAGCCATTGCTGCTCTACAATGAGAACAGCCAGAAGAGCTTGTTTGTACACCTGATGTGCATGCATTTTCTTGCAAGAATTCCAGGCTCTATCGGGTAAGAGGACAACCCAATGCAGGCAAAGCACCTGCTGGAGGGCCTACATAAGAGCACTTTGAGAACCCAGAAGAAGGAGCTACAGAAAATGTCTGGGTTAATGTGGTTGCTCTGTGCCAAACTACCGCTTACTTGGATGTCTGGAGTGAAAGTGGATAGCTGGATGCATGGAGCACCAGAGACTTCATCAGGGGCTTTTACTAAGAGGTTAGGCAGCATCTTCCCCATTCTAACACTTGGGGAAATCTTAGTGCCTAAAAGCACCAAAACTTGAAGCCGATATTTTATTGAACTTAGGTAGACATACTAAATTTACTGTCTCTTCATTAATTACTTTCTTTTCCCAATTGACAAGTAAATATGCTTGTTATGCATGTATTCTCTGGCATACTGAGACACAGGCTGGTGTCAAACAGCCATGTCAGGCTCATTATTGGACTGCAACTATTCCGCATATAATTGTAGTTGTATCTTTGCTGTATAAAAGTTATAGAGGTGTTAAATTTAACTGAATTGAATTGATCCACATCGTAGGTGCCACTGTTGTTGGTTTTGTTGTACTTCTACATTTCAGTTTGTACTTTCATTAAACAAAGGAAACATCTGAGAAAAAGGGAAGAGAAACATTATAAATGCAGATGCTTTCATACAGGGCAATACGGGTGGCTGAATAGTTTGACATGTATGTAAATTATTCTGCTATGGCCTTTGCAGTCACCAGATCTCAACCAAACTGAACACCAATTGGAGATTTTGGACTAGAGTTCAGAGTTCCAGTGACACATAGAATATACTGTATGCCAAAACCTTACCAAGACACTTGTAGGTTTTTTTCATTGATATGTCACCCATCTGTATGTTATATAAAAATAGTGAAAATCTCCAAACAGCAACTGTTTCTGAGTACTTAAGCTGTCATAGCTGCCGTAAAGATACTTACACCATGTATTTTGTGTATTCTGATGTTTTGTCAAACAGTTACAGCACATATTTGCTCTGTATATAGCAGGTGTACCTAATAATGTAGCTAGGAGTATATGTCTTCAGGCTGGGTCTTTGTATGATTGTATCGTGTAAACTCCTGTGCGGAATATATCGCTTTACCTGCTACCAGGCAAAGCTATGGAAAGCAGGGATCCATTAACAGAGCATTAGCATTTTGTTTGAACAGTTCCTGGCTGTGTCTCTGCTTGATTCAGTATGGAGGTGAGAGGGGGCAGAGAGAGCATAAGGAAGAAATGCAGTCAGATAGACAAGGTGATGTACTGAGTAAGGGAAAGAGGGAGAGCGGAGAGACACAAAAAAATGAGCTTTTCATCTCTTGACAGCCATTACTCAAAGAGAAAGAGAGGGATGGCAAAGCTGAGGGAAAGGGAGAGGTAAAAGATGCAAAGTTAGAGTTACAAAGATGTGGAATATTACTGGAGGGATCAATAGTGGAAAGGTGGGCTGCAAGTAAGCAAAGGAAGGCAGAGTGACAGAGGCAAAAAGGAACAGAAGGAGAGGAATTTCATGCACATTAAGAATGAGTGGTGGCAGAGAGGTGTAATTAAAGTTCCATTAAGTGATATTAACATTAAATAAGTGTCTGTGTAATTAAACTGTCGGTGTAATGTGGAACAGTTGCTTTTAGGCGACAGCCAAACCTACAGAGAATAAACACCCAGCTGCTTGTAGCTAATTGTTTAGGTTCTCCGGTCCATTTTCAAACTGTATGGTTGCTCCCTATTGGCTCTCATCGACCATCTATACAGACACTCATTTCCAGCTACCTGACCAGTGTGAAATGGCAGACAAAGAAAGCTGGAGATTTTTCTTTTTTCAGAGCTAACGTTGAAGGAATACTGGCCAGAAACAAAAGGCTACAAAGGGATGTGTTGCTCTGTTTCTGTTGAATGAGTAATATGCTTGTTTTCATACTTTTTTGTCCCTGAAAAACCTGCAAGAGTGCTAAGTGGCTGTGACACTGTTTTCCCTCCTTCTAGTGGTCAAACATTCCTGTTAGTGATAATACAAAACAGGCTAAATAATACTATAAAAGATGCCCTACAAAAACAAAATTCTAGATGTCTTGTGCATTATTTCATATACTATTTCCTTATAATTCCACCCAAGACATGATTTTTTATAGACTTGACCTTGACTTGTATTGAAAGCTGACTTCTGTTAGTCTGAACAATGGTTGGTCACTCAATGTGCATTTATAACAATGAGTTTAATGCAGTTTCAAAGGTAAATCTGATTAATCTCCCAATGTTACCATGGACATCTCTAATGGTACTTGAGAGCACTTGCAGACATAAAGACAGGTATACCCAGTGACTCAGGACACCATACCCGAGGAGGGCTATGTTGCCCAGAGCAACACTGTCTGCTGTTCTTCTCTTCCCCCATTGAGAGGCATCCACGACAAATAAGCATGTCCTACAGTGCGGCTGGGACTGGCTAGCTGCCCTGCTTTCATGTATCCAAGCTTAGAGCAGAGGCATAAAAGGGGATTGAGAAAAAGTTAAAGTAGGGAGACTAACAAAGTTAGAGAGAAAGCAAAGGAAAGAAAGAAATAAAGTCGAGGTGAAGGGTTGAAAACAAGCAACACACACATTCACTGGTGCTACAGCACTCAAAAAAACAATGGATTGGAATTTAATGGGTTGGTCATACACACTTAATCTGATGCAGCAATGGCAGTGGCCACCAGAGAGTCTGAGCACAATTAGAACTGGTTTTGGGGCACTGATTTTCTGATAGATGGCTACTTAGAGGCTCTGTATCTCCTGAATAAGAAACCCAGGGTGGTGTCTAGGGATGTTACATCAATGCTACTCACGTAACATGCAGAAAATAGAGGGGGTGACTGGCGGCAGGGGGGAGCTGTGCTATTTGGAGTAAATCCACTGATGTACAATGCACTGAGTGCACATAAGCAGCAGCAGCAAAAAGGAAGGCGGACATAATACAAATGCAGGTATACAGCAGTTCAGGAAATAAATATCTATGTACATAAAAGTTTGTCCACCTTGTACAATTGGTGTGATTTGTTTATTTTGCAGATTTTCTGAGTGAAAAGAAGTAAATGCAACCTCTACAGGGAACATTTTTTCCACATTCCCTGCAGGATGTTTCTATTTCAGAAATATGCACAGGTCATTTTTATGATCTGCACGTTTGAGATATAACCACTTTGTAATAATATTCAAGTCTGGAGACTGGGGCCAATGCAAGACCTTAATCTTTTATTTCTCTAAGTATCACATGGTTGTTTTTGGTAAGGATCATTAATTGCAATATTGAACCTTTATTTTTTTTAATTCTGCTTCTTCACCGACTCTTGAACATTCTGTTACCTGAATTTGTTGATATGGATGGTCTACCATTATGCATGCAGACTGACAACAATATTGGTAAGTGGAACAGAGGAGGAGTAGTTCATGTTTGGAGAATTACACAAATCACAAAAGTGCTAGTTAGAAATGGAAAATGTTGAACACCCCCAGAGGTTAACAAAGACTCTTTATCGAAACATTTGGCCACTTGGACTATCGGGTATCCATTCAAATCATGGAACTTGAACTGGTTTGATCTGATCTGGGCTAATTGGGTTTCAGAGGGCTTGTTTGACTCCTGCTGGGAAACTCCCATCCCCAAAGAAGGAATCAACTGACCTGTGCAGGTTACGCTTAGTGCACCCTAATTAGCTGCTAATTTTATCTAATCCTGTGAGTTTTAAAGTTGGCACTGTCTAGTTACCAATTCATTGTCAGTGAAAGAGGACTCAGAGGTGTCTCAGCTGCTCATCCTGTGTCAGATAAAGTAGATGTGGTCAAAGCCCTGGGTTTTAATACTGTGGTACTGCATTGGCCAAAAGAGGCAACGGTTTTCTCAGACTGTAAGACCACTGCTTTGCTGACCAGTGTGTCAGGATGTGTTAGAGATTGGTGACAGCACTCGTTGACAGATCGTAATTCCAGTTTGATATAGGTGACAGACTCATGGCTTTCAATGAGAAGTGCAGAATGTTTTTGATAAGTTTTCAGAGAAAAAAAAATCACAAACACATACGGTAGTATGTGATTCACAGGTGCTCACAGTGTTCCTTTTAATGTTCCCCCGCAGGTCAAACAGATACTTATTATATCCTGTATTCACATTAATTTATGTGAGTGAAACCTTGCCTACGCAGGCATCTAATATTATCAGTTTTTGCACCAGCATATGTCTGGTGCATATTTTGCTGACAAACGGCAGGAATTTCATATATGCTACCGGTACTAAGGGTGAGGGGGCTTCCATCCCAAATTGCCTATTCTTGGTCAGAGATGATTATGTAATTTTTTATCACATGGAAGAACTAACTTTTTGGTTTAGTTTGGGTTTGCAGTACAGTTAATCTGTCATGTTAGCTAGTGTCGTGAGTTGTCTATCAAAACTGATTGAAAAAAGAAAAGCAAGGAAGGAGTGTCTGTCAATTTTGGTATACTGAGGATATAGTGAAATTCTGATGCCCCACAGATATACAACATCCCCATTTCTCAGCTGCATTTGGAGGAGCCTTTGGAATGAAAAAACACTTGACGACTTTTCATGACATATTTGGCAGCATGTCAGTTTTGAAATTATTGCATATGAGTTGCAGGGTTTTTCCTGGCTCAAACTGAAGCACCTCATGCTGGAGGGGGCTGACTGACTGACAATTTGATGGGCTGTGTGATTGGCAGACAGGTACAGTATGTTTCATACTACGTATACTGAACAGATGTAAAACATCAGATGTTTTGATGCATATCATGTAGAACAGATCACATTCTGTGGGCAAGGAGGTCATGGAGTAATTTTAATCCTATAATGCAGAAAGCTTGCACACATTTATAATTAGACTCATCACTTTCGAGTGATGTCTGCTCACAGGATTTGTGCAGCTCTGTTTTTAGCTTGTTGCTTGACGTTAGTCTGCCACCAGTCAGATTTCAACAATCCTCTGTACATAACCAAAATATGTGCTTAAGTCATGTAAATGGATTATTATTAGGGGTTGTCAGTTTATGCAGTCCTGAATGCTATGGTCACATTACTGTGGATATGTAAAATAGCCAATGCTAAAGCTACAAATAAACAACAAAATGATACATGAGTAATTTTTGCCTTGCCAAGGCACAAAAATGTGTTTTAGAGGGATTTTTATTCTTTTTTTTTTCTTTTTAAATGTACTGTATTTATCAGGGACAAAGCTTATGAGAGGTGCTTTGTACTAGTATTATGCTACTGTCCATATTTAGTCCTGGACAGATTTACTCTTTAGTTACTCAGTTCATCAAACCTTTATATGTTTGAAGCTCCTGTTTACATGACAGAAAATATTTTGACTATCCAGATGTAATATATTTCATAAAATCAAACAAGCACCCCGTCTTATAATCAAAATTATTTAGACTGTATACAGTCTGAATCTGTGGATTGACATGTGTCAAGTCAAGTCAAGTCAAGTCAAGTCAAGTCAAGTTCATTTTATTTGTATAGCCCAATATCACAACTCGCAAATTTGCCTCAGGGTGCTTTACAATCTGAAAACTCCCTAAAAAAACATGTAAAGGGGAAAAACATGGAAGAAACCTCAGGAAGAGCAACAAAGGAGGGATCCCTCTCCCAGGACGGATAGATGTTGTGTGTACAGAACAGACCAAGAAAGCAAAATGACAGAATACAGCATGGACAAACAGGAGCAGCATGGACAAACAGTCTGGTGAGTAGAAAACCATTAACATAACCAGTGAAGAATGGCTTTTGCAATACTGAGGGCTGACGCACCGGTTGTATCCTTCAGGTATGGGAAACAGAAGGCTGCATACGAATGAGTCTTTGGAACAGCTTTGTTGGCTCGTTATGACGTATTCAGTCTTGAAATGTGGACTTTAAATGAGGCAGCCACAGAATTAAGTCATTTACATTAGGTGTCCTTGTGAAATATTGCTTGGCCTGTCCTGTTAAGTTTGCTATCTTTGAGTGAACAATACTCCACTTATACCTCAATTAACCACATGTCAATGATTTAGCCATTTATCTTAGTAGAATCTGGTGTTGAGCGTAGTCCAAGGCATGTTGGCCAAAAGTTCTTAGCATATTGGCTCTTGAATGCTTTCACTGGCTGGGAAAATGGGTGGTGACAGTGAATGAATAACAATGTCTCAAGCTGATAAATAATATAGGTGTCTCCTTTTTTAATAGAATAATTTATGATAGTTTTTATAATGTAATTATTGTAATAAGACGTCACATTATCTCTTAGCATGTTCCCCTTGACCTGCTAAGGTCCTGCATCTTCGTGCAGTTGCAGATGAAAAATACTGTAGGTGAGAGGCTGCGCTCTTTAAGTGTATTTTAAGCCTCACTACCTGCTAGTAAAGTAAATTTGTGTAATGGTTCTTTTATTAGTGAATTATAATTAAAGTCATGTGTATTGCCTTCAAACACATGGTGGCAAACATTCACACAGCAAGTGCTACAGTTGTGTGTTAAAATTGCATGTCCTGTGGACCCTTACGTCACAGAAGGACTTCCACAGGAAATAAGTAATTCAAACAACTGTGTCAAAATCTGTCACTCTTTCAAAGAACAGCCAGATGGTGAATATCTGAGCTTACGGTCAGGGAATGTGTTCTTCATGACTCAAACAAGGACACAACATGAAGAAATCAAGAAACAAAGAAACAAACCTGAAAAAAGCAAAACCCCAAACCAATTTTTTTTTTTTAAACTGAAATAACAATGATGCCACTTAAAATAAATGAGAAAATGAGAAACACTTGAATGACATAATTAGAATGACAACAGAGCAGGACTGTATAAATGAGAAGGCCATGGCTTTGACCACAGTGGTTCACCACTAATACAGCTTTGCAATCACAAAAAAAGGTCATTCCATTGTGTCCTGGCAAGGCAGGGGCGCTTTGAAGGGAGCAATTACAGCATTCACTGCTGCCAGGGCCCTGACTTATTTCTCTTCAGAGAGTACGCTGTACACATAGTCCATTTTGCTTTTGTCCTTTTACCATCATTCTGTCTTCACATGCTGTTTTGAGCTCTTGTTACGCCTGCTGTGGCTTCCAGTACAAAGACCTAATTACAGAAATGGCAAGGGATAAACAGATAAACAAGCAGGCAGATGAACTGTAGGCCATGAAGCAGTTTAATAATATGTAAACCTCCCACGCTGCTTGCATAACATCCATCCTAACCAGCCAGTTAGCTAGTCAGTAAGACCAGCTAAGGGCTACACCAATCCGCATTATATTAAGCATTAATATGATACAGCCCTCATAATTATTCAGTAGATGTCCAGTAGATTCATAAAACATGCCATTAAAATCAAATCAAATATAATCCAAATATATTTCTGAATTAGAATTTGTTTGAATGTCTGCATTGGTGTGTATGTGAGGTGTGAATATATTCAAAGCATGTGCAGTGAGAATAGCTTCAGGCAAGATAGCAGAATAGGGAATGGGTGACTAATGAGAACTTGTTTAACCACCGTTGCCTAGACTCTCTGGGTGTAGTGCTTAATCGTGACCGTGCATCGTGTCCGTTGTTTAACTGTGAGACCCATGAATCTTCACAATGAAGGGCTTGGAGCAGGTGTTGGAGAGGGATGGCGGAGATCTAGGAATCTGTTGTTGTCCTTGATACTGCATAGTCCAGGATTATTGATCCAAGGAAAAGCACTCAATCATGACTGTGTGCCTTCTGCAGAGCCAGCAAAAAATCCCTTGCCTGAAAAAAGCAGAGTCCCAAGGAGTAGCCTTCTTCAGGTTTTCAAACAGAAACGGAAATTACACATAAAAATATGTGTTATTCTGCATGTGTTTATACAATTAAGTTTTCATCTAATCTTGTGTATGTTAAAAATGAAGTGTAAATAAAACAAATCAAAGCTGTGGCAGTAAATACACAAAACAAATTCATGATCCATTCTTAGATATATTTCAGCCCATTTGATGATTCTTTTTCTACATCCACAGCACTATTTAAGCCTACAGTATAGTATAGGAGCTGTGCCTATATGAACAACTAAGAAGTACTGGAAGAATACAAAAGCAAGTGTGAATGTTTTTGTCTGTCAGGTATATTGAATGTCCATGTGATAGACTGCTGACCTGCCCAGGCCTGTCCAATACATCCTTCAAGAGCCTCCAGTTTCTCTCAATCCTGTACAGGTATATGAGATGAATACATGTATGTTTATGTATATTATTTAATGTTTTCAGCCTTCACATAGGAAGCAACATATTGTGGTTCAATTACTTTTACTGGCAAGTAAATGTGTGTGTGCAACCAAGTAAAAAGTATCTGAGTCAAAGTTTCCAGTTTAAAGTGTAAAAGAAAGACAATAAAGTAAAATTATATTTGTAAGAAGAGAGAGGCAATGAAGTGAAACATTGGATTTCACAAAAGTACAAAGAAGGATTCTGACAGTGAATCTGTATGACATAAATAATCCACACCAGGTTAATGTTGTTGGAGGAGTAGGGATATTATAGATTTAGCAACTGAACCTGAACTTCTGCACAGAGTACCAGCTAAAGTTAGATGGGAAGTCAATGGGGGAAGAATGGGCCTGAGATCAGCAAGCCCAGATTGGTACTCTATTTGTCCAGTCCAGTGCATTGAAAGAACATTTATGGGACCATGCCTCTTTTAATAAGCCAAGCTAAAATACTGTTGAAGATTTATAGTAGCTTATGTCTGCCATGTGACTCTTGTCGCAATATTTCTGTAGGTTAGTAGGTACTTGATTACAATACTTGCTCTGTTTGCATAATTTAGCTAAAGTAGCTAACATTGGCCCAAGTGTGCACTGCTCGGTCTTCCCAGTAAGCTAGCGTTGGCTTTGATCCTAGGTAGCAGGGCGTGTTTCCAAAGTATGAAAGGCAACAAGCCTCAATCCTTATCTGGAAGGTTCTGGCTCCAACCAATGGGTGATGTCACACCTGGCTGTGTCTACCTTTATATACAGTCAATGGTTAAGGACAATTTTGTTATCACTGAGTCTGTGCCCAATGTCACATCAGCCCATTTTGATAATTTGCTACATACAGCAGGAGCGAATCTGTGGAGTGCTATCTGAAATTCATTTGGTTACATTTGCTTTTACAGGTGAACATATGGAGAGAGCTCTCTCATCAGCCCTGAATTAATTAACCTGATGGACTGACATGAGTAGAATTTTGATAACACAGGTATAAAATGTTCAGAGCTGTGTCCTTCACAGTGCAAACGTGGATACTGCAGTGAAGATTATAAGCATATGTTAAAAAAAATATGCATTCACGTTCTATCTTAGTCAACACAAGAGAGGAGTGCAGCCAAGCAGTTGGTTGCTGACTGCAAGTCAAAAAGGTCTACAGTCAATCAATCCTACTCATGAGCTACAAGACCCTGAGCTTCTTAAATTCCTTGTGTGGGACAACAACTCACTTCCAGCCAGGCAGTGAGTTGGGGGCATGCCACCTTTTTCTGGCAGAATACTGTGGCCTCAGATTTGGAGGTGCTGACCCTGATCTGGACCAATTTCTAGTTGGCTACAAACACCTGAAGAAGCAACTGAGAAGACATTTTACTTAATACTGAGAATAGGGGATATGACAACTCAGAAAGGACAGAATAACAAAATATTTAGAGTTGTATCCCTTAACAAAATTACTTTGTCTGCCTAAATTTAGATGATTTGGTTTATGTATTTAGGTTTAAAGTTTATTGAATGTGGGGTTCAAATTAACAATTTCAATAGTTGTCAAATAATCAGGCAATTATTTAGCTTCTAAAATAACAGAAAGCAGTTTAAAATTCCTGCCACAGCTGAGGTGACTTCTTCAAATAGATTCTTTGGTCCAAATAATGGAGCAAAACCCAAAGTTATTCAATGGAAAACAATTTGTAACAGAGATATAAAAAGCAGCAAATTGTCACATCTGAGAAACTGGCACCTGAGGATATTTGGCATTTTTGCTGGGCTCAAACGATTAACTAATTCATCAAAATTGTTGTCCATTCAGTTTCTGTCAGTTGATTGATCAATTAATCAACTAATCCTTTTAAGCTTTAATTGCGTTCAATGAATGGTAATCGTTTGAGCATTAGTTTAATGCATTCATTCATACTCTTCCTTCCCTTTCGTTTCCTTTCATTTCCTTTGCCAAATCAAACACTATAGGACACAATCAGGGACAACTGCCATTGTCACTCTCATCACTAGCACGTAAGCCCTTGTCCGACCCCAAGGACGAGTGCACTCAATAACTGTCCCTGTCCAGACGCGGTAAGCCTGTGCCACAATCCCTTAAACCCCTGAACTCTGACATGCTTCAATGAGGTACATGAAGTATCCTCCTTTGGGAGATTAAATTGAAACTCTTTCCCCACTAAACTCCTGATTAATTGGATTTTTTTTTAACTCTGCCAATCTGCACTGTTGTGTATTGTCCTCAAGCAGTGGTAAGTGATAACATCAGGGCATACTGGTGAGACGTGACAATGCTCCAGATAAGGGCTTCTATACAGAAAAATGATATGATGACAAAGGCCTTGGATATGTTCTCACTGATGAGGTTTCTTGTGCCACCTTCATTACTCACATTAAAAACTAATCAGAGAATGCAAAATTTAATTTTTTTTTTTCACAGTTCTATACAAAGTTTTAGACCCTCATATCTGCTTATTTCATTTCAGCTACTACTTTTATTTATTTATGAACTCAAGATAAATGTGTCAACTCAGTTTCTTTAGCAGGGCGATTATCTGTAATTTCTTCCTATCTGCTGTCTGTGTCCTACATACAGTTCTGTATTTACCCTTCAAAATTTATTTTGTGTTTCAAATATCAAATTGTATGCATGACAGTCCCAGACAACCTTTTCACATAGATTTCTGTAAGACTTTTATCATTTGTTTTAGTTGCTTACTTTGTCACATACAAACTCCAACATTAATCAATATTGTGACAGCATAACTGGCTGTAGGGATAGATTCTCACATGTACCAGTGATATCTATCTATCTGTCTGTCTCAGTGTCTGTCTCATTCTCTCTCTCTTCACCTTCCTTACTCTTCTTTCTTCCCTGTCTGTTTGTCTGTCTGGGATCTGAGATGCTGCAGTGCACTTGTTTACTTTGACTAGATACTATTGTAATCCCTTAGGTGAACTGAGATGCTAGAAACAAAATTCACTCTGAAGTGGGAACAGAAAAAAAAACCCTCTTGCGTTTGTGTATTTTGAGTGCTTTTGTGTATATTTGGTGCTCTTGCTCCACTCTGCTCTACAGTGAACAGTGCAGTCACATACTGTACTGTACATCGGTTGCACTTCATAGGTTTTCCAGAAGATTAACTGAATCTCTGGCACAGCTGACCTTTACCATCAATACTGACTATATATGTTCTTTTAATCCTGAATTGAGCCTTTTACTGTTCTTGTCAAGTGTTTTTAACTGAAATTTCAAAAATAATGTCATTGTCATTATTATGGCTGAATATTTTTTATGTATCCCAAATCACAAATCACTTTAGTTGCATAAAAGATATGTTTTTCTATGGCACTTAAAAAGTCTCAAAACTTCCACACATAAAAACCAGGCACGTGCACGTGATACAAGAGCACAGAACAGTGTCCGTGAGTGGAAAACCATCCTTGTGAGGGAGCATTTCTGCTGCTGCTTTTGAGACTTTGGAGGCGGGGATGGAATAGACAGTCCGCTTCTTTGATTGGTCACTTTTAATACAAACCATGACCTTTGATTGGCTGTTTGGTTTGGTCACTGACACAGTTGCAGACAAGCAGTTGCCTGAGAGAACAAAGGGAAATATAAATAATGATATTTAGCCTCCAAAGTCTTAAAAGTCCAAAGTCTCAAAAGTCAACTTGACTTGTGGGCGAGTGTTGAGCAATTGCGAGCACGTAGGGAGGGTTTATCTCATACTTGTCACAGCCCTGTGCTTGTGGGACCACATTTGTGCACACTGTGCAGAAAAGCTTTCTCACGAGGGAACACGTCTATGTTCCCTTAGATCAGTACCCCTGCCAATGAGGTAATGTTTTCGCCCCTGTCTATTTGTTTGTTTGTTTGTTTGTCTGTCTGACCCTAACCCTAACCCTTACCCCTGCATGGGGGACCCGGACAGCGCATTATGCGTGTTATGGAAAGGCCAGCTCTTATGGTGAGGGAACATGGGGCTGAGGGAACATAGGGCTGATCCCCTTGAGAAGATGATTTTCTGCTTACAGATACTGTTCTGTGCGCGTGCAGAGCAGAAATGCTCCTTCACAAGGATGGTTTTCCACTCATGGATACTGTTCCGTGCCACATGCACGTGCTTGTTTTTTATGTGTGCGGGTTTTGTGACTGATTAAACACCATATTTTCTATATACAGTAAAGCTTAGAGGTTTCATGGCTGCTTTCACCAGGAGCATCTTTCGTTCACGGTTCACAACCCGAGTATTTGTCCTGAAGTGTCATTTAGCCACAACTGGGTGTGGAGCTCAGATCACAGACTGCTTTCTTGGAGAGCTCTGCTGGATGTGATATTTAGCTTGCAGTATCTGACCTCTTATCATTTAATACCCTTTGTGTATGTCTATGAATAAAAAGATATCTTTCATCCCTCCTTTGCATAAAAATTCCATTAATTTCTCTGCCCTGTTATCACTGGATAAGTTTTTGAGGCATGAGATTCAGGGAAGGTTCATCACATAATAAGCATATTTGTATTATCTGACTATTGTTGTGCAAGCCAAATTGTGTTGGAAAGTAAGTGGTAAATCTGACAGGTAAAGTGACATTTACAGACTTTATCTTTTCCTTCACAATCTCTTAGAACTTTTCTAATAAAAAAAATATGTAAATTTGGATCATAGAGTAGGTAGATTTTCTTTCTTTTAAAAAATAGATGTGTCAAAAATGCTCAAGCATCAGTGTACAGGGCTGTAATTTCTATAAATGTATTGCATTGTGTTGAAAGGTGTCCATAACATTTTGGTCACACTCACTGACAAAAATAATAATAAATAGTAGAACAATAGTGGTATTAAGGGTGATGACATAATTATTGCTAATTGGCAGATGACAAAAATTTGGTGGACTAAAAAAAGCCATTAGCATTACTGACAGCTAATAGCTAATAGTTGAAGAACAACGTGGCATGGTATACTGTACACATATTATCACATATACTGTACACAAACTGTATTATCACATATTATCAGTGATGACAATTACCTTTTTAATCTTGGTTCTGTAAGGGGCATTAATACCTTTCAAGTATTTATTTGACACATTACTCAGTAATATGTCAAATGTGCCCTACTTGTCCAGTAACATTTTATAACATTATATAGGAATGTAATTGTTTTATCTCGTTCATTTATGTTTCCCCTATATGTGAGATCCTGTTTTATTGTGTTGGATGTGATTGTTGTAAATTAATGTGTTTTTATGTGACTTTGTGACACTTATTTTTCCTGCCATTTTGGCCAGGTCTCCCTTGTAAATGAGATGATGTTTTCTTCCTGGTTGAGATTAAATGAATAAATCATAAATCAAAAAAATATTCAATGGATAAATAAAAAACAACTGATTCATTGATGATGATAGTAATTATATTTGCAGACTGACTATTTAGTATGACAACTTTTCTCAGCTGAACTGAGAGAAAAGACATGTCGCTGACATTAAAGCAGTCTCTTTGGAAGTACTGGGAGGCATTTATTTTACAAGGGCATCAGTGTCAACGAAGCATCAATTGTGAGAAGCCCTGAAGCTATGGGGAAGAAGTCATTATCATAAGTTCTCACTTCACCTTTGGAATTAAATAAAGAGCAGTCCCACAGCAGGAGGGCTTGCTTCCCTTAAATCCAACTACTATGTTGTACAATATTTGTGGAAGAAAATATCAAATGCAATATTAGTCAAATTACGTGGGTTGCTGCTGGGTCATACTTATAGACTAAAGTTAGCTGGTAGCAGCCTGCGTATAGTGATCTATATTCAAATTGTTAAGTGTGTGTGAATTCACTGCTTTTGTGTAAAAGATGAGTTAGTCCAAATTTAATAGTGGTTATGACATATATGTGTTTTGTTTTCAAAGCAGTCAAGACAAGCAGTTTTTTGGCCTGTTTTCCATTTCCTTTATGTATAGACATAATGGTACAGTCACTATTTCTTGGCTACAGTAGGCATACATTCGCAATTTAAGTTAGGCTATACTTAGAAATTCCATTATCTGCTATGTACAGTAAGTGGTATTATACATGTACTAGGGCACTTTATAATGTATATCTAAAGGTTTTTAACACACAGCAGATGAATGGAGAAGCACGTGTCAGTGTTCCAGGGATATAAGAACCACGTTGTCGTGATTTACTGTGCCTTACTATTGGTTTTCTTTGACTGGCATTTGAGAAGAATATGTTTTGAGTTTTGACTGTAGGCGACACAATCTTGCTTTGGATGATGCAAACAGGAAGTGAGTGAGTTGGGCTACCCCTTAGCCGCATTTTTTAGGATATATTTGTCTACATTATTATGCTGTATTAGCTGTCAGTAGTTTCTGTTTGCACTGAAGCCATCAGTGTAGAGACAACAATCAGCTGCATTACTTTTGATGGTGAAGAAAATGTCTAAATGATGATTGTGAGGCTAAGTAAGTAAGCAAGTAAGAAAAGTTTATTTATTATAGCGCCTTTCACAGAGCAAGGTCACAAAGTTCTTCACAAAAGTAAAATTGTTAAAAAAATAAGACCATAAAAATAGTAAAAAGAAACAAATAGTAAAACATAGGAAACAACAGACCTTAAAAACGAACAAAATTACAAACAATAGACAGTATGAGGTGAGATAAAGGCCAGTTTGAATAAATTAGTCTACAGCTGCTTTTTAAGGGCATCAACAGAGACCGCATATCGTATTTCTATAGGAAGAGCTTTATATAGTGTCGGAGCCACCACTTCAAAGGCACAATCACCTTTTGTTTTCAATCAAGCGCAAGGGACAACCAGTAAGCCCTGGTCAGAAGACCTAAGTTACCTACTGGTGACCTATCTTAAAATGAATCCTAAACTCGATGGGAAAACAATGAAAAGAAGACAAGATGGGTGTGATGTGTGTCGTCCTGCTGGATCTGGTCGACAGCCTTGAAGAATGCAGCATTCTGGACCATTTGTAGACGGTCCAGAGATGATTTGCTGAAGCAGGTGAAAAGGGAATTGCACTAGTCTAGCCATGATGATATAAAAACGTGAATGATCAACTCTAGCTAAGGTTGAGATACAACAGACCAGAATTTGGCAATGTTTCTTAAATGGAAGAAACATGTACAGGTCGATGATATGATATGTTGATCGAAGTACATAGCTTGATCAATTGTAACACTGAGATTTCTAAGATTAGACTGTGCAGCTGAAGAAAGGGACCCGATACACTGAGCAACCATAGAAGCCATGCCATCTGAAGCGATGATAAGGACCTCAGTCTTATCTGTGTTTAGCTGTAAAAAGTTGTTAGTCATCCGGTCCTTAATGACAGTTTGTCAGTCTCATCGGGCTTATAAGAGACATACAGCTGGATATCATCAGCCTAACAGTGATATGAGATCCCTTTAAATTTGCTAATAATATGACCTAAGGGAAGCATATACAAAGTAAACAATTTAGGACCCAAGACAGAACCCTGAGGCACATCATAGGAATGAGCAGCAGTGTCAGACATGTAGGGACCAAGCAACACAGAAAAACTCCTATACGAGAGATAGGAGGAGGACCAGTCCAGGGCACTTCCAGAGACACCCACCCACTGCCTAATCCTTTCAGTCAGGATGCTGTGATCTACAGTATCAAAAGCTCCAGCAGCAACAAAACAGAGCATTCACCCACATCAGAAAACATCATTATGTCATTGGAGACTCTGAAAAGAGCTGTTTCAGTGGAATGCTTCTGACGGAAACCAGATTGGAATTTATTTAAAATGTTGTGTGCTGTCAAGACAGCAGTGAGCTGTTTGGTAAGAACTTTCTCTAAAAGTTTTGAGATAAAAGGTAGCTTAGATATAGGCCTATAGTTTTTGGGAAGGGATGGATCAGAGGCTGAACAACTGCATGTTTAAAATAAGCTGAGACACAACCATATTGCAGGGAGCCATTTATAATAGAGATCAGGCATGAACCAATAGACCGAAGTACATTGTTAAGCATGGAAGTTGGTGAATTATCTGCAGGGCTTGAGGAAGATTTCATGCTGCCCACCAAATCAATAAGGTCTTGCGGGGAAATAGGAGAGAAGCAGTCCAAAATTGACAGCCAAAATGGATAAGCAGAAAAGAGAGTACAAGAGGGGATGGTGCTAGCCCTGACGTCTTTAATCTTATCCACAAAGAAAGAGAGAAAGTAACTGCAATCCTTATTTGAAAAAACAGGCACATCAGGATGTGATGTTGTTGATGGTGTCAAATAGAACTTTAGGGTTGCATTTACTGGAGGGAATAGGGAAGCAAATAAGAGACCCTCGCATCCTTGACCATGTTGTTAAACTCAGTTAAAAAGTCTTTGTTATGGAGCTTGGTGGATTTCCACAGTTGTTTCTATCTGAAATTTATGCTGGAAACAAGTTGTGTCATTTAACTAGGGGGGAAAAATTGACAGGGGGAAAAAAGTTTTACATTTTACTATGGGGCTACTTTATCCAAAACAGTGGAGCAATGTGTATTAAAGGAGTGGACCAGACAAGCAACGTCAGTATGAGAAGACAACACTGCACTTGGATGAAAAGCTGCAGAAAACTTCTTAGCTGAGAGGCAATTTAAGATGCGAAAGCAATTTACACGTTTACTGGGCAGAAAATCTAAATTAAAAGACAGGTTGAACAAAACACATTCATGGTCAGTAACATGCAGCTTCTCACTGCAAATAGAATCAATATTTAAACCAAGTGTAAAAATAAGGACCAAAGTATGACCCCTAATGTGTGTGGGACCAGACACATGTTGAATAAAATTAAAAGACTCAGTGGCATTAAGAAAATCAGCAGCAAAGCTACAAGAAATGTCATCTACATGAATATTAAAATCACTAACCATTATAACTCTGTCCAACCTAATGATAGATGGTAAAAAATCACTGAATTCAGACAAAAAAGAACTATTATAACCAGGGGGTCAGTAAATTAAAATACAATAAAACAGATTTGAACGACCAACTTTGGTCATCTGCACTTCAAATGAGGAGAAAGCCTCATGTTCATTGTCCGACTTGGAAAGCAGTTCCTGAAAACCACGGCGAGTGTAAATAGTCAGTTACGGCACCACATGCTGTATGTTAGCAGCTGCCATTCATGAGTCCAGTTTGTTTGGGTGAATTGGGTCTCAAAACAGTTTTGAGACAATCAGTCCCAAAACAGATTAAAATTGTCAATAAAACCCACATTATGAGCCCTACAAGCAGACAGAAACCAGTTGTGAAGGCTAAGGAGTCTGCTAAAATGAAGAGTACCATGGCCTGCCATAAGAATTGGACCTGAGATAAAAACAGACTTTCCATAATACTATAGGAAATTAAAAAGATGGTTAAAATCAGATTTGGTCAATTCAGACTGTTGAAGAACTGTGTCATTTGTTCCCACATGGACTATTACTCTTTTAATGGAGGATAGGAGTGATGGCAGTAAATCCAGGAATTAGGAGTAATATCCACAGTAGTAAGTAAGATTCCTTCAGTGTTCGTCATTGAGTAGGTTGTTTTTCAACCAGGAGCCGAATTATCTGTAGAGCCATAAAAATGGCTTACAATTCCAGCACATATGAAGTAACTATGATCAATGAATAAAAAATTAGTACCCTTCCTCGTGCCACCAGGTCAGATGACACAACTTGGCTACACATTGACGGCCATGCTGACAGACATGCAGGTGAGAACAAAATCTGCTAAATAAGACTTGTTGTGTGGGAGAGATAAAAGATCTGCATTATTGTGCCTACTGGGGTGAATTAAATGAAAAAAAAAAAAAAGATTATTAAAGCTGGAGTGCAGGACTTTTGTCGACCCCTTCTGGCTGTAATTACAAAAACATTTTCAAAACATGCTCATGTCATAGGCTCCACTGTAGCCTGTTCCATTGCTACTGTTGCGGCTGTAAAACGGTAGATAAATTGTTTTGAGCATTACACAACCACCATGAAATGACTTGTTTCACTGTCAGAATTTGATCCATTCAGTCCGATAACATTTGGAAAGTCTAGAAGAGCCGCACCATTAAATTATTTTATCCCCCTTTAAGTTAGCAGAGAGCTAACCAGAAATCGATGAAAGGAACCAATTTCTAACCAAGACATATTTACTTTGTGAGACTACTTCAGTATGACATGGTGTGGGGCCTCAAATGTCTGAATATGCCTGACATACTCCACATGTCAACAACCAGTACATGGTAATCACTGACACAGACACACAAGGCCTTGCTTCAGAAGAAGTCAATATCTGTCAGCAGTGAGCATCAGCAGCCTGGCGTTAAGGCCTGACCCCCTACAGCAGACCTGTCAGTATGCCTCAGGCATTGCATCATTAGTATAACCCCTTGTCAGCACTCACTCATGTGTTAGCCCAAAACCCATGGTTTTTGTTCACTAAATAAAGTATGTGTGCCATCTTCATACCTTCATATTGAGCTGTAAGTGAATGATTGGAATTGAAAGTTGCCTCATATTATATAATACGCAAAAGAGGCTGATGCATTTAAGTTCAGGATCTTATCCTATGGCTTCAAATTATTAACTACAGACAAACTGTACAAACTGTATCCATGGTTAAGCAGAACGAGGCTTGCGTGATCTTGTAAAAACTGGAAATCCTCAAAACATACTTATGAATTTTACCAGTGATGTCTACATTTGCAAAAAATGTTTTTGTTAAATATGTAAACATGTTAAATATATGTAAGTGTGGAAAATCTGAATATCAATAAATAGTCATCATGTTATTTCTTGATTTTTTTTTGATGAACTCTAACCTCACGCTGATACATCAAATACATAAAATGGCAACATTTATGTTTAATATTGTACATTCTGTAGTTTACAAATATATAAAATCAAAAAATCTAAGTACCAAATGTGCAAATAAAAAATACCCACCTCGTCATCATTGAGGAACAGAGAGAAGGTTGTGTAACAATCAGAATGTTTTGACACAAAAATCTATCAGTTCAAATGTATTAGAAAAAGAAGAGACTTGGTTTCCCCTGAATTTGCTTTGTACTTCGGCTTTCAGATTGAGGATATTATAAACTGCTCTTGACTACTATTCTAAGGATGCCTTATTTTAATTTATGCTTTGTAGACTTATCTGTCTACCCCCAGTCAGACTTCCTCCATGGTTTTCCTTCATGACTCATTTGGAACATATCCAATGAAATCCTTCGGGGCTGCATCACTTTTAATGATGAGGACACTGATTAGACAGCTTTTTTTCCCTAAGCTGTATTGAGGTTTCTGACAGGGTTGAGGCTCATAAATTAATCAAATGAAAACAAAAATCAAAATCTTAAATAAGATGGGTAAAGGCAGCTAGACGAGAGGCAAGCACTGAGACAGTAACAGGCCCACTAAAAGCTCATGCATCATTTGTCTCTCTACCTCCAGTATATTGTAAACACACAGTGTACAGGAAGTCTAGCATGTGTGTCAAGATGAGAGACTGAAGAATTTCAGTCATTTTTAATCCTGATACATGCTCAGTCTGAAACCGAGGCAAACAAATGTTTCCTCTGGGGAGCTTATGACTTTCTTTTTCTGCCTTTACACAGAGAGAGGATGTATGGCTATTGTCACTGATGTCAGCTACAATGCTTGTTAGAGCACATTATAAGAATACCAACAGTTCACTGCATATGTTTTGGTTCAAACACTGCACATGTTTCAATATGCTAAGAAAATTTAGACTGAAGTATGTGGAACGATTTGTGCTTGATTTCCCCTCCATATTGAGTTTATAGCAATACAACATTTTAATACACTTGTTTATCACATAAAATGGTCAGCTGACAGCTCAATAAGGAAGTTAAAATATAGTTAGAGTGACAAAGCTTCAATGTGTCATTCATTAAATAGGACAATAATTTGAAGTAAGCTTTTACATATAAATGAAAACATGAAACACAGTTCACAACAGAAAACATCTGGCAGAGATGGGAACAGAACCTGTGTTGACAATTGAATAAATTGGACAACAATCATTTGCACTGTGACTGATGACTGATGGGCTTTAGAAAATAAAAAGATTTTACACCTATAGTGACAAGAGTTTGGCACTACAACAGGTGCACTCTCAAATGAGATATAGTATACAATGCCATTAACAGCCTACACAAAGAACATCTGAAAAAATTAAATGAAGCAACGCCTGCAAGCTAGTTCATGCCATATTCCCCTCACTGTGACATATATCTAATGCACCCTTGTAATCATTGAGGCATACAAACCCTGCGTTATGAGCAGGCCATCCAGAAATTTGGCCCTCCCAGGAGAAATCAGCATGGCTATCATTATTGTCATGTATTTTTTTGGTTGTGATTTATTATTATAATTATTGTTGTTATTGGACATATATGTGCTTCATCCAAGTGTTTCTTTTGTATCAACTATCTTGTAACATTAGTGTATGAAATATCATGTTTTTATTGTGGGATGACAGTCTGAAAGAATTGGCTCCATTTTGGATAATATTGTCTAAGTACACCCTCTGCTGGTCGTCCGCTAGACTGGTTTTGAGTTGGGTCTAACAACGTGAGTGATGTCAACCTCTCAAGAGTTTTGCATGTTTTCTTTTCTTTTTTTTTTAAGTCAGTATGATCCTTCACTTCAGGCAGTGTCTGGCTAGCTTGGTTTAAGTATTAGCAAGCGTGTTTCTCTGTGGAAATGGACATAAGAAAGTGGTTTACCAACAAGAAAAGCTCAACTAATGAGGATGGTTACTTAGCAGGTGCAGCCACACCACAAGAATCAGCTACCGCTAGCAGTTTGGTAGGCTACAGTAATGAAACTGGAACCAGCGTTGACGTTACCAACAAGCTAGCAACCGCAGCAGGGACAAGTGCAGCCACCACTGTGCCATCTCTCTCACCATCTCCTCTCCCCTCCCCCCGCCACTACTACTACCAGGGCTTTGGTTGCTATTTTTGCCTACCAACAGCTACCTCAGAACCGGATGGCAGATGTGCATCTGTTAGCGGCCCTTCTCCCCACCCTCATCCTGGAGAATTAAGCAATTTAATTCCAGATGACCACTGGGTGGATAAACCCAAACAGGTACAGGACTGTTTGTGTATGAATTGTAAGGTTTAATAGTGTGGTGAGACTACATGACTTATGCATACTTCGCCAAATAGATCACAATTAATTCATATCAACTGAGCCGAATTGTAAGTTTCATCATTAAAATATAGAGTAAATAAGCATATCATTAAATGGTAGTCTTTTAATATATAAACTTACATAACATTGCACCATTCAATGTGAATCTCTTGTTGCATTAAAAGTCAGAAAAAAATGACTTTGATTGTAAGAGCTTGCCAATAAAAACCAAATACCCTGCCAGTTACTTTCCTCTGGCGCTCGGACCGGTGGTGTATTTAAGCCGTCAGTGCTCTGCTCACACTTTGTTGCATGCCTGCTGCCAAACCACTCACATGCTTGCTTGCTGCCGCTCATATAGCGTTTCAAAAGCCCCACCTCCACCCCACCATCTACCTATAAGTCTATCTTGCCCTAGGGAGGAAGTTAGTATCATCACTCCCTACTCCTTGCTGTGTGAGATCAATGTTTCCTTGTGGGGAGCAATGAGGTCAGAGCCTAGACAAGAAACACTAATGCTGTACATATTCTACATTTAAATAATAATTCACTAACTAAGACCACTCCATTTGTGTAGAGTTTTAAGGAATGGTTTATTGGGATCGGCAAGTAAATTCAGGAAAGAACAGGATGCGGGTCGATTGCGATGGGATGTTTGGGGTTGAGGAGAGGGGGGAAAGGGTCGGTCGCTGGGGAAGGTAAATGGGAGCTGGAAGTAAGTCGAGGTCATGTATGGAGGGATGGTAGGGGTTGAGGGGAGGGATGAAAGTGGGTTGACTGGATGGGGGGGTGAATGGCAGCCGGTTGAAGTTGAGTCGAGGCTGGAACGTCTAGGAGCCCAGGGATGGAGACTCAGTGTGGGGGCACGTCTTAATGAGCAAATCTGCTTCATCATCCCCTAGTGGTTCCTATAATGAAAGAGGAGAGGAGAATTACTGAGATGGAGATATCAACCCTAACGCACATATCTTTGGTTGTGGGAGGAAACTGCAGTGCCCGGCGGAAACCCACACGACCACAGGGAGAACATGCAAACTCACCACAGAAAGGACCTGGGACGGCCAGAGTTCGAACCTAGGCCCTTCTTGCTGTGAGCCTACAGTGCTAACCACTGAGCCACTGTGTTGCCCGCTGAGAGGCAAGAGAGATGAATAGGGTTTGGCGGGAGGGTTGAGAGAACTGAGACGAACGGGAGAGGAAATGGTTAGGCACGCCTATATAGGTGTGTGCAGGTAAATGGCTTAAAGGGGCACAGGTGATTTGGATTAATGAGGCACAGGCGTTTGAATTAGTGAGAGGGAGCGGGGTGTGGTCTTGTTCCTGAACTTAATTATAATAACTTCATTCCACTCCACATGAGTTGGCTGACTGAACTACTATTAATGTATCTTAAAAAACAAATCACTAGACAAGAGACCATTCACACAAACATACACTCGTATTTCCATCACTTCAGAGCACATTATATTGATTTACTTTAACCCTAACCTAAACCTTAAACAGAGTACATGCACATTTCCAGGTCAATATATGTACTCTGGGGCTCTACTGGAATATTTTTGCATAATTTACAGTTCAAAAAGCTCCTTATTTATGTTATACTTTATGCAGCCTCTATCTCAGTTCAGCCTTTGTTTTAGCTCCTGTCTCTTAAGGCTCCCCTCCCAATGAGCCCACTGTCCTGATTGGCCAGCTCCCAGAAGCTGCCCTTTGGAAGACTTCAGCCAGCCCTGGAGGCTACATAAACAAACAGTAGAAGTCAAATTTCGCTTCTTTTCTTGTTCTTTACTTGAAATATAAACTTTTAAAATACATCCATGCATGTTATAGCCTGAATCCGATCCTAAATATGCAAGTGGACGACAACCCATTGAACAACTTTAGCAACAAAGACTACCCATGGATGGCCACTTGTGGACACGCCTCAATGATCTGATGTTAGTTTGGTGGAGAAGTAGAGGTAAATTTGCAAATTGAGCATTCAGAGCAGGCTGAAGCCCTGGCTTTTGACCTGAAAGTGGCATTTTTACATATGTTTACATTCATATGTTTGTTTTGGAATTTTGACAATGTTCAACATAGACATCCAACATTATTACAGTATATAAATGGCAAAAAAGCATGATATGTCCCTTTTAAACTAAGTCTTAACCCTAAAATTGAATTATTTAAGTAATGGGGACTAGCTTTTTGTCACCAAAGGGAGGTGAGTCCCCACAATGTGACTGTGTAAACAGATTTAGGTCCCCACAACATGAGCAAAACACAAGTACAACACACACACACACACACACACACACACACACACACACACAACCTAAACTTACTTTGGACTTGTTCCCGCTCTGTGAATCAGTAAAGCTGAAGGCTGTGTTGCTGGGCATTGAATCTTCATCAAAATGTCCATTCATCTTTTAACTTGTGTTTGAGTGCCTTTTTGAAGGCAAGCTGAATGAAATGGGCCCTGTGTTTTGAGCAACATGTGATACAGTGCTCAGAGCCAAATGCTTTTAAGTGTTGAGAATGAGTCCTTGAATATTGCCCCCATCTTCATGATGGTACCTCCATCATAAAGATGAGGGTGAAAGCTGTGAGTGCAGTTGGTATGGCCTGGAGTGAGCAGAGGAATACATTGAGAATGTTGGCTACTGTCCGTTTTCCATCTTTGGGGCTGCTCACCATCTCTATCATCCTTTTCACCAGAATATTACTGTGAAAACAACAACATATTCGGATTCAGTTGAATGCCAAGTTATCTTAGAAGAGGGACTGACGTTGATGGATCCACAGTTGTTCTGCAGCCTGTGGGTTTGAGGCAGCCAATGTGCTAATGACCTCAACACATTACTCTCCACCACACACATTTCTCCTTGCACATCATCCATAATAATATAAAATAATCTCAGGGGTTCTGATTTTTCATCTATGCCACTTTTAGACAAGGATTTACTCTGCATACATCTCTTGCCTTGACAGATTGCTCCTGCCTTGGTCTCCACAGTGGAATACGACAAGAACAAAGTGCAGTAAATTAAACTCTGCTTGCAGTTTCTCAGTGCACCGAAATGCATTATGTACTGTTACCGCGGTGAACAAATCCAGATTTCTGGCTTGTTGTTCTCTATTTGACAGCTGCATTCCAAACCTTTATTCCTTATGTGTTTTCCAGGTGTTTACCTTTTAGTGAATAGCCCTAACTATAGTGCCTGTTTTTTATACCTGTACGGCAAGTGTCTATAAAACAGCCTTTACACCTCCTGACTGCTCTCCATAAGTTAGAGGAGGGTGTTTTTATAATGGTGTATGTTTTCTATACAAACCCTGAGTAACAGGCAGAGGTATGAACTTTCAGTGCATTGTGGATGGATTTCTCTTGTGAAAAGCCTTGATGGTAACCGTGGGGACTGTATTATCCACCAGCCTAACAATGAAGCCTGCCAACATTTTAGCAAAGTTTTGATTCATTGGTTGCAGACGCTACTAAAACATTTCTGCTAAATAGCATTTGCAGTAAGGCAGGCAGATGACAAAGTCCTCTCTTCTGTGTGTCATGGACTGTTTTGACTTGAAGGCAGGCTGAATCATTATCTGTGCAATTACGCAACTTAATTACGACTGCTAAGGGCTAGCCCTGCATCTCTACTGTCCATCTGTCAGGCATCCTTGAACTCCATCCATCTTTTTGTCCCTTGTCTTTGGTTTCAAAGCTGAAGGAAATGTTGGATTTGAAGAAAGCTGAGGGCTGTCATCTGTCTGGCATCTTTTTGTCCGGATATTACAACGACATTGGTTGTCTTGTTTTTCAGTCTTTTGAGCAAATGATGTTCACGTTGGGCCAGAGCTGTTTTCAAGGCAGAGATATTATAAGCAAAGACATATATTAACTCTCATCTTCCAAATGCTTTCCATTTCCCAGTGCAGTGCTATCTTGGGATGGGGAAGTATAACATTAGTGGATGTTTTGAATTATCCTCTTTTGCCATGAATTATTGCTAAAAAGTTATCCCTTGTCTGTGTTTTTTTGGGTAAATATGTGTATCATTTTAACATTAATCATTAATATAGTGAAAGAAGATATAAATGATGAAAAATATCTATGGTAATATAGAATTAAAATGATGAATGTGCTACAACAGAAGATAACTTTTAAAGCATGTGATGTATGCTGTCTTCATTTGAGCTGAAGCGATTAGTCGATTAATTCATTTGTCGCTTGATGGAAAACAGTTTTGTTAATTGATCAATCATTTATCAAGCAAAAACAGCAATTATAAAAAAGAAATGCTGCTTTCCTATGTTTTAAATGGAATATCTTTGGGTTTTAGATTGTTCAGAACAAAAGAGGAAATTTGAATATGACACTGGTTATTTTATTTTTTATTATTGATAATGAAAATAATAATAATTATTAGATTAAGTATTAGACTACATTAAAATAATTTGAAAGATAAATGCTGCCTAATAAAAAAAACTGCACATATTAGGATCAATTACACATTTTCTGGACATGTTACACTTGCAGAACATGCAGCTACCTGAATAAAAGCGTGAAACACTAGCTGCGTTTACATGGACACTAATATTCCACTAATAATTGGAATAATAGCCCAATCAGAATAAAAATGCCTCTTTTAACCACCTCAATTGGAAAAGTCTGGCCTGGTCCAGGCCGATCGGAAGGAATTTAGAGAAGTGATGTAAACCTTTGATAATCTGTTCAATAGGAAAATATTAGCACCTAATAACCATGTAAGCCTTAATCCGATCATTTCTCTTTCCATGAGAACACATGGCGGTAACAAAACAAAACTGGTCTGTGGCTGATACAACACTCTCCTCTCTGCTGTTTGAAGTTTGCAGGAGAAGTATGTGCTGCTGAGATTGCTGCTTAATTAGAAAGAACAGCAGAAACGCAAATACTCTTCCCAGGACATAATGTGGGTCCATCTTGAAAATTGTATTAACAGGCGGAACCACTTCTTCTTCTGTTATATTTCCTGCAGATTAGACACTTCACAGCGGGCAGAACCACTTTGCACAAATCGGAAAAGTTATATTCTGATTAAATGCTTTGAGGCAAATGCACATTTTATTGGATCACTTTACTTAGCGTCCATGTGAACAGATAAGTTGGAATCTCTAATCAGAGTGATTTGAATCAGGTTGAAGAAATATTGTCCATGTAGCCGCAGTTTCTGACTGGCCATGACTAGATTGCTAAACTTGATAAATTTGGCACACAGCACACAGGAATGGAAAGGGGAGCAAAATTTCCCCTGAAACTGGTGGAGGCTTTATCCCATCTGTTGCTTTGTGATTCTCAGTTGTTCATTAAACCGGCTTGCATTTAATATGCAACATAATCAGTTACCAGTCTGTCACTGTAAGCTCTGCAGGCCGAGGTAAAATGTATGTTAGCTTGGGTTACAACTAATGATTACCTTAATTATTGATTCATCTGTTGGTTATTTTTTCATTTAGTCTATAAAATGTCAGAAAATAGTGAAAGATAAAGTCCCAGATGGCATTGTCAGATGTTTTGTTTTGTCCATTGAAAAAGTCCAAAACCCAAGGAGATTCAGTTTGCAATCATGTTCGACTGACAAAATTTGAGACGCTCAAACCAGAGAGTGTTGATGTGTGAATGGTTAAAAATGATAAACTGGTTATCAAATTTGTTGCTGATTTATTTCTGTCAATCAACTAATCAATTAATTAACTAATCCTTTCAGCTCTGATATCAGCTTTGTTCTCTATTTGCCTTGTCTTCAGCTCCTGTCAGTCAACAAGGGACTTATTTATTAATTTACTTATTTTTTATTTTGCCTTAATTATTGCTTGGCCCACATCTGGGCTTGATCTCCCAGATGTTTCTGTTACATTACCCACTAACACCCAACTGTTACTCCATTGCTGTGAAAAAATCAGATTCTTCACTTAAAATTCAATTTAAAATGCACATTTTTAGTAGTTTCACTGCCCCATTACCCTTACAAGACTATGAGTAAAGAAGGATTCAAATTTTGGCAACACTCTTCCTGCTTTATCAATAAGTGTTCAAACACATGCTTAATCATTTCCATATTAGTGGGATGCATAGTTTAACAAAATATACATGACATTTGGTGCAGTGAATTGATTTAGCTGAACTGATCACTTTTGATTTACAATGGATAGAGATCCCCTATGCTGCACTGCAGTCCTATAGTGAGGGACATCAAATAGATGCATATACACTGACATTATTCATGAAGCTGAGAAATGAAACCATGATGAATGACTGGACTGCTCATTTATGCAAACACACACACACACTCATACATAAAAAGACAAGGACCCAAGCACACACGAGCAGACTCATACACACACAAACACCATGCACACACAGGCTGCTTTGAAAACCAGCTTAGTGAGTCCGAGTCAGAGTGCCTCTGTCTAATCAGCAGTCAACACAAGCTCAAGACCCATCAAGAAACAGACAAGAGATCAGTCATTTTTACTTAGTTTTAATGTGCTGTATCTATCCAGATTCTCACTCCTTTGGGTGATTTTACTTAATTCCATGCAGCAGGCTACATGGTAATACCATGAAATGTGGCCAAGGTAATAAAACAAGAGGGAGGTTTATTATCACTTCAACTCTATTCTAGTCCACGACCCCTACTTTAGTGTAGCTCAAAGCAGAGATAGAGAGGAGATACAACACATTAAAGGGAGGATAAACAGGAGGCTTGAGCCACAGGATGGTAAGTTAATTTTGACTGTAATGGTCAGAACTGGGGGTGGATGGTGATTGAAAATGCTTTGTCCACTTGCGCAAGGCAGGCATCCTGCCAGTGCAAAAACATGAACAAGGTGAGGTGTATGTGTGTGTGTGTGTGTGTGTGTGTGTGTGCGGGCAAAGTTGTATGTGAATGTGTTTTATGTTATGTGTGCCCCTGAGTGTGTGTGTGTGTGTGTGTAGGTGCATGAGTGCTTGTGTGTCACTGCCATGTGTTTACCCAGTGTTATGAGCTACAACCTTGGCACTGTTTTCATACTCCAGACATGCTCCTCCACCCACACAGCTCTGCTTGTGAGGAGATCTGGAATGAACCATCCCCACCACCCACCCAGCAGCCTTCTAACAAGTAGTTGTGAGGCCTGCCTGTGTGTGTGTGTGTGTTTGTTGAAATGCAGCAATCAAAAACCTATTCATTGATCTGTCCAAAATGCCAACCCAGCAAGAGAAGCAATAAAGTGGTTTTCTCCACTGTTGCACCCTTTTACACGAAAAGTTAAAGTACAGGTGAATTTACAGCTCGCAGCTGTTTTATTCAATATTTTTGTGTCTCAACTTTGCCCTCTGGCTTCACACTGCTGCAGCTACTTACTGGTTCACTATTTTGTGGTCACCTTTTTTACACAGTGTTGTTACTTACTGTGCTGTAGAGGGCAATATGAATTTCTGTGATTTGCTTGAATTCATAAATGTTTCAAACATAAGATTACATGTAAGATGTTAAACAGTATATAGAGGTATATTACTTATTTTTGAGAAATAAGACAAATCAGGTCTTAAAATTGAATTAAAAAAGAAAAAAAAGTTGAGTAATAATCAAAATACTACTGTCAACAGTCTGGCCCAAATACAATTTAATTTTATTTTTTCAATTTCAAACCAGGCAATTACATCCATTCCTAACACCACTTCATATGTTATATAATAAAGAAACAAATATAACTATGAGTTCCTGGTGGAGGAGACATAGACATATTACAAAAGGCTTTTTTATTGTTTTATTCAGTCTCTCACTGTTGCTGGGCTGCCTCTCTGTCCCACTTAAAATGCATTAATTTTGTTCCAAATAATTGAAAAAAATGTAATTCCCATCATAATGCATTAACATATCATAGCTGTGCCTGCCGTTAGCATTGAATTGTCCTGAACTGTCAAAATATAGTATGCTTACTGGGACCTGTGTGACCTTGAGTCCTTAGAGCTACAGAATTGCTGACTGTGTCGTTTCTGCATCTGACGATACTGATTAAAAGCCAGTACATATACTGAACATTGTTTAAAATTAGAAAGGGTAACATTCATGCTTCTTTTCTGGATTATAGTCATAACAAAATTGTTTTTGTTCTTTTGTCATCTGTAGATATGTAACATGTAATCACATAACTGAAAAAAGGATTTATAAAACATGGTGAAAAGCAATAGGCTTCAGAGTGTCATCTTTTGAATTTCAACATTACATTTGTATCCATTTTCATGACTTAAATTTTCAAGACATGGTTGTCCTTGTAGGTGTCAATATGTCAAGTATAGAAATTTGTTGTAATTTCTCCATTTATTCAGGGCACGCATTCCCTTCCCCAAAGGCACATGTCTGCATATTGACTACCATAGAATTCAAAGTCTTACTACAATATTTGCTGATAACAACTCAGTCTGTGTCTGTTCCCTCTAAGGACTGAACTAGTCAGCTGCACATGCATAGATGAATGTTGTCCCTTAGCAAACAAATCAATAAAACTAATTTCCTTTTGGTCAATTGTTAATTAAATGCTAGTTTTTCCTCAATTAAAAAGTGACTGAAGTGCAGAATATGGCACATAATCATATTTTTCCTCTGCATACCCCAGGGCAAATACCCAGGGATGATTGCTAAAGCAAAATCATTTTTGTGATGTGTATCTGCAAATTGCTGCTGCGTGTGGTATCATCAAAGCTAGGTAAGCATTATCAGCCCCCCACCTGGTAAATGATTTTAATGTTGATGGGTTAGATTACCCAGAGAGTAAGGCTTGCCAGTATGCTAAAGGTCATTCAGTATTATCTAAAGGGTACGCCTGACAATTATGCAGAATAGGAATGTGGTCTTAAATCTGAGCATAAGGTGTATGTATTTAAAATGTGGAATATAAAAATGCACCAGCCATGTTATTCTGTCAGGATAAAATGTTTTCATTACTGTGATATTTCTCAAAGGGATAATGAAATGTCACAGTGGATCCATGACTTACATTACCTTACAGTTCTAAAATCTACCATCTTCACTGGACAACTAATATATAATCTGCAAGGTCTTCTTTTTAAGAAGCTGTTGTGCTGCAACAAAAATTACTTGAAACCTATTTCTGACCATCCACAACTCCCTTGGCTCTGACCCTAAGAGTAATGCATTCCATACTGGCCTTGGTGAAGTCACCATCAACCAGGATCATCCATGATTGGAAGGGCAGGTGTGGAGAAAGGGGGAAGGGGGCAATGGACTGGGAACAGAAGGGGGAGGAATGACCATGGATCAAACTGTGGTGCAGAGATGTTGCTCAATGGGCCGCAGTCGCAGTGACTTATAAAGCTTTTGACAGATGCTTCTCTTGAAAATACATTACTGTACCGGACTTGAAACCATCCAAGTGCTCCTGAGTGTTGAAGGGAATACATAACCACTATACCGAAAGCTTTCACAATTGTCAGAATGCATTCTTTCCTGCTGCATGCACCCAAATGTTTACATTTGCCTGTCATATTCAGAGATAGACATGCACACACATATCCACTCAATCCATACATGCACATGCAATAAAAACAAGACACTTTTCCCTCTAAGCATTCACACTCTCATTAAATCTCCACAATTGTAGTCACAAATATGTCTGTTCCTCTTTTGCAAAGCACCCCTGAAGCAAAGTCTGCACGATGGATTTGCTCTTTACTGTAAAACACAGACACTATTTACATTTTCTCTCCCCTTTTATTTATTTAGGTTTTACAGACAGTGGTGTATGTCTGTGTAGGTTCTAAATACAAAAAAACAAACAAGAAAACAAAAAAAAGAAAAACAGACATTCATTTTAATTGAGCAGTTAAACAAATTGATACTGCAATGCTGGATCTAATATATGCAGTGAAATCCGGACACCACCACTTATTTTTTATGCCTTAGTTATTGGATTTTTAGAGAACAAATGTGAAACAAACGAATCATTTTGTTACCTAATGGGCTTATGCAACTTAATTGAAATAGCCCCTTAATATCAGGGTAATACTGTACCACTAAGTGTTTCAAATGTTCTAATATGCTGAGGTGAAAAGCTTCATTGTCTTTTAAAACAACAGGCAATCCTTAATTTGTCCCAGTAAATTAATAAATATGAGTGTAAGAATTCATCAGGGTCTGTAATTAAACAGAGGTTAGAACTGTTGGTTAGCTTAGCTGTAATTTAAAACTGGTTCAGCCAAACCAGCACATTGAGTGGTGCTAACTCTAAAGTGATTGCTCAGTAAAAACATGGACAGGTTTTTAAAAACAGACTGCAATATCTGACATCTCTGAGGGAGACTGCAGTCTCTACCACAAACATTTGTGGTTTGTTTGATTTTTCTGATGTGTTCATCTTGCAGATACCAGCAGTACATGCTGTGTACAATGTTGTGTACAAAGCTGTCTTCTCTTTTTCATCCTATGTTTACATTACATTTTGTGCTTTAGGTTGGAGGACCTGTTGCTCTGAGGATGTTTCATCATTCATATGTTGATATATAGAGGACATGAGCAAAAATATCATGGCTTTCCATTTGAAAAAAAAAATGAAATGATACACCTCAATATACCTCATCCTATCTGCTGGCATGTAATTTTCAGTGGGTCAGGGTTCTCTTGAGCCCAGTAAAAAAAAATATTTGATTCAGTTATGGATCCACCCGGTGATATTTGTTGAATCTGGAATACCGGCAAAGTATAAATGTTTCACAGAATTTATAATGTCAAAAATCACAGTAGGTGTATTGATGAAGAGGTAAGCTTTATTTCGTTGGAATTTATTTCATTTAATTTGATCTTATACCTAAACATAACTATATTTTTTTGTTGTTAGTTAATAATTAATATGCCCATTGAAGTTCGGAAGGGGTGTACTTCCTTACTGGTATTAATAATGAATTCTTTGTTGGTAAAAGTTATCTACTTTACATACAGTCTAGTTGTATCTGTATTACTGTATGATTTACTGTATGAACTTTTTTTTTTTACAAAGGAAATGATGGCTGAGCTTGAGTAGATGGGTCCTTTGGGAACGTTGTCAACTCCAGAAACATGCGAGGCTTTTCCTCAATCACACAGACCTATCCTCCGTGAACAGAACAACCTTGGTGTGGTCTTGTTAAACCCCAGTACCACTGCCGGAGTTCTGGAAATCATTGATGGATGCCAGGGATTCATGCTGGTCGTCCATAATGTTCGGCAGCCTGTTCTTTGCCGTAGAGATGGCATGAGCCTGAAGCACATGGCCTACTGTTTTCATGCCAGATGCAACGGTGCAACTCCTGTTCTGCATTTGGAGCGGCTTGAGGATGCTCTAGTGCGGTTCCAGGAGGAAATTATCCTCCAGCAGGAAAACAGACAAATTATTATTACCTTCAAACAGTCACACACATGCACAGAGTCACCCTCATTGCAAGAAACAGATAAAGAAAACACAAGGGATAAGGGTCGTTGCAAGTGCTGATAATTTTACCACAATTCACTCTACATTAACATTGAAGATGACATTCCACATGTCTGAAACGTTATTGAGGTGTTCATAAATTAAACCATGTTAAACTATGTTAAAGCATCATGAGTAAGGCCAGAACTAATATTTATCACCATGAGTCCCTCTCAAGTTTGTCGGAGTATGTTGTGGCGTATGTTGAGTACCATGTGTGATGCTACATTGCACAAAGTCAAAACTGTTGAATCAACAGCTGAGGATCTTCCTGTCCTGACAACAGTTGACACATTGCAGGGCTGGCAGACATCAAAAACCTGTGTTACATGTATATATGCTCCCATAAATGGAGGATATCAATGTTGCTGTAGCAAAACACATGAAGAGCAAACATTTCCATTTTGTTTGCAACCGAGGCAGGTTTTACAATTGAATGGTTGATTCAAATGAAGATGCTTCTCAGTGATGCAACATATAAGTAATGCAACAACAATTGCATTTGTCTCATAAATCACCTCTGTAATTTTCTCATTTCACATAGAGAGGTGGTTATGGTGCAATGCTGCAGCAATCTCTGCGGAGGTTCCTGGTTTCATCTGTCATGCACAAACCCGGGACATGCACCACTGGATTATGAAGACCAGTTCTGCAGTGAGGCATGTGAGCAGGATGGATCATAAAAATCGATTGTTACTGCCACCAAAGTCAAAGGAGGGTAACTGGTCTTGTAGCTTGTTCGAGTGGGATCATGTTGAGTGTCTGATCCCAGCAGCAAAGCTCGGCGTTTGGCACAATTTAAATCCCTTCGGTGCAACTTTAGTACTAATTTCTGCTACAGAATACACTGCTTAAAGGTTAACGATTACCAACTGTAATTGGAGATATAGTGTATAGAGAAGCATGAAATAGGCAGAAATAATATCGTCACCGCAACACAATACTCCTGCTCACATTTCTGGTTAATACTGTGAATGAGGACCAGGTCCAAAATTATTCCAAAGCTGTCAGTGAAAAATGATTCTGCCACCTGGCCAGACATCATGCTGTGTGGGAGGGCGATGGTGATGACAGAGTTCTAGGAAATGAACCTAATGTGTTTTTAGGACAAACAACACACAACTCCTTCATTTTTTAAAAAATTTTTTATACAGTAGACTCTCAATAAAAACAAGAAGTATACACTTATATGGTCCTACCCCTTCTCCATAACTCAAATACTTAACTTAATATATACAATATATACATATCACAAAATATCATGCCATGATATTTTAGTGCACCCCTAGTAAACTGTAAGTGTTTACTGAACAGTGTTTAGATTTTCTCACCAGTTTATTGACATGTAATTTAACACATCATACACACTTAATGATGTACATTCTCATTCCTAAACTAGTCTCACAGTCTTAAGCCCTCCATTTGTAAAAGCCTTTCTAAAACTGTGGTCATTTATTGCAATTTTCCTATACACAGTTAAGTAATGCAAGTCTGTTCCAGATGCATTATGGTTAAGAGTGTTGCACACAGACCAATGTGTGGAGATGCTGGCAACTTCTGAGAAAGACTTCGATCAAATGTTTGCCAAGACTGGAATTGAGTATTTCATGTCCCCGCTCACTTAGAGTTCCAATTCTGCACACATAAGACAACAAAAAAAGTTTTTGAAACAGTATGGAAAAGATAGGATGTTTGCCTTCCTATCAAACAGTTACCACAAAGACTTTGAGGGATTAGGATATACCATAGAGGAATAAAGACAGAAACACTGGTGCGATCTGAGCATTGGATTAGAGAGGAACAGCATAAGAGTTGGACATAATGACATACCATTATTTTAATTGTGTTATTTCAAAAATATATTGCAATGTTGTCATATGTAGCATAACAGTCACAAACCTGTTGTGTAAGAGATACCCTGATTGTTGATAAATGGGTTAGGGTAAGGGTTAGGGGGTTAATTTAAATGAAAACTGTGATCAAGTCTCTTTCTGTACTGTGGGCCAACAAATTTTGAAATCCGCTATTTTTTTTTTTTGACTACTTGACTTCATCTTCTTGCCACTGGATTGATTAAATGCTACTAGGACTAGCGTCTTGCCATGAACAACTTCCTGGAGATGGAGAATTATCCATCACTCTTGTTACGCACATTATTTGTGGAGAATTGAAATTATGTGTCGCATATGAGACTATTCAACATTTCCAGTCTCAGTCTTTTGATGCCGCCAGTGTTGGCATCCTTGAGTGTTACCTTTCAAAATGCAAAATGACTAAGGGAAACGCTTCTGCAATTCTCTCTTTTCAAAACAGCAAAAGCAGGAATTCATGAAGAGCCAAATGGCTTCTAGTCCCCAGTGTAATTTATGCTTGTTAGTGTTATAAATTGTGTGCAGTGCCCCAAGGAACGTCACAGAAAAAAAGGTGTTTACTTCAAGCAAGGATCCTAATTGGCTTTGAAGAAAAAAAAATGTACAGACTAAAGCATTTCAAACCAAGAGATGGGCAAACACTATAGTTCCAGTGTTTTACCAGACAAGCTGGCTTCATTAGGGTTAAGACAAAGCAATGCACAAAGATCTTAGATTCTAGTCAGTAAAACACAACTACCTGCCACTTGAATTTCTTTATTTGACTGTAGACTTTACCAATCTGCAATTTGATAACTTAAAACAATTACAGGCATCTTTTCTTGACAGGTCTGCTTAAATCGATGCGTTGTTTCATAAGCCTTGACACCGTCGTATGCTCTGTGCTACTTTTCCAATGCCAGCATAAAACAGTTAGGTGAATATCTGGAATATATAGAAATTTAAAAAAAAAAGAAAAATAAATGGTATTAATGTAGAGATCACATAAATGCTAATCACGATGCACTTCTTGCCCTAGACTGAGGGATAAACATTTTTACCTGTTTAATCCCACATATCATTATTTCTAATGGAATATAATTGTACTATCTTACTTTGGGATCATTTTGAGTTCATCTCTCACATACTGTTTACCCTCCAACATCACTGCTGGCTATCTGTGCAACTGCACAGTCAGGTTTATCCACCCAATCAAATTAATCCTCAGGAACAGCTTTGAACGTACCGTATCACTGCTGGATTTGGCACAAGCACACAAGAAAAATGTCATTCAGAGGGAAATAACAGACCCCCATTGGCATTCATTTAGAGACAAAAGATACATTAGCTACCCATATGGTTGTCCAATTTTTTTTAAACTGCTTATTCTATCTATATGGTTTTACAAGGTATAAATGACTGTCGAGTACAGAGTCTTGGGCATAAAGGTTGCTATATGTGGTCTTCTTTGCAATGTACCAAATAACATGTGGCCAGATTCATATTTAAGGTAACTAATGGGGGAGGACCAAAGACCTATGGAGGGGACTGTGCATTTCCTTGTTTCTTACGCTAGGAGTGGACACCCCAGCTTTCTGGTGATATGCTGCCCCCAGCTTTCTAAGTGTACCTCGTACACATTTTAAGACTTGGGGAGATTGTGCTTTCCAGTCGGCAGCCCCTAAGCCTTGAAATAGTCTCCCAATAAGCTTAAGGTCCTTAGATACTGTGGACTCTTTTAAAAAGCAGCTAAAAACCCATCTGTTCAAACAAGTATTTTATGTTTTTATTTGTCAATTTTGTGTACTCTCCTTGTACATTTTATTTGGTGTCTTTGTTTTTATTTATTTTGATTGTATTTGATTGTATTTCTTTGGCTGCAAAGTACTTTGTGACTGGTGTCTGTGAAAGGTGCTACATAACTAAACTTTGCTTGCTTGCTTGCTTGCTTGCATGCTTGCCCCAAATTTGTTTGGAGTGTGGAGTATGAATTTGACAGATGGCCAATTCTTCAGTTCTTACATATAGCACCTTTAAGAGGTGGTGGCAAACAAAACAGAGCCAAAAGGAGAGTAAAAACTGGACTGGCATTCATCAGGTGGCCAAAAACGTTGCATTAAAAATGTTGCTTTGCAGTTGCTGTATAAGTCAGCAACTTTGCCATATAAACTTAAAAGGGATAACACTGTATGACAGTGCAGTGTTCCCACTTTGCCTAAGTGACCAAAATAATCTTGTAATACAAATTTAATGAATGTTATATGGTGATTAAAGAAGCTTAAGTGTTTCTTGTTTCACAAAATGTATTTGACAAAAGAAGGCCAAACAGGAGTTTGGAGCCAGACAATATTTCAGCAACCTTTTGAGAATTTGTGTATAAAAATTTAAGTTACGTATTTTATTATAAATCCCCATTTTCTGTCCAACCATATGGAAACATTGCACTCACACATATGGTGTATGTGTGTGTGTAACATGTTTGTGTGTGGGTACATGCAATTTTAACCTCACTTCAAGGAGAACTGAATGAAGCACATTTTTAGTCACTTTGTTAATGACAATGACTTTCTTGTCACATTTTTTAGACTAGAGAGGCCTTCGCTTACTGATACTCATTTTATCTAATCACATTTATCAAACAACAAAGATCCAGAGCAGGCAGAGGAGATCCACACTAATTACATTAGAGCTAGAGGAAGATTGGCACATGCGATGAAGTGATTTGGCCATTCACAGCCCTACCGGCCGTGCTCAATAACTTCAAGCCCATCCCAGTTGTTTATAAGATGGAGCTGTCATCCGGACATCACTCACATTTAAGATGCTGTCTTAGCCTCTATGTTACAGACCCCACCAACACAAGTGATGCAATGAGGCAACAGGAGATGAGTTAGATGTTATTGAGGGAGTTAATCAAATTAGACACACATCAAGTAAAAAATGATCAACTAAAAAGAACATCATTGTAGCCATGCATGTCTGTGAATAGAATGTAAATGTATTGTCTTTTTGCATTTTCACATAGCACCCTGTCGGAAACTAGCCTTTGTTACACATTGCAAATTTGATTTTTCTCCCATGCTATTTAAATAGATTTACAACATTCACATCATCATGCAAATACAGTTCGGTTTATATTCTGCACTGTATTTTGCTCCAGATGCATCACGGTGTGCTCCAGGAGTACCAAGCAGCTCAAACAGGCCCCAGAAAGCAAATCCAGCATCTTTGTGGCAGTATTTTCCCTAGAAGACAGGGTGTTGCTCTTACTACTGTACAAGCTTTCAACACAACTCAGAATCTTCTGTTGACACAAAAGGGGTTTTTTTTGTGTGTGTGTGTGTGTGTGTGTGTGTGTGTGTGTTAGTCTATGTTTGTGTGTTTGTCTGTGTTTGCTGAGGAGGTACAGACAGGAACCTTGGAGTTTGCAGCTGTCACAATGAGATGTCAATATTTATGACACGTTGTTTGCTATTTGGTATGTGTGAACTCTTTTTCCTTCAGACATCTGCTTCAGACATTTGCACACATTCAAACACATTCACATGAGTAGAAACTACAAAGCCGGTAAAATCAAATTAACTGTAGACAGTTCTTTTATTTTCTTTCAGCATCTTCTGCATTGTGATTTCTCAGTTTTGTTTTTCTTTTTTTTTTAAAAAACCTTTGTTTATCCAGGGAAGGTTCACTGAGAGCAATGCTCTCTTTTACAGGAGGGCCTTCAGACAGCTGAAGTCTGATCTGTTAGCATAATAATGGTTTTGGTCAAGGTAATGAGCAATAAGTTCTCCATATTAAAAGGCAAAATATGTAGTTTGTAACTACCCCCCAGAATGATGCATAAAAGTATTTTATGATATGACAGCCCTATTGTGAGGATGACATAATCTGTCTGTGCTTTCCAAAACCGTTAAAAATTACTGCTGAAAAATCTGTTTTATGATCTTACAATGCTATTTTTAAAGGATTGGTTCAGAATTTTTCCAGTCAGTCTTAAAACAACAATCACATACCCACATGAACACTGAAAGAGTTTTTCCTCACTGTAATCTTTCCTGCTGTTCATACTGGCTATTAGAAGATCCCCTTAAAATGCACCTTCAATGTAAGCGATAGGAGCCAATTGTGTCCACACAGTCAATTTGCGCAAAAATGTATTTAAAAGTCTTTAAAAATCTGAAGCTTATATGAGGCTTTAGCAGTCTGAGCTATCAAGTGGATATTTGCCACATTTTCAGCCATTTTAGCATAAAATTCCTTCCTTAAGTTTCCTTGGACAGTTGAGCTGTGGTGGAAGTATAGTTAGACTGTAACGCTGGAAGATATTGACATTATTTGACTCATTTGGATGCTGAAACTTCATATTAGCTTCAGACAAACTTTTAAATACATTTTTGCAGAGGAGGAGGGCTGTTGATTTTGGCCCTCATCACTTACATTGTAAGTGCATTATGGAGGGATCTTCTAATGGCCAGTATGAATGGGAAGAATGATAATGGCAAGAAAAACCTCTTTCAGTTCAGACTTAAAAAATTGTGAACCTATCCTTTAAGATTTAGTTAGGATTAGGCACCACCAAGATTTGGTTAGGGAAAGAGCATGCTTTGTGTTAAAGTAATCTGAATCTTGTTAAAATTAGTACTTTATTAAGGGGACATGGTTAAGGTCAGGGAACAACCATGGTCACGGTTAAAAGAAAACAATCTTGAATGTTGTGAATGGGAAACAAACAGCTGTCTCTTGTGGCAAAGTCAATCATTTTGTTGACCCACCCATCCAGCCCGAACCTCCTCCCCATGCAGACTTGTGGCTCTATAACAACATCAACCAACTTCTTCCTTAGCTACAGACAGAGAAAAGTCATAATTACTATGGCCCCTAGAGGGCACTTGTCACTTGAGCATAAACAAATGGCATTTTCTGAAATGACTAATGCTGTCATTTTTCTTGGGAGGACAGTCTGGTAATGAGGTAGGACTCTTACCCTTTCCTTTCGTCACCTACTGGCCCAGGCATCAAACTGACGACCTTCCAATCACAAGCTTGCGCCTCTAACCTCGGCCACCACTCCCCCACAGGCAATAGCTCCAAAGAATTCCCTGTGACAAATGTGCAACTCATTTTCTTCATCCTCAGAGCCACTCAAACTGTGACTGACTGCTTAGTATTGTTGACCTCTTGGAATAAGCCAGATGTCATAACATGATTGATTGATTTGTTCTGAACACAGCTGATTCATTCGGAGCTGTGTCAACTGACTTGCTGTTACTATAAAAACATATAGCTGCAGGTTTATTACAGGAGCATTAAGGTCTTTGAGTCCAATTAAAATATTTAAACACTCAAGTGACAGACCCTTACATCACACAGTAAGCTCACTACAATGCAAAGCATATGGCTTGTTTTGTAGCTGAACTGACTATGAGGGAGATGGCTTTGCTTTGATGCCTCACTTGAGCTTGAGTTGTTTCCCTCTGCATTCTCAACACTCCACCTGTTTGAGCCCATCCTTGTGGACCAAGACATTTGCTGGCAGTCAGTAAGGCAGCTTTTGTGTACTGCTGTGCACAACCAACACTCCATTTCAGCACCTTCTTCAATCAGACCCATGTCATAAATTAAATCTAAATTTTAAAAGTGCCAGAGGGCGTAATATATCTTACACTGTAAAACAATGCTGTGGAATATTGTTTTGCCATTGATATGATTTGTGCATGTAATCATTTTGGCATAAAATCCCTTGCCCAACTCCACCAGCAGTTGGGTCTTTGTGTCACCCTTTTTTTCAGGCACAATGCCACTGATAGCCATTTGGCTGAGAATGAAGTCAATGCTTTGGACAATTGGAAAGAGTTCCCTCTAAGACTGACTCTGTGCATGCTGATGTGTTTCTCAGTCTCTCATTTGTAATCAGACCATGTTGTCTTTACCTTGTTAAGAAAACAACTTTGAACATACAGAATCCACCATCTCACTGACCTTATGCTACTCTGCAATGTATTTTATATGAGATCCCAGAACTCAGTCCTGCAAACAATACTGTTTTCTTTCTATCTCATTTACCAAGGTTTTTAACCTCACATCCCATATTGTTGCAGGTCTTCTCCACTGTCAACATTTCTGTTGCTTTCAAATTTTCTTCTCAAATGCACAGTTCTGCTGTTTGCCTTCATGCTGTGATAAATAATGAGACACAGGTGTATGTGGTGATTTGTAAATCCAGGGATGTACACAGGTACATACTTTTTTTTTCTAACAGAAAATTCATTGTGTCTGTTGATGGCTTTACCTCCTCTCAAGCATTGTCTAGGTATGGGGTGCCGCAGGGCTCCATTCTAGGACTAATTTTATTTTCTCTCTATTTACTCACTTTGGGACACATCAAACTGCATCATATTTCATTTCATTGCTATGCAGATGATACTCAGCTATACTGCAAACAATCTAAATCAGCTAAGTTGTCTTCCTCACATAATTGCCTAGCTGCAGTTAAGGATTAGATGGCAGTAAATTTTCTTCAGCTTAGCTCCTTAGTTTATCACCTTAGCACACCTGAGCACACTCATGGCCAAGTTCTGCCTGCTCTTGGCTCTCTAGCTCGGTGTGTGGTACCCACTGTTAAAAACCTTGGAGTTATTTTAGACCAGAACCACGCTCCCATGTTAAAAGTTGTTTTTTTCCACACAAGAAATATTTCTAGAATTAGATCTTTTATTTTTTTAATGATCTTCAAAGATTCATGCTTTTATCACTTCTCGTCTGGATTATTGTAATGCAGTGTTTACATGCCTTGGCCAAAACATGATTGCACAGCTCCAGGGTGTCCAAAATGCAGCCACCAGACTTTTAACCAAATCACGAAAGCATGATCATATCCCCCCTATTTTAGATTACTTTCAAAGGCTGCCTGTCTGTTTTAGAACTGATTTTAAATTTTACTCTTGAATTTTAAGGCCCTGAATAGTATGGCACTGAGCTCCTTGGCTGAGCTTTAAATCATAACTCACCAGCCCGTAGCTTGAGAGCTTCTGATAAGGCCCTGGTAGCTATTCCCTGGTCAAGGCTGAAGACCAAGGGCGACAGGGCTTTTGCTGTTAGGGCTCTAACCATTTGGAATAGCTTACCTGAGGAACTTAGACTGGAAAATTGACTGCCCTCTTTTAAATCATCTCTCAAAATTTACTTCTACTGGCTTTTGCTTTAATTATTCTACCTGTTACTTACTTTATCTGTTAGTTTTATGTGTTACTTTTATCTGTCATTTTCTCATTACTTTTAACTGTTTTATGTGTTATTTTATTTGTTGACTGTGATTTTGTATTTGATTGTTTGTCTGCTTTCTTTTATTTGCCCTTGTTTGTGAAGCACTGTGTAACAGCTGTTTTGAAAAGTGCTTTATAAACAAAGTTGTTATTACTATCAAAACTCTGCCAGATTTTTGTATCTCACCCAGTGCTCGAGAATGCTTTCAAAGAAGCCCTCAGAATTGTTTTCTCTAAATGCTCTGCTAAACATTGTAACATGGTATGCACCCTCAGCTGCTCACTTCTTCCCTTTTGTGCCAGATGGGCAATTAGAAATATGCTAACTGCATGCTGAGCAGCCACCCACACACTGGGCACAACACTGCCACATGCGGTGAGATTACCTGTAAAAACCACTAATAATGTATACCTAATTCAAGGTCCTTGTCACTAAATTTAAAACTTTCTGACCATCTCACACATCAGTCAACAAAAAACAGCTGACATCTGTGATCTTGTCACAGCAGGTTTTAATCAGTTTAGTCACAACATCATTGTGTCCTTTGGAAACCTCTACTGTACAAAGACTTCATGTAACTTCCTATAACTTCCAGTAATATTGAGTGATTGTACTTAACTAAAACCATATTCCTCTTTGATATTTATTGTATTTATTGTACCATATATATCTAAAAGCTAATTTCCATCTGTAGTCTCTGATTTACAGTTTGATATTGTGTAGGAAAAATAGTTTCTACGTATCTTTAACATTAGTTCTCATTCAGGTTGACAGTTTTTTCCATCTTTCAGCTATAAAAGCTGCATGTATTTGAAATCAATAGTCTGAGATTGCCTTTTCTCGGCTTAAGAAAGTGCTACCAACATCCGCAGCATAATGTACTTAATGTTTTCAAGGCAAAAGATCTCTCCAGGAAAGGATATGTAAATTGCGTATTTACCTTTACATTTAAAAAAAAAAAAAAAAAAAAAGATATTTTGGCATTACAGCATTTTAAAAGTCTGACTCTTGAGTTTAATTAAAAGATAAGAGACATACATTTTTTAAATAAGCTTCATTGCCAATTATATAACAACTCTTTGTACTACATTTTAAACATGAACACGAGTTGATTTAAATTGAATATGTGAAAGTGACACCTTGACCAGCGGGCCTAGATTGTGCTGGTGTAGGCTGTGCCAGACAGTTCCTTCTAAATGTTTTATTGGCTAATCAGGGAACATAAAACTCAGAGACAAAGCCTGCAAATCTTGTGTGTGCTTGCTAGTGCTACAGTGTGCTTTGTTTAACTAACGTTATCTCAGTGTCTTTCGTAAGGATAGCATTTCATTATGTATCGTTTTTTCGTTTGCAAACTATGCACTGCACTTTACCCAACTGCTAATACCAGTCCCCACTTTGAGTTCTTCATTTAGAGAATCTACTGGAGCCCTTATGCACTGCCCCTATAAGTACAAACACCCCCACACACCTCCCAACAACAGAAAAGCTCTGCGGACAGAAAAGGGAGACCCTGCTGCAGTTGATATTGATTTAGACCACAGTTTACACACAAACACAATGTTGCAGGCTGTGCTGAAATTGTGCCTGATGCTGGTATTTAGCCAGAGAACTTGTACATTTAACACAAGTTAGTATTGCTTTCGGCCATTGTTAGAATACTCTGTAAAGCAAGATGCATGCATTGCTTCCCTACTGAAAATTTGGAACCACTAATGATAAAAATTGTGTTTACAAAATGGGCTTCAACTTGCACTGTCCAGCTGGGGTCATGTACAAGGTTTTTTCACTTGTTGGCAGAAATAATGAAAAGAAAACTGACGCCCACCTGCTAAGACCACACCAGATTGAAAAGAACTGACTGTTACTGTGATAAAGTAACAACTCAAAAAAAGAGAGATCTGAATGGGAAAAGGTGATAAGATACCAAAATGAGAAGAATAACAAAATAAGCTACATGACAAAGGAATATGTTGCTTTAGATGGCATAATTTTACTCCTTATTTTGGGGAGTAATGAGTGTTTTGCATTTAATATACAGTGAGTTATAGTTTGTATTGCGTATTAAACCTAGAGCACAGAACTGTTTATTATTGAGCTAAAAAGGGCTCAGATGGTTGTAGCTGTGGCAGAGTAAGCCTGTGAGAGCCAGTTGCTCACTCTGTGCACTCACTAGCCTCAAATCACCTGCTTATGTGATATTCTCCTGTTAGCTTTGAGGTGGACTTCGGATGAGAAGGGACTGCTTGTTCCCTGTGGCTACTGGAGAGGAACTGACGGCTGCTGCTACCTCCTGGATAACTTTCGGGATTTCATTTCCCAGTTAAAGACAATTAAAGGACCCCTTTGGATTCCTACTAAAAGACTACACTTTCTGTTTTTTTTCTTCAGCTGAAGACCATTTTGGTCGTACTAGTCCATGGAATCAGAAAGGACTCCTTAAGTTTAAGGGTAACACAGTACATTAAAGGTTGAACCTGTAATTGTTAATTTATTAAGCCATTTATTTGAAGATTCTGATTTGTTACCAAACCAAGGTTCAATTTATTTTGCATTCATACCTATCCATTTAATTTTAATGGAATTGTAAGTTTCTTTTAAATTCATAAGGATAGCTATGCTCCATTCCAGCATTTCATAAAGTGAACTGCTACCAGACATTAAATAAATTCTCCTGAGTTGTTAGAGTTATATAGTCTCTGTAATTATTTTATTATAGGCTGAAGCAGTAGTTATATTAGTACATATTGTTACATTTACATTGTTTTATCATGTTTATTATATGATCCTTACTTCAAAAACACACTTTTTTAGTACAATGTAACTACCATGTCATTAAGCATTACTGACTTTGACAGTTCTCCTATTTCAGCGAACTTATTCAATAAAATGTCATGTTTTAGTTAGTAACATTAGGGAACATATGGTACATGATTGTCTATATTGCATGGGAAAGGAAACCATCCATTTTGATGAGAGGATGTTTTGATGATAAGGACATGGGATTAAACATTACTGTCTCTTACAGTACAGTTTCACTTTATTTACTCTGTAAATTGTAATGTCTTACTTAGTGATGTTGCAGAACATACATGGGACAAAACTGTGTTGATTGCATGGAAAAGGGAATAATCCATTATAAATTATATGCTAAAAGCCTGGTAATACCATGGAAACAAACACGGTTTCCTTTTACAGTACAGTTTCAGTTTACTTACTGAGTAAATTGTCCTGTTTTACTTAGTAATGTTGTAGAACATAATTATATGGTACAAGTTCCTGTTAACAGCATGGACAATGGAATAATGTATTTAAAAGGATATGATAAGAACTTGTTAATACCATGGAAACAAACAAGGCTTCCTTTCACAGTACAGTTTCAGTTTACTTACTGAGTAAATTGTCCTGTTTTACTTAGTAATGTTGTAGAACATAATTATATGGTACAAGTTCCTGTTAACAGCGTGGACAATGGAATAATGTATTTAAAAGGATATGATAAGAACTTGTTAATACCATGGAAACAAACAAGGCTTCCTTTCACAGTACAGTTTCAGCTTACTTACTGAGTAAATTGTGAAAACATTTCCGAGAACATACCCAGTATTTAGGAAGATGTATCATGACACTAGAGGAGAACTGTTCCTGTGGAGGTTGTTACCAGGTAAGTACAAGGTAAATCTAATAAACCCTTTATAAATGGGTGTAGCCATAAACAATAATTATATAAGAAAAAAGTAATTTATTGGAAAGTACTATCTTAATTTCAAGATAGTACATAATTTAACTCGGGCTGTTACCAACATAAATCTTGGATAACTACAATTGTAACTTGAATTGATGGGTAATAGAGGAGGTGTTTCTAATAACTGGTTGCCTAATTTCCTAGGAAGTGCGCAATTATATTACCAACCTAAAATGGTCACAACTACAAGGTACTCAGTTGAGGTGATGGGCAACAGTAGAGGTTTTTCTTAGTAGCTAGTATTTAGTAGTTTCAGCTGCAGTTTCTCTGTATTACCTACTTATTACCAGTGATACTAGTAATACCCAATAATATACTATTATTTACCAGTAATTACCCAATAATATACTATAATTTACCATATATTTACTGGGTAAATACTTAGTAATTGGGAGACTGTAAAAGGAAGGATTATTGGCAGAAATATGTGTCACTAGAAAGTGAATTTGAATTATTTGTATGTAAATTTGAATTGCTCAACTTGAATAATTGCATTAAAAAATGTAATTGGATTACATAATTTGAATTTGTATTGTTTAACTTCAATAATTGCTTTATGAAAAACTGAATCTGAATGGCATAATTTGAAATGGAATTTATTAGTTTGGAAATTAATTCCAATAAACTTGAAACTGAATGTAATGATGTTGAATTAATTTGCTCTGAAAATATATTTGATCCTCACTGAAAATTCAACCGTCTATATACTTGCACATTCAGTTCTCACAATTCAAATTCAGTTCTCGCAGTTCAAATTCAGTTATTGCATTCCAATGTCAGTTCACTGAGACACACATTCGGTCACTGAGGAAGAACTATTCAAATTCAAATATAAATGATTCAAATTCAGCTTCCAGTAACACATATTTTTGCCCATAAAGGCTTACAAAAATTCCTATTCAAAGTGGCTGCGTGAAGATAAAATAAACTCACATTGAATTAAAACATACACTCACCTGCCACTTCATTAGGTACAGCTGTGCAATCTAATGCAATCCAATACAGCAGCTCTGCCATAAACTTTACATTTACAAAGTTTATACATTTTCAGTTTTTGTTGAAATTGTCAGCAAGGTGATAATTCTACTTTATGTTTATTATTGAGGTTGCAGTGGGTGGTGGTGGTGTACTGGAGTGCATTATATTGAAAACTGTTCCATATATTTTGCCCCCTTCATGTCTGTTAATGGAGTGGACAAAATATTGGGAACGATAATAATAATAAACATAAAGTAGAATTATCACCTTTCTGACAATGTCAGCAAAAACTGAAAATGTATAAACTTTGTAAATGTAGAATTTATGGCAGAGCAGTTGTATTGGATTACATTAGATGGCACAGGTGTACCTAATGAAACGGACAATGAGTGTAAGTTGAGTAGTGTTTTGCTCAAGCACTTTCAAGTTCATTGTCATTGCACTTAGATAAATCAGCATATACCATATGCATTGAAATATTCACAGACTCTCAAAGTGACAAAAATAGCGTTTCTCCTCAGTCATGGCACACAAAGAAATAGTTACAGTAAGAAGAGAAGACAATTATAAACATCACATGTGCACAAGTAAAGTGATAGTGTGTGTTGACTACAAACTATGCTCTCCTTGACAATTCTACAGGCTAACTCTGGCCCTGTAACAAGGAACACTATGCCCCACCTAAAGTGTCATCACTTGGTAATCAGGGTTGAGCTATAGGGTGTGCTACTTCATGTACCTCTCTCTCTCCTCCTCCTTGTATTAGCAATCAAAACTTTAAGTTCTTTATTCATTTTTCATTTCAGTCCTTTAATTAAAATAAGAACATGGATTTTAAATGTCCTGTGTTTATTTATGTTTAAAGCATTGGTCAACAAATACACTGAAACATGCCACAATCTCATTCTAAAACATTTTTGCGATTAAATATGCATTTTTCAAACACTACTCAATAATTGTCTTTTGGCTTGAAATTGCAAGTTGATGTGTTGGCCTCAAAAGTAAGGTAATACTGTGAAAAGTTGTGGTCTCTGTGTTTCGATATGGCTGGCTGACTGTCTCATTACCCAGAAAACTTTCTGAAAATGAGTTTGTTTTTCATTAGAGTAGCAGAGAGGCTGGAATGGTGTCATCTTCATTCATCTGTGTTTCTCCCACTTGACTCCCTCGCCCTGCAAGAGAAAAAATTCTCATGACTGATGGACCTGCTGGCTATTTGGACATCTGTCTTCTCCTTCATAGCCCTGGCAGGGAGAGGTCTGGGTACAGTGTGACAGGCTTCCGCAACAGCGTGTACTAACACCGGGTAGAAACATCTCTGTGGCCTAAGCCTTAGAGATCAGCCATTAGTAGGTTGTCAATCTAGCAAGCGCTAACATTCTTCTGGGTAGCTGGGAGAAAGATTCAACCCATGGCTTCCAACAAGGAGGTGGATGTGAGATCATTACAGTCCGGATAAATTTAGCTCCTGTAAGGATATTGTGTCTCTGCTGGTGTTGAATATAGCACAATTATTGTAGTTATGTGGATAATGGAGTCAAATCTGCACAGTATAAAAGCATATTTTTACTTGACAGTAGTAGATATCTATGTGAGTTACAAACTTTGGAAACATTTGACATTAAGGAACACATGTTAACCTAATTGGATGCTGAATGGCATGCGTGTTAGCATATGGCTCCTTAATTCTCCTTACATGAAGTCATTAAGGAAGTTAATGCACATGAATAAGGTTTTTAGTATTCTTTTCGCAGTAGGCTTTGAGCTGATGAGGTGTAAGAATCAGAACGACTCTTATTGGTAAGAATTTCTTGGTAAGACCTTCAAAAAATGATTTAATTTGTACTGTGTGACTAAAAGTACATAGAGAGGTTTGGGAAAAACACATTCTTAATTGATATTGTGTTCATTTTTAGCATGTAAGCTAACTAATGTTGACATTAGCAGGTGAGTTTTTAAGCTGTTCGATATGCTAGAACTGACAAGCTAATAGCCATGTTGGCAGAATGTCGGCAAAGTGGGAAGAAGTGGAAAACCTCTTGTAAGTCTGCCTTGGAAGAATTCACAGAACTTGTAATCTGTATGCTGTAGTGAAATAAACAAACTAAAAAAAACTTAGTTTCAGTCAGACATCAAGAGTTTGATTTAAGTATTCATTTAAACTCACCAATAAGACCTTCATACATCGATAAAAAACTGCCCTCCTGTCAGATCTGCCCGGGCCACACAGTCCATGAATTTATCTGTCTGAAAGGTGATTTAGAATCAGAAGGACATAACACCTCATTTTATCTCTAATATCTATAATGCCAAATGCCAAAGAAGTCTGTTTGCTCACCAGTTCTCTGTCATCACCAGTGGTCAAACAATCACAGTGCAAACAATCAAAACTGAAGACTGTGAGCTCATAATCTGTGGTCATCCTTTCAGAAGGTGTTTGGTGGTGTGATGTTTTGATTTAAGCATGATTATGATTTTCTTTTCAAATAATTTATAGTCTTTCCTTTCTTGCCAATTGTTCTTTCTTCCCAGTCTGTCTGCCTCTACTTTTAATCTCCTTTTTTCTTTTTTACTTTGCCAACAGTTCCTCACCAGCATTTCCCCTCTGGAGACAGGGAAGTTTAAAATATGCATCCTACCAACACTCGCTTGCCATCACCCAACCACACACACACACATACAGACACACACAGTACTGCACATTTCATCAGACATGTATACCCAGTGCAACTGTGGTATTGATGGTTCACTCCTGCATTCATGAGGAGTATGCCCATCACACACACCCCCCAGTCCATCTGCTCTAGCAGCAGTAACACATGGAATAACTTATACCAAAAAAATCCACATGAAGATTTTTTTTGCTGTAGTGTGCTTGGTGAAGCCTTGACTGACATACAGTTTCCAGAAATCTCACTGAAAATTAACTTTTGTCATGTATTGGTTTATTGTATTGTCGACACACTGACAGTGACTTTGTTTTTTGGCAAGATTCAAGGGTTGAATAGTTCTGTTATTATTTGGCATTGTGCTGTTACTCACTTTTAGGGAATATTTGCAAAACAGGATTAGAGTTATCAAATGTAAGATTTGCAGCAAAAGAGTCTACAAACTTATTTCTCTCAGTGACAGTAAATGTCAAAATATCCCGATGAACAAAATTGAACAGACGTTTCAAATTAAAATCTATGACCAATGGAATTATTAAATGCAACGAATTCAATGATCCCTGGAGTATTTTATGCCTACTATTGCAAAGGTAACTTGTCACGTGTCACCACCACCTCTTGGCTAATGACTCTGTAATGGCACCATTTATCCATTTAGCCTCATTGAGTTCTATGCAATGCTGGTCCCGCCAGGTTTGTCGGTGGATGCTTCAAACACTTGACTGCAAGTGGACGATTGGAGAGCTAGTGAGTTGCAAAGCTCTCTGTGACTGCAATGGATATATAGTGGTGTGAAAATCAAGTCAAAAAGTTATCTTTTTTACATAGAACTTTGAGCAAGAATTTGAAATGAACATCCGACCTTTGGGTGCTGTCACATATGCTCTTTGAATATTGAATTAATACATTAAAAATGAGCTTTTAGGGAATTCTATTCAGCTTCCTTTGAGGACTTTCACTGTAATTTTAAAGTATATGTTGGGGTACAGTGAAATGTGTAGAAATGCCATATAAAGAATGTTCTTTTCATCATATTGTATCATAATAGTAATGATAATTATAGCTATTATTTTTATTATTATTATTATTATTAGTAGTAGTAGTAGTGATGGTGGTGGTGGTTGTAACACAAGTAGTTTATTATAACAGGATTTGCTCAAATAACAAATTAACAACCTTCCTGGATATTAGATTGCGTTAACAATGCCTGAAAATCTCAAATGTGTAGCGTGAGTGGTCAGAAGAGCTTGAGTCCCCTCGCAACTGGGTGTGTAATGGTCAAAATAAGTTAACATTTTAGAGATTTAACTTCACCAGTATCAGAGACGCTGAAAGGGAATTCCAGACACATTGACTGAGCTACAGAGGAAATGGGAGGCATTCTGGCCTCTGAGAGAACAACTTCAGAAAATGGATGTCAAAACCAAGCTTAATTATCCAGCAGTCCAGCAAGTACAAGATGGGGAGGAAAAGAATAACTTTGCAAAACCAGAAGAGGCCATACAGTAGTTGTGTAAGACATACTTTATCACTTTCTTAAGAGCCAAGGAAATGCAAAGATATTCAAGTATTATTAAGTTAAAGGACTAATCTTGGCTAAGTAGTTAGCTATGGACCAATTTTACATTTATACTGTGGAGGCAATGAATTTGGATATTATAAGGAGAAAACCCTCTGGAGTGTAGTGGATGGCAAAGAAGAAATATTAATGTCTAGTGGGTTAATGATGAGATATTGGGAGAGTATGGGTATATGTGTTCTTGTACTGTACATACCTAAACTCATTTATGGGATTAATAACACAGGGGAAAGTGAGACCAACATGTTGGAGCTGCAAAATATATAGATATTAATTTTCTTTTTTGTTTTCCTGTGGGGTTTTTCTTCTTTTTTCTTTCTTTTTTTGCAGAATAAATCATGGAAGAAAGTTAGAATAATATTATGGCTGCAACTTGGTATTCCCAAAAACACATATATTTGAAATACTCAACTGGGGAACCTGGAGCACAAAAAGAATTAAATATATTCAAGAAATAAATGATGTATAATAGAGTTCAGTCATTCACAGAACTTCAGAGCAGATTCACAAAATCACATGCTACAGCAAAAATTTAACAAAAAAAAAAAGTTTGGTAGGTACAAGGACCCTTTTAGGGAATTCTATTTAAAGTAGGGAGGAAATAAACACTTAATAAGTAGAATATATAATATGTTACTCGAGGAACAGTCTCAACATTATTCATTGCAAAAATTGTATAATTGGAATAAGGAAGCTAACAAAAAATGGAATATATGCTTACATCTCACTAACAACATTACTAATGATGAAAATTTACAGTTAATTCAATATGAACCAAAGACAAGAATAGATATAAAGATCTAGGTAGAGATCATAAGTTTGATTCAAGTACCTCTAATTTGTGTTTGAAGTGTGGCTTCCACGACTCCCTCATGTACTCCCTCTGGCTTTGTACAAACCTGAACAACACATAGAGTGAAATCCAGGAATGGATATCTACAACTTGTAAAACAAAAATTCAATTCTCATCTGAGCTGTGTATTTTTCAGAGTGATGAAAAATTTAAATATCTTGTGGGAACTTAGATTATGCTTTCCCCCATTGTTTATGAGAAACTCATTTTAAAACATAAAAACAGAAGCCCTTATTTTACAGACAGAAAGAATTTATGAAATATTATTTGACCTTAAGAAAGACAATCTCTCTAGATAACAAGAAAACACAGCCCTATAAAAACCTATGGCAGAGCTGGGGAGGGAGGGACTCCAGTGGAGAATACATGACAGAGAACTAAATGTGTTATGTCTTATATATGTGAATGTATCCATGTCTCATGTTAACTGGACATCAACCTGTGAAAATTGCTTATTTTAGTTAGTAAGAGATTATAAGCAAAATTCTGTGGTGAAAGGCATGAAATTTAATTAAAACAATTATACAAAAAAAAGAAAAAATCCTGAATGCCTGTAAGACTGTTAATTCCAGTAATTAAGTTCTGCAATGTCATGTCATGCAAGTGTAACTTAAGTAAGAATAGTAATAATCAGTGTCAAACAGTATGTAGGCATTAGCTATGAGTTAGACTTCACTTCATAATGTGAGAGAGCATTTTCCGTTTTCTCTAGTTTTTGATTTATAAGGATAAAACTGACTTAGAACTGTAATTAAGGCAAAAAATATTCTTATAATATTGCCACCTTGCAAGCCCAACATCCCAAGCAAAGCAAGTGGTTTGTAATGACTAATAAGCTAGTAACAACTGCGTAATATTAATTATGAATATATGATTCATCAGTTATGCCTGGAGTTCGTATAACTGGCATGCAAAACCATGTGCCATTATCCCTATCAAATATTATCACATAATCGTAGTTGTATGTCTTGTATAAGATCAAAGACACAAAAAAGCAGCCTACTGTGTATGCAATACCAGAGGTATTGTGATCAAGGGATGTGCAAGTTGATTCAACCGAATGTCTAACATAGCAGATATAGAATACAGCTTTAGATCTGAGGCTCTTTTAGGTGATTCCCCTACATTATGCTGGCAGCATGTTTCAATAAGTTTCTAAATAGGTGTCAGAGCAGTATTTGATATAAAAATGCCAGTGCCATCAGGGACATGGATTTTTAAAAAGGTCTGGGGTCCTGAGTTCCCCAGTGCACTTTTACTGAGCTGAACAAATCTTCCACATTTTCTGTATTAATTTAACTGTTACTTTAACTACATTTTCTTTCGGTTTTATCTCCCTTCATAATTGTCAAAATTCTTGGTGGACCATTACAAAATCCCTTTATTTTAATTTCTCTTCGGTGTCAAACAGTCACATTTAAGAATATAAAGTCTGAAAGAAGAAGAAGAAAAAAGAATGTAAATCAGCTGTGAAAAACTCAACATGTTCATGTATGATTGAAGAATTTTGTATAATTCCAAGAGGCAACACCGAGGACATTAGCTTGGTGCCTTCAGTGGTAGCTATGGACCAATCATTCAACAAGTGAATGTATGATCTGTGTATGTCCAATAGTGAAATCAGCAGCAGACAGTACACCTCTCACACTGACCTAACATCGCTAACACAACAGCAACAGTAGTATTGTAGGCCTCTTGAGTTTCAGCACCGTGGACAGCAACTATCCGGGTTTCAGTCTTGATTTAGACTTAGTACCATGGACAACAACTGCCAGAATTTCTCGTGAGTTGGGTTTCAGCACCATGGACAGCAACCATCAGTGTTTCACTTGTGAAACACACACCATGTCTGGGCTATGGAGGATTTAAAAAAACACTAGATTCACAGCAAGTCAGTCCAAGTTTATATTAACACAGTCATACAGTCACGTTGTATTTTATGCAAAGTACACAGCCTACACGTGGCATAATGTTGGCACCTTCTGTGCAACTCAACGCCTTCCCACTTTGGTGCGGTTTCAGTTTTCTCAAAAATCTCTCATGCCTCTTAAATCATACACCCTATCTGCTTCTCAACATACCGTAGATCCTCCCCAATCTGCCTTGTTAATTAGTGACAGTCATGTATTCTATGGTGGTCAACCCATAGCCCTGGTGTAAATATTTACCTATCAGCGGAGAAAAGTCACGACACGGCTTCTTATCCTCATCCACCCTCAGTTCCCTCGCCTTCCGCCTCACACAGTCCAGACCCACCCCTTACTGTCTGCCATGACCGTCCTCCACAATACGAGACTGTATTCTTTGTACCTCCCCTTTCTCGCCCTGAGTCTGTGCATCCCAGCCTCCCTTCCTAGATATCCATCCCACACCTCTCCACCCGCAAACGGCTCCTACGGTGAGAAGAAAAAAAAAAAAGAAAAAGACCTGAACAGTTTCAAACACGTCGGCATAAATCTCACATCCAGAGCTCTCTTTCCTCCTTTCCCTCCTGACGGACTTCATTACTTTATTCCTCTGCGCGCCAATGCCCGAGACCACGCCGAAACGAAGGATTTTTTTCCCTTGAGCATGAAAAGGATTGCCAAATCATCCGCAATCCAACATCACCGACTGAGCCACCAGCATGAGCACTGGATACATATGCTCCAGCAGAAGTTGTTGGCTAGAGAACTAACAAATCTTCGACCACAAATACAGCCAAGAGGGGAGAGTCAGTTTTAGGTAAGTGCGTTTATACCGGGTTGCACCTCTAACATGTTATGAGAGTATCTTTGGCTAAATATGTGTTTTTTCTGTCTAACATTTACCACGAGGTAGTGGTCGGGTAGGCAGGGCTATATTGTGGCACAATTATGGCGATGTTGCGTGGTCAGCATGTTACTGGGGTGGCCGGTGGTGTCCTTTTCAGGGTGGACGCAATTTTTTTTTCTCACTGTGAAGCTTAAATAATCGGTGTGCAAGTCCCTTCAAGCTCCTCTTGGAGTGAATGTCGACGGAGCGTTCTGGGGCTATTAAAAAAATTATACCGCGAGTCTTCTCATCTTATAAACACATCATCTCCAAACATTATGTAAATGAGTTATGCTCTCGATTATATGCACTCGACTGCATTCTCCCTGCACGTTGTGAGACATCATCTACCCGAGGTGATGCTGCAGAAGTGCGGATGAAAAGGAGCATAAAACATTGGGACACACAGATCTCAGAATTTTGGGGGGTTTGCACATTACGCAGAGCTTCCGCGGTTTTAATGAATGGCATTACAGGGGCAACATTCAGAGTCAAGGTGTACTAGCAGGCCTACAGATCACTATGCAGTCGGCATCAATATTTGTATTCAAGCTAATTCCGTTTGCAGTCCAGTCGTGGCTTTTTCCATCCGTGTTGATCAATTTACCCCGGAAACTGCATTATCCATTAACTAAAAGTGAGTGTCATCCCAGACTGGAGATTGGATATTGGATATGGAATGAGTTGCAGTCATGCTTCCTGTTATTATTATTTCTTCTGTAGATTTCATGTTATGGATACATTTCTGTGAAAGCAGATTGTCAGCTAGATATGTGTTTATGTGTGCGTGCTGGTCTGTGTTGTACGTGGTTCTGAACGCATGAGAGTGCGCACGCATGAAAGCAAACGCGTACATGTTAGTTTTGTTCTGTGCGCGTGTGTGTTTGTGCGTGTATGTGCGAGTGTGTGTCACCAGTGAGGTAAAGTTGCCGTTCCGTGTAACCTCAAGTTCCTTTGATTGCTGTTCCACTGACTTACTGCGAGGGGAGCTCATGCTCTTTTACACTAGGTGTCATTATTTGGCTAAAGGCAAGATAACAGTGTATGATACTGATACCGACTCTATGAAATTAGTGAAGGGACTTCTGTTTGAAATTAGTCCGGAAGCATTTATCTGCACTTCCATGACTGCCTCTATAATTTTTGTTTTGTTTGTCATTGTTTCTTTTTCTGAAAAACAGCCCCAATTTGCTACATTCATGTAGTTTTAACAAGTATATCGAGAAACTTTATGCATTCATCATTGCCAGGTTGAGAGCACAAGTCATCAGTCTTATTTAAAAAATATTGAATAGGACACAATAATGAGTAATGAACAATGCAAGATCTCAACTGAAATGCTGTAAAGCTTGGCCTTTAAAGAGCAAGTTGAAAAAAAAGTCAGTGGCATCCGACTGTGCATAATCTGCATTCTGAATGTAAGTTAAGCTTTAATATTCAGAATTAACATTATATTGACAGCAAGTCAACACATCATGTGATATTGTTCTGCCCTCTTCTCCACATGTGCAGAGCTGAAAATTGCACTGGCAGCGGAAATTGCAGAAGAAAAGCTGCCTTATTCAGAATGCCTCATTCAATCTGGTGGCCTTTTCAATGGCAAAATGCTGGCAACATGTAATCATTTTCAGAGGGAAAGCTTTCCACATCACACTAGCAAAATGAAAATGCCAGCAGTAGCTTAAAGCTATATTTGTGTCACGGCTTTAGATGACCTGATGTTGATGATGCTTTCAAGGACTGAAAAGAGAACGTTTAGCAGCGGAGGTCCTTTTACAGATCTTGGCAGTGCAACTTACTGAATTGTCTGTAACACATGTGATTCTTAATAGCAAGGAAATAAACATCCAGATACAATTACACAGAATAGGTGATAGAAATCTTGCATTCACCCCATGCACACAATGTCGCTCTATCCCCTAATAATATTTACAAACTCTCTTTGTGGTGGACAGAGAACAGCACTAGTCTTGTATTGGCAGAATCCAATAGCTCTCCCCCTCTGTGTCTCTCTCTTTGTGTCCTTGTATTGGCACGGCATTGTTTTTATGTGGGTGCTGGCTGCAGCTGTAGTGGCTAGAAGCCTGTGTCCCAAGAGCTTTGCAGAAAAATCTGTTTTTATCAGAAACAAACAACAGGGTCACATAATGACATGTGACAAAAACTCACAGAAACGCTGCTGAGCTTACAGTATTTTGGAAAAACAGCAGAATCATTTGACCTCCACTGAGGGCTGTCCTGACCTATGTGGTGCTGCTATCAGTACTGTAAGACCACATGGGTCTAAACCATGCTTGAAGAGTATGAATTCTCAGCCCAAGGCTCATCATGAGTGGTTTATTGCATTCTCGCACACCATAAAATTCAAACCATGTTCAGCTTTGATTAATGATTCCAGAGGGAAATTTTGTTGTAGCTTTTTATAACATTTATGTGGAGTGATCCTCTCCCTCTCCATATATATGGTGTATAATCTATAGAGAAATATTGACTTGTCTGAGAAGGCAGCCATAGTTTTGAAAATGTATTTCAGTTACTGGAGCCACACATGTTAAATTTAGGCTCTGTGTGACACAGGCTCAGAAAATCCTTACAACAGTGACAATTTTATTGTTAGAAACTATTTAAGCATTCAATACACACAATTCTTCATCTGAATGAAGTGGCCTCTCTGTGGTCCCCCTGTCCCTCATTCTTTCTCTTCTTCTGTCCCTTCACAGAGGGGGACCACAGTCTGAATGTTTGCGAGTGAAGCACAATTTGCATTTGCCACATAAGCACACAACGAGAAATAAATTGCAGATGAAAAGTTAACAAACAAAAAGAAATCTGTTGTACTGGATTAAAATTTTGCAATATTTTTTTTGCAAAAATTATAATATTGGTCACAAAACAGACAGCAATATCATCTTGATTATATTAGCATAATTTGACTAGTTTGTATCAGCAGTGGTTGTTGAAAGTTTGTGAGTGAAATTCAGTAAGAATATCTCCCCCCTTACATATTTGTTCTGAAGATTTCTGCTTTCATGCACAGCAGCAGACCTTGCATATTTGATTAACACGCAAATTGTGCATCTTGACCTACCATTTACTGGTTGCCAGGTAGGTGATGCTGGGTAGAAAAATGATAATAAATTGAGCCTTTACAAACCTGATCTCTGTGTCATTAAGCACTGCCAGGTAGCTCAGTTATTACTCCTTAAAATATGATAACTCTGACAACACAGTAATAACTACAGTAATTTATCTTGCTTGACATTGCCTTGGTGATAGCGCCGCTTGTACATTTCTATTTGAGTTGCTGCCCCGTGTTACTGTGAGAGGGAGATTTGCTGTGGTCTTGCACATCACTGAACAATAGAGGTCTGTACTGGCTGGCGATTACATATAGAACTTGTAACTTAATTTGCCTGTTGCCCACGTTCCCTCCAGCAATATAATTTGATCTGTTCCAGTCTTGAAGTTATGTCTGAGGTATTTTAAACAAAATACAGTCCTCTTAGTGGTAAAATATCTTAGGGCCTATATTTACTGTATATGGACATGAAGTGCAGCTGTGACAATTGTCCGTATTGCTGTTGAGACTTTATTTCTCACCTGCATTTTGTTGATAATTTTTTTCTTCGTAGTCATGGTACATTTTGGTGAAAATGTTATGCTGTCTTATGTTTTACAACCAGCATATTTTCCTTTAATGTTCACTGAACATTTTTTTCAGTGTTACATTTTACAATTTATGGCAACTAAAGCATGATTGTTAACATTAGTCCACTTAAATGTCTCGATTCAGATTAGGAAAAGATTGTTGTCATGGTCAACTCTGACAAAATATTAGTGTGATAAGTCAGATCTTTTGTACCCTTATCTAGCACCCCGACCTCAACGCTCCTAGTTTTCCTTTCACCTTGTAATGTCACACCACTTTCTGCATTGACCAATAAATATTGTTGATTAGTTGCAAGTAAACATTATTGTCCATGCCCCCAGCTTAGCATGCTCTATGAAAAAGAGCCCTGTGCAAGACTGTTTTCTTAATCCTGCTCAGCCTGCTCCCACTGGATTTCTGACCATTACAGCCCGCTCCCACTCCCGTGTGTGTTACACTCCCACCCGCACCCGCAAACATTCTGTCCATTCAATTTGACCAGAGGGGAACAGAGCAGGTATGTTGCCTCAACCCAGAGGTTTCAGATTTGTGCCTGTTGTAGATCAGTACTTTTGCACATTTGTCACAACTAACAGTCCAGTTCATGCAAGGTTTGCGGTCCTTCGGTACCTCCATCCCAATGCACACCTCTAAGTCCAGTTACTTTTTAGTTTATCCTTATTTACCTAATTTTAGCTTTTACAATAAGGATTGGTTCAAAATCATAATGGGCTACTTGCTTTTACAAAGTTGCTGTACAAACTTCTTTATATTTCTGCAGCACACATCCAATGGATTGGTTGTACCTCAGTGCTTTTGTGGTATTCACAGCTTCCAGTGGTCTACAACAATAAATTTGCTCCTGCACTGACAGTGATATCCAGGCTACCCATGGAAAACAACAATGCTTAGAGCCACCAAAGAGTTCCAGGATAGTAACTCTGTTTTCTCATCCAAAAATGCTGTGATACCACAGAGGTGCATCAGTGCTATGTTATCTCTCTCTCTGTTATCTCTTTCTCGCAAAGTTTGATAGTGATGGGAAAATACATTATATGATAAATAATGTACAAACAAACAATTAAATAGCCATAATGCTCTCTGAAAAGTGAACCTAAGTTCTTAAGTAATTGGGACAAGAATCTACAAATATTTCAATTTTATCAGACAACTGACTTACTTTTTATTGTTAGCAATAGGTACATTGTTGTGTGCATGTATAGTACCAAACATTTTGATACACTTTCTCATTCAAGTGAATAGGGAAGTGTATCCAAACGTTTGACTGGTACTGCAGATATTGCCATTCACCTACGTAGTGCAGGCTTTGCAGCATAATGCAGAAAATAGACTGCAAGCAAGCAACAAAATGATGCCAACACATTTAATTATACTTGTGTGGATCTTTGTCTGTCAGTTGCATAATAAGCACAGACCAGACTGTGATGGGGAGTTCAGAATCTTGAGTATCAGTATATTCACCTCAAAAATCCATTAGTCTCTGTACAACTGGCAATGTGCTGTAGCACTGTAGGGGGAACACACTTTTAAGTTTTTAAACTGACTTAGAGGCTCATATTTGATTCATAATTAAAAAACCCAAAATTTGATGATCATTCCCAAATGCATGAGAGCCATAAACTTGTACACTTGTGTTTTCTCCATGGAAAATGACTATGAAAGTTTAAACTCTCATAAAGAGGTGCTGTCTTCATCACTGAAACTCACAAATGTGAGTATAATATTTTTTTAGCTTTATAAATGCAACTGGAAACTTAAAGAAGGCTTTTCATAATGTAAAATGATGGCTTTAAGTGCAAAGTCTAACATATGTTGTTGTAGTGTTCATTATATGCATGTACCATACTCTCACTATAATTAACATGTATATATATGTGGTCAATAATGTAAACATTTTTGTCATGAGAAAATTGGATATATAACTAACTATAAGTCTAATTGTGGACGTACACACTCAGTGTTATGGTCTATAAACAAACCTAAAATAATACTTATTTCTGTGAGTCAGCTAAGTGTCTGCAAGTGTAAAAAGCCTCATTCAAAGATGTGAACAATCATGTCTGAAAATGTTGTATTTGGGCTTTTAGAGAAGGTTTTAATCCAGTCACCCTAGTGCTTTTAGGTAGCCCCAATTATTCCTTAAAAATAGAGGAACATTTGTAAAAAAAAAAAAAAAGCTAAAAAAAAGCATTTTGAACAGTCTGGGGCTTATCTTATGAAGCCTAGTTGGAGATGAGAAGCTGCTATTTTCAGTACATACTGTACAGTATGTCCCAATTTTGAAAAATTAAACGGTGGAGCACTCATTTGGGAGAGAGGGTAGATTCATAGACTGACCCATGACCAATGTGATGCTGGTGAGTCAATGCACTGTTGGCTCATGCCAGTGGCTCTCAGCATCAGTGACCTATATTGCAGCTCAGGGCAGCAGTAGCCTACAATGCAGCAAATGACTTGAATATTCAATTTGGATTGGAAAAAATATTATGGAATGTAGTCAAAGTGAGGGACAGAAACATTAATTTAATAATAGCTTTCTTACATAATCATGTACAGTATGAGACATTAGTGATTTTATTTTGTGTATTAGTGGTCATTTCTAACCTCACTTGTGATCTAATTGTGAAATGAATATGTACCCTAAAACTCTGATTACATGTTGCAGCCACAAATTATGTTAATTGACTTATACTACTAAATGGATTATTTGATAATTCTAATTTAGATTTATAGCTCTCTGGAAAAATTTGTGCAATATTTTCATCTCTAACCAAAAGTTATTTATCTCACACAGCAGTTGCATATTACGATGTGTTTATTTCACAAAATTCATTGAATTGAGGTACATCCCATCATACAAGATATCAGTGTTACAGACTGCACAGTCTTTCTCTAATGTTAAGCAAGTGGTTTCACATGATTATTGTAGAATGACTGGCAATTATTTTTTATAGATATTTAGAGTACAATAACTCCATACACAGTGTGTATGGAGTGTTATAGGTTGAAGAAAAACATAATCCAGTCAGCAGTGTGTTTCCCCTAAAATGTAACTGCTAAAGCAAAATGGAAATCATTTGTAGGAAATACAGTTGATTAGCATAGCATTCTTTCTCTTCAACAACTTTACTGCTGTAAAAGGCATTGTGCCACTGACTCCAGAAGTAGTACATGAATGACCTGACACAGCACTTTCACAAAAGTACCAACCTATAGATTTTTTTTTATGTGCCTGACCTTGCCTGTGCCTGCATGTATATGCGTGTGTGCGCGCGCGTGTGTGTCTCTTTGAGCATCTTTTGAGTGGCTGAGGCTGAAAATCTGCCACGACGGCATACGTGTATATTAATTAGATTCTAAACATAGATCCTTCGTGTTCGCTAACGTCAATCCATACATATCCCAATGGGCGAGCCATTAGTATATCTATATTCCTCGTATGTGAACTTTACTGCCTAAGTGCCGCATCCTGTCACAAACAGCCTGAGGCACATTGATTGACCGGAGATCTATGTATATTTGTGGTCATTTGACATTGCTTTCAGAGTTGTTGCTATAATAACGCTTATAATCTTGTACCCTGTCTTCAACTGATGCTCCTGTATTTGGCCAGCTTAATTTCCATTTTTATTTTTAATTTACTCAATGAATGAATGATGAAAAAAAAATATTAATTGACTTTTAATGACCTGTCTTTCCCACTGATGTGGATTCACTGCTGTAGTTGGATTTTCATTACTATACATTTACACTTGTGGTTTAAAGGCAAATTCACACCTGAAGGCTGTAATATTGTCCGGAACATTATTGAATATAAACTAGATTTGCCTCAGGATGAAGAATATGATTAAAAGCTAATAAATAAAATATTTTTTTGCTTCAAGGCGTCCACATGTTAATGTTATTGCTTGGCCTCTGAATAGTCTTTATGTTGTGGTAAATGTTTTTTAATTCAGTTTTTATGATTGTATTTAAACTAAAACTTATTGCTTACTTCCATAACATCAATTTACGTAATGGCAACAAGCAAAAGCTGTTTGAATGTGTATGAAAAGGGACCAGCATGAATGAATGCCTAAGCCTGTGATACATCTTGTATGTTTAAGTAATTAAAGCTGTATGTGTTTCAAAAGAAGTCAGTAAAATTATTGAATTACTTTGACACTACCAGATAACAAATGTGAAGATGGGTTGATGTGGCCTGTAGTCTTTGTTGTTGTGTTTCCAGATCACCCAAGGTTAAAAAAACACAGCTTGGTTTAAAAAAAAAAAAAAGTTGAGAGTGAAGTGGGATTAAATATCTCAAAAAAGCAAGACCTAAAACTGAACCCTGCCAAATCCCAAATGTAATGTCCACTGAAGATGAAGCAAGCTGGCAGATGTTGACTGAAACACACTGACGCAGATGGAACTGTGTATCTTGGACCAACTCAGTTTTCTAAAAAAAGTACAGTATTGATGACCATGCTGTGAAACAAATAAATGTAAAATTACTGTTACATTACCCAATAAAAGAAGATCACTACTCTATGTAGGGACACTGCTGAGAGCCTCCTCTTTGAAAAATTCCACTCTTATTTTAGGGCACTTAAAAGCAAAGACATTATTTTCACCCATAAAGAATACCAGCTGTGTTATTAAAAGTTTTTTTTCTTTTATTAAATTCTGGATCAAAAAGGTCAATCTATAAAAGTGCTCATAGTTTGCAGGAAAGAGGGTTAGGTCAGCTGTCAGCATGGTTTCTGAAAAAGAGGATCAAGTGTTTGAATATTTAAAAGTAGAAAGAGAATTGTGGCCAGAGAACTAGTGGAAACAGACAAAATGATGAATGAAATGAATTAGAAACCTATTAGGACAAATTTATGGGACAGATTGGGGATGTACTGCCAGATTGCAAACACATTTTGCAGTTGTCTAGGATAATTTATTTCTATTACTATTGTATTGTTTTATCTGACCATGAAAGTCCTTAACACTGA